>NC_090923.1:339849908-340152939 GCF_040938575.1 Ambystoma mexicanum | reverse complement strand
CAACACAAAAAATATCTTTTGTTGCTTTAAAGATCTTTGTCACTCTTGTGCATATTTTTTATGGTTGGTTTTTCATGTACAAATTGTAGTTGTGTTGGAATAACCTTCAAAGTCTTAATTCTGCTTTAAATTTAATTTTCTGGTATATGCAGTTTTCATATCATTCATTTTAGAATACAGCAGACACTGGTTTCACTTGGATTTAAAAAGTTTCATTTAGAGTTCGCAATCGGATGGTTTTACTCGAATTTAAAGTTCCGTTTGACTTCTGCACTTAATATGTAATAGTTCTGCTCTTTTGTAAAGTGTTCACTCAGTTTGGCATTCAATAGATATTGGTTGTACTTGTTAAGGTTTTCATTTAGTTCGATATTCAATAGGCAAAGGTTGAGCTCAGAACACATTTTCCATTCAACCCACTGAATATTATTTCTTTAATTCACTTCAAATGAAATGTCCAGCATTCGAAAACCTGTTTCCTCAAACACGCGGCCACTCCGATACAAAGTATTCCACGAACAGACTAGTTCAAACGCTCACGCACCGGCTTTCTCAATGCTACAAAATCACTGGTCGCATTCACAGGCTTCCCAGCAGCGTGGATCATACAGCCTTCTGATATGCACGTCAGGTGTCCAACTCCTGCTCCACAGGCACTCCTGTGGTGACCTCCTGACACAGGGGATCGAGCATCTTGACCACAGGGAAAAGGGACAGCCTCTCCACACGGCTGCCTTCACAATGTTCCCTCTGTTCCATGAAGCTCCAGCTTCTACACCGCGCTTCCATAGACCGCCTCTCTGCAGACTTAAGCGTTTCAGCGTGGTTTCCAATTAAACTTCCCTGCTGCTTACACCGGCCTTCCTGTTGCTTTTTGCTGGCGGACTGTCCCTTTTTATACACCTGAAGCCCCTTGACAGGCTGCAGGTGTGGATGTCCAATCAGCCCTGCCTGACCATAATTAAAAGGGACATGCCTGACCTTCACTGCTCTCAACAGGCATCTTCCTCATCCCAGTACCAGAGTGGTAAAAAAAAAGTTTAGTTTTCATTGCTCTTAGTTGCCTTTTCTTCGTCCCAGTACGGTCACTTGTCGTGTGTTGAAAAACAAGGGCAACTGGCTTATAACAGTCCAGGAAGGTTGAGGAAAGGTTGGGTTGGTTGTCACTGGGAAAACGGTGATACTCTGTTTCACCCAAGGGTACCCCACTCCCAGACCACACAGACACCTCACCCAGGTGATCCTCCCACGCTTATTCACCCACAGGGTCAGGATCCAATAGCGATGGCCTTTCCCTGGCCACCTGTGTAGAGGATCCAAGGGGTTTAGGAGGGAGAATACCCTCCTATTTCTCAAAGCAGACAGAAGCTGCATCTGGCAGCGAGGCTAGCACCATTCGTCATGATGCAGGGAAAGACATTTCAAAATAAGATGGGCCAAGCATAGGTAAAAGGCAACAAAAGTTGCAGCGTAGTGTGAGGGTGCAGAAGGAGAAGACTGACAAACAATTGGCATGGTTGTTGGCATAAACCTATATTAGTAATGCAAATAATGAGAAAACCTAACTTTCCCCAACTCGAAGACGTGTTCCCTACCTCAACTAAATATGCTAAGGGAATTGTCAAGATGTCTGTGTAAATCAATAGTCCACAGTCCTGTGTCAAAAACCTACTTCTCTCCCTCACACTTATAACAAAACTAAAGACGTAGTGGATCTTCTTGGTCCAGAAGAATTGCTCCCTTCTTCTGAATAGTGGATCAGGATCACAGTTACAGTTGTTAGGTGGGATCTTTACCTGAATGAATGACTCCCTTTCCCAGACTTCAATCCTTTTCCAAGGCACAAAACGAGTTCCAGGTTGAAATGCCAAAAAGCAGTAAAGTTCTCAATTCAAACTTAAAAGGTAACGTTCTGGTACAAACATCAATATTCCTTATTGTCCATAGTTGCTTCTTCACTAGTTCCTGGAGAATGCCTCCCTTCTCCAGCTGTCAGGCTCTTAGTGTCTTTCCTCACACTAAGCCAAGCGGAATGACTCCCCTCCCCTTTCACTAGGTTTCACAATTTCACAATGCCGGGTGAATGACTCTTTCCCTTGGACTTTCTTGGCTTTGTTCTGTAACATCTTGGCTTTAGTTTCACAATTCACCATGCCAGGGGAATGCCGCCCTTTCCCTTGCGTTTTTCAGGCTTTTTAAAACAGTTCACAGTAGCAGGGGGAATGTCTCCCTTCCTCTGGCCTTTCGTGTACATGTTTATGTACCTGTAACACAGGTCCTTTGGTATGTTTTAGCAGACCTGGTTCACTACCCTGCCAGGTACTGCCAAAAAGAAGAGGACTACCGATACTTTTCTTCTTTAAGTGTGGGTCCCAGACCCTGCTCTCGTCTTTACATTTCACTCCTGATAGACCTGGTTTACTCTCCTGTAAGGTATTATTATTTAAAGTATTCCTATCTGTTATATATGGGACCCAGACCTTTGGTTTAAGGTTCATCTTGCCCCCTTCTCTGACCCAGACAGCCCATGTACCTTCTGGGTCTCTGTTGTGCCTCATTTGGTGGTCTTGGGCACTTCTGACGTCTTAGTTTGCTACTCTCGCTCTTCTATGGTTTCCGTGATACTTGCTGCGGCACAGCAGCGTTTTGTTCTGGGTGGGCTGTGCGTCTCCGACGACCATGCTGTCCTGCGGCTTCCTGTGTCGGGACTCCCATTTCCCCAGGCATCCAGTCGGCCTTGGTGTAGGAGACCAAGTAGGGACACCTTGGTTTCTCTCCTTGCGCCCCAAACAGCAACCTCTGCTTCTCTTTGGGTTGGACGTCCTCCCAGCTCACAGTTCCTCCTGGGAAGATCTGACAGCATGGTAAGTCCTTCCTTGGTCTTCATTCGGAATAGGCGATAACATGTAGACTGATCACTCAGGTTCCAATTGGGATTAGTTATGGCTCTGTACCTCCACCTCGTCTCAGTACTTCTTACTAAAGTCAAAGTCAAGCCATCCCTACTCTTCCTCGTCTCAGTGACTGCTGTCTCATCAACATCACAGACATACATGGAAGAGTGTAACATGGAGGTGTGTAGTATGAGAAAAGGGGGGGGGGTGTCTGGAATATCGCGTTCTCTGAAGATGTTCGCCCAGATCCCCAAAGGGGGACTCTCTCCCCACGAGATCCTCCCGCTGAGCACCAACCCCAGGGGGATTGCCAGGAAGTGGCCTCACCTACCTGGCCTCAAGGGAAGGGGTTCCCTCGAGGAGAAGTGACAACATCTCGGGATTCATCACAGTAGACTTGGGATAAAAGGATTATCAATTAAAGTAACATGCTAAACATTGCATTAAGAATGTGGTGTTACAAGTTTGTTTGGGCAAGTGACCTCACCATCGAATGAAAGGTTCACTTGCCCTCAATGAAAGTTGCTGGTGTTGGCCGCGGGTGGAGGATGAAAAAGAAATGGAGCTTGATAAGAGTGGTCTGTGTGGATGGTGTTGTGCAATGTGTCAAGGAGAAGAGCAATTATTTTGTTTTTGTGGATGAGTCATTCTTCACTAGCACGCTTGAGTTTGGCAAAGTGCACGATCAAGGGGCTTCAAAGGAAAGTGTTGGTGTGGACGTTCCATTTGGTCAATTGAATGCTGCCTTTAGGGAAGATCGCATATCACACACACGTAAGCTTCCACAGTATCAGCAAGAGTATGTACTGCGTTGGACACTTTGACCCTGTTCTCATTTACCACGAAAGAGGAGAGAGGGGGGGGGGAGAAAAGATATACAATGTCGCAAATGGCTCAAAGGATGCTCCATGGCTCCATGACAGTTCAGGGGTTTTTATGAAGATTTGTATGGGTCCTACTGCCGTCCTACTCTCTCTAGTTTTATGAAGCACCTTCTAACTAATTCCAGGTGTCCCTATACCCAGGTTAGTAAATACTACTTTGTATCCCTTACTGTCTGATATCTCACTTGAGCTGGAAGTGAACACGTAACAGCAAAATGTCTTTTATATCTAAACTCCCTTAGGGACTTCCTAAAACTGGCCCTACTCTATACAGTCTTTAATGTTCTAAAGGGAGTATGGGATTGTGCCTCACAAACAACCTGCCCCACTTAGTCGCCTTTCAATCACAGCCACGTTATTCTTTCCCTCTCACTACTTTCTTCCTCCAACTCTACCCACCTGTACTCTCTTCGCTATCCTGTCCATCCAGTGTCTCTTGCGCTCTCTCAGCCTGACTCCACCCTTTTATGTTACTACCTTCTCTGTGACACTACTCCCTCCTACTCCTTGCTACTAGCTCCTCTTTTTCCAACTACAACTCCTCCCCAAAAACTACTCAAGACACCCTATTTTCACTCACACAAACCTTTGACAAATACAGACTACACTATTTCTCAACATCACTTGTTATTCCTACACACGCATTACCTTGCACTCAATAACCAATATCTCGTCTTCTTCAGAAATTGCCTCTACACTTAGCTTCTCCTTCCTTCCTCCTACTGGTCTCTTGGTCGGCTACCTCTGCCTCAGAGCTCAAACAACCCACAACTTCCAGCTTCCCGTTACCCTCTTTATGCTCCACCCCTCCTACTGGCACTGCTTAACTTGTCTGGGCAAATCTGTTCTGGTCTTCCTAGCCCAAGAGGTGTTACAAAATTAGCAAAGCGTTTAAATAGCGGGCTAAGTTCTGACCTTTTTTTCCACACAGACCGGTCATGGAATAGTGTTAGCCGCCAGAGGAGTTCAGTATCAACGTTCATGTTAGGGGTCCTTGGTCTAAGCTCTGACAAGGAGAGTCCAGTTTGTGGGTGGGTCTGTAACTATTTTCCTAGTCTCTGGTGGTCTAGAGCTTTGGCTGCAGCCCCAAAGCATTTGTGCCTAAGGAGTGTAGCACGGTCGGTCTCACTGCAGAGTTTGTGTGTTTCTTTCCCCAATTACTCTCTCTTCCTGCTTCAAATGTCAAACTGCAGTTGTTGGATGCCGCTGGAGGGTTGATCTCACTGGGCCAGGCCTTAGTCTGTCATCTTCGCGCCGACAGCCTACGACGGCTCTCTCTTTGCTGGTTGAATTGAATCGATATCTTATTTCTATTGCGCTCGTACACAAGTGTTTCAGCGCGTGACGAGGCAAAGGAGGGGAAACAGGAGAGAACAAAACAACAATCTTACTAGGCCAAGTGAAATTGAGAACGCACAAGTGCATGGGAGAGGGAGAGGGGAAAAGTGCATGGAAGGGGGGGGAGAAGACGAAAGTGCGAAGCAAAGGAGAAACGGACAAATAATAAATAAATAAATAATAAAGGCAACAAACAGTGGTAGTGCAGCCAGCAAGTGGCAAGTGTTGGGTTTTAAGCCAGCAGACAGGGTAGGTCTGACAAGTGCAGGAAGAAAAGGGGGAGGGGGGGGACTGTATGGGTACAGATACAGACCCCAGTGGGAAGGGGTGGCCCGGAGGCAGTGCGGGAGGGTGGCAGTTTGAGCAGGTACCTGGGCCCGGAGGACAGAGGGTGGCCAGGTTCACAATGCTGAGAGAGAATGGATCAGCAGGGGAGGGGGGTGGGGCGAAGGCAGAAGCTAAGAGGAAGGTCTTGAGGTGCTTCCGGAACCAGAGATGGTTCTCCTTAAGTTTTAGAGTGGCAGGGAGGCTGTTCCAGAGGGAGGCCCCAGCCGAAGACACATCTACCCCCAGCTAATTTCTTTGAAAAACGACTGACCCTGAGGGAGTAAGAGGTAGAGGAGCAAAGAGCTCGAGAAGGGAGGTATTTGCGGAGTGATAGCTGAAGGTATTTTGGACCCAGGTCCCAGAAAGCCTTGTGGACAATGCAGATGGTTTTGAATTTAATCCTTGCATCCACTGGGAGCCAATGGAGAGATTTCAGAGCTGGAAAGATACAAGGACAAGTCTTGGAGTCCTGTTCCGGATTAGTTGCAGAGGGCGGAAAGTAGAGGAAGGTAGATTTAGAAAGAGACTGTTACAACAGTCCAACCTACAGAGAACCAGAGCTTGGGAGACAGTGAGCTTCTGGGGGAAGGAGAGGAAAGGCAGAGTACCTCTGAGGAGCTGCAGTAGGAAATTACTTTTTAGAGACATCAGAGATGTGGGCGGAGAAGGAAAGTGTGGAGTCAAATATAACCCTGAGGTTCTTAACCTCGCAGGCGGGGGTAGGAGGAGGGCCAAGGGAGGCCGGCCACAGAGTGAGGGGAAAGGATGGTGAAGGTGTCCAGATGAGCAGGATCTCCGTCTTACTGGCATTCAGACAAAGATCGCTGGCAGCACACCAATCTTCAATGCCAGTTAGGCAATCAGAGATGAGAGGAGAGGAGGTGGCAGAGGGCAGCCGGAAAAGGAGTTGAGTGTCGTCAGCGTAGTACTGGAAATTTGAGCAGAAAATGGCAATGCAGTGGGCGAGAGTTGCCAGGTATTGGTTGAAAATCCAGGGTGAGAGGTTAGACCCCTGCGGAACACCACAGGTAGAGAGGGAGATAGATGATAGGAAGGGTCAAAGTTGGACCTGGGAGGGTTGATCAGAGAAGAAAGAGGTCAGCCAGTCCAGAGCCTGATCAGTGATACCCAGGTTATCACGGAGACAGTTGTTTGGTTCTTGCAGCTGCCCAGGTTTCATATGTTGCAGAATAAACACAAATATAAAAGGTGACCACCTTCTTTAAGAGGCATGGTGTGATCAAAGGTGTACTGTCCATCAACAAATTGCCATGGGGGCAGGAATGAGGACCCTCTCAACTGCCACCGACCGCCTCAGGAATAGGACTGGGTCTGATTTCTTCTTTAGGCCTCCCAACCCAGGCTGAGAGGGGTTCCCATCCACTCTTGGCAAGACCAGTGTACTGGCCTTTTCATAACAGAATGTCCTTATTCCTACATGCCTCATTGTGAATTATAGATTGAGATTACAAATTGGTTGCTAATGGTATGTTTCTAAAGTTATTCCGTTCTAATTAATTGATGTTACATAGGTTGATTTTAATGTTGCACTGTTATGGGAAGGAGGATGTGTTGCAATTGTGCACTACTCGCAATGGGTCCTCACGTTCACAGCTCGATATCCGGTGTGCGACAGAGTGCTGGAGAAAGATGGTTGATTGGTGTGTGCAGTGACTGTACATAACGATGCAAGCGGGGGACGACAGCTGTTAATCAATAAATAAATACACAAGATCAACTTACCAGAGTCCAGGTCTGATACATTGTCCCGAACCCAGGTCCCCCAATTCTTTAGTGAAAACTGGATACCACAGCAAATCTCTATTAAACACCAAAGTCTCCACAGCAAATCTCTATTAAACACCAAGGTCTCCACACCGATCTTAGGAGTAGAAAGCCTAAGCTAACCGTTAAAGGTGCATTAAGCGATAAAACAATTGCTACAATAACCACCAGCTCTCTTAAAGCCGTGCTAAGAAAGATATAACCTATATGTGTACATCTTTTTTATAAACTGGAAAAGAATACATAGTCTTTGGTGTCCCGATGGCAGTCCTTCCAAATATCTATCAGGAGAAGGTCTCCAAATACTTCAAATCACTCATGAGAAATGTATCCCTCACTGAGAAATTCACAAGTTCTAACGAAACATCACAGGAGGATTTCTTGGTGCGAGCTTTAGAGCATATAAAACTGTAACGGTCCACTCCCTTGTCCCTCCGGTTCCGCTAACGAACACAAACCTTCCTAGTTTACCACTTTCAGCTTTTGATACTACAAAGGGTATACATCTTTGAAAAGGAGAGCAACTCTCTTTATTTTGGTTTTTGCAGAGGCATTGAAATACTGCAAATAATTCTAACATACAATATTGATCCTCGGTAGCAGGTGTGATCATTGCAGACAGAGAACATCCGGTTGCTCTGTTATAAAAGGCACCGGGCCTCGTTACGAGTTTGGCGGTAAATCCGCCGTGGCGTAATTAGCGTAACCGCTGTGTATTGCCGCAGAATTTCTTGCCGAATTACACACACAGCAATGGCGTTAACGGTAATCCGCCCAGCGGAGTTACCGCCAAACAACCCGTGGTACCTTATTCCTTCAAACTGTGGCAAAATTACCATTACCGCCATGGTGGTCAGCGGAATTTCCATTTCATCCCTATTAAAGGAAGCAACACGGCAGCCATTTTGGAAATCACAATCCATTGAATATCTCGAGATAGGAGTGCCATCCAGACACCGAGCTGAGGCCAAACATGTCCTCTGGAAATGGAAAAGGCAGAGTGCTGGTTATGAGGCAGCGTAAACCCAAATTCATGGAGCTCATGGTGTGGGCAAACAAGTGGTTGCCCACTCTGGGGAGGTTTATGGGGCATCGCACAGGAAGACCAGCCAACACTGCAAAAACAACATATGGGCGGAAATCAGGGACAAGGTGGTGGCCATAGGGCACGTCCAATGTGAGGACAAGGACATGAAGAAGAGGTGGAATTACCTCAAGTCCAGGGTCAGGAGCCTCCTCTCCAACCACTGGAGGTGGCTCAGTGGAACCCTTGCTACCGATACTGTGGCAGGAGATGGTCAGTGGGATACTGCACATGGTCGGGATCGAGGGTGTGGGCACGGCAGAGCTAGGAGCCAGCAGCCAAGCTGAATATGGCGAGTACCACAGTGACACATTCACTGATAAATTGACAACCCTGCAGGCTTGCATGAACACCAACACTGCCATGCAAGCAAGCGCCATGACCCCCAGCAAGCAGTCAGCATCATGTTTGGCCCCAGGATATCAGGCTCAGCAGTGACTGAAGGTGAGGTCTGTATTGCATGTCATCTGCACATTTGAGTGATATTTTTTCCGGTTGCAGTATGCTTGTTCTGTTGCCTGGAGTGGTACCAACGCGATATGGGTGCAATCCAATGACGCAATGGTGTTTGGGAAATGGGCAATGCTGTAGAACCTTGCCTTGACTGCATGCACCTGTGCCTGGGTAATGGGCATGGAGGTGTGCGTGCGTCATTAGGGCATCTAGGACTTGGTCCAGCACCATTGAGAATATTAGCTGGGACATGCCATACAGTGTCCCGGCTGTGTGCTGGTAGGCACCAGTGCCACAGAAATGTAGGACTGCAACCAGCTTCATCAGGGGGTGGGAGGGATAGTTGTCCTGATGGAAATGGTACTCTGCAGTAGTGCCCATGTCAGGGTGAGCAGTTTGGCAATGGTTGCACGGTCCAGTCTGTGAAGGTGACTCATTGTCCATGAGTATTCATGGGGATGGTCAGACATGTGGTATTGTTGCCCTCTGCTGCACGAGTCTCCTACGCCCTGGTTGCGCCCATCTTCTTCCCTGCTGTGGTCCAGCATGCTGCTGTAGCTCGATGTAGAGGAGCAGATTGTGGAGCCGGTAATCTACGTCCGCTTGTGGCTGCGTGTTGCTTAGATGTGTGTTGGGGGTGGGTGTGGGCCTTTCATACGAGTGGATCTGGTGCACCTGGGCCTAAATTTGTGAGACCTGTATGCATTTATCTCCACCTTTTCTGTGGAAGTAGTTGTGCTGAGTTTTTGGAGGAATTACCTAACATTTCTGGAGGTAAATCCTTTGTTTTACTTGTTAGTTTGCGAAAATGGGTTTTTGGTGGAAATTCCAGCGGTGGAATTAGCCCTGGCGTTGTTTCCGCTGATTATTTGCCGATTTACTGTTGGTTTCGATTTACGCCGCAGGTAATAACACAGTGGAATTATCGCTGGTTTTTGGGACACTCGTAATTTGGCGTATTGGTAAAGTTGAGGGTAACGGAATTACCTCCAATTTTACTGCTATACTCGTATTGAGGCCGACCATGTTTTCACCTTCTTGGCAGGAGAGTTAAGTGCCCCGACATTCAAACAAAATATTTTAACCACCCCTACTTAAAAAGCAAAATGTTATAAAACCATTGGCGATTTACAGAAACTCTACAAAATAAAAGTGATTACAGTATCGGAGATGTTATAATCATATCCATTGGGCCAGCAGTCCCAGTCTTTATGAATAAAATACCCATCTAGTCTCATTTAGTGTACAGCCGAGAGATGTAAAAAGCAAAACACACAGAAAACCAGCCAGGTGAAAATCGGTCAAATAGACAACGCTTGATGATCTAACTGAAGAGCAGTCAAGAAAAAGGTCTACTGTGCCGTTACTTAACAAAATATAGCTGCAACAGGAATATATTTCAATAACTTGAACCTCCTAATCAATAATACCATAGTTGATTTGGCCAACGTCCTACGTTTTTGCTTTTCTGAGTGTGAGAATTAAACTCTGCTTCAGTTTGCTGTGTGGGAGTTAGACAGAAATGTCCTTGACCGAGAAGAAGCGGGAGGAAGCGAGTCAAGCAGACGCCGGCATCGCCGATCATCCTCTTCTCAACGGCACGATCAACTACACTCAGTTTCTCCTCAACAGGACCGTAGAGAGAGACGGAAGAGACAGGAGGAGGTGCTCAAGCTGCAGCAGATCAAGCTCGTCGAGTCCTTGTAAGAAGCATTTTGTGCACTCAAATGTCCGCGCTCAGTAACTGCACAGAGATGTACCAGTTCATAAGAGCTGCACATCTGTATAACGGGCTCGTATAAGTGCAACCATTAGCGTTTCGACTGTTTCACCCTCAAAATGCTCATGATCGACTTTATTTTACTTTTCACCACCTAAACCCCTCGTTCCAATTCATTACTTTAGAAAAATCTCTCACGTACTGCTTCACAATCTCGTTTTTAAGTGTTTCCAGATGTTGGAATTCATGTGACCCGTGTTAAAACCACCCCTGAATGGTTACAAAATTGAAATATATCCCCTGCACTATTTTGCGTATGTAACCCCACACCCAAATGTTAGAATATGAACTAAACTCTCCCTGAAATTATTGATGGTTCTGTAGCATAGATGTAAACATGTACTCGTTTGTGAGCTCATTTGGATTGGTTAAGGATTTCAGTATTGTGGGGCCGGCGGCGGTCACACGGCCGGCCTCACAGGTGCAGGCGGGGCCGAGCACCATGTTGGTTTGCTGGGGTCACCTGGACTTACAGGTGGTTGCAGGGTGGCCGTGATGACACGGGCCTTGGTGCCGCAGCAGCATGAGAGTGCCTGGGCTGGACCTGGTGCTTTAAGTGGGCTGGGCCCTGGCAGTCTCCAAAAAGTGGGGTTGAGCCTGGGCCCCAGGATCACACCAGAGTGGGACACATGTGCCATAGTCGCAGCCGCGACAGGAGATGCACCTACAATGAAGTCATCCAAACTGACAGAAGTGCAGCCTTGTGGTTTGGCCCTACTCCCCGTCCCATTGGTTGCACTTGGTTTCGATAAACAGTAGGTATAAGTTACTGCATTGTAAATATCTACACCAAATCTATTACACACCAGCAATGTTGAGCGGAATCTTACTGATAAACATGCAAGATGCTCTGGTTCCCCGGCCACTTTTCTGCATTTGGCATGGCACTGCCCACTTGTTACAGCTTTTTTGATTGAGGAGTTGCAAACCATGGGAGATATGATTGAACAGATGTAGCGTTATTGGGGTATACAAATAACGCTATCCTGGGTATCCTTGGTATGGGGAAAGAGGGCGACTCCTACAAAGGATTCATGGTTGAAAGACACAGCTTACTGTTCCAAAATAGAAGCCGATTACAGGCTCTGGACCATGTAAATGCATGGCCCAGCGATATCTGGGGCCCATATAAACAGTACCCAATGGCGAGGCAGAGACCCTCATCTGCATCTTCGGACTCTAAATCTGATGTCATTGAGAACATTAATATTGAGAACATTAATATGCTGAAATATGATTTTGCTGCATTCTCTTTGCATTGGAGATTTCTTGGAGCTGTTGTATTTGTTGTTGCTTAAAATAAAAAACTGAACTTAAATAAAAAAGAAATCTCAATAGAGCGCTTGTCAGAGCTGTATTCTTCAAAGGAGGGTTATTTGCCACTTTGGGCATATTTTCCTTTACTATTTTATTTCATTTGTACACCATTTAAACAGCTCTGGGATCTGTTCACTCTAAAATTGTTTTTTTTTTTTCTCACAAAAGAGAAAGGAGGCGCGCCTTTCATTTGCAGAACACTTCTTCCTCCCCCTGCTCGCGGGAGCTTTCTATATCCATAAATGGGATAAGGACACCATTTGTTAAAAAGGAGGACCTCCTTTCATTTGCTGCTTGCAGATACGGTTCATTGAAGTGTTAGCAGTCCACTACTATGGTCTCGGGCAATATGGTCTTCAGACCCAGCCCAAGACCAATGCTCTGCTTGAGCATTTTTCCCCTAGGAATTATTATATAAGGATGTATATACGTCATACCCGTTAAAGTCTCAGATTTCCTACTGGCCTCAATTCCACGAACATGCCTCCGGTGGCCCATAAAGAATATGTCCAGCGAGGGTGAATACATTTCCTTCCTGGCCCTGCTCCCTCTACTCTCCCATCCTGCTGGGGTGACCAGCACTGGTTTCCTGTCGCCTTCGCATTACCATTACCTCACAATTGAGCCATCTGACAGGGAATGAATTGGAAAATTGGTTACAACAGAGGTCTGCTAAATTTGTCTCAATTCCGGGCTATTATGCTGCCCCCCCCCCCCATGTGAGCCCAAAGGGCGAGTCTTTTGACAGAAACATCAGGGATGCTAAGAGATGGAAAGGAATTGAGATTTGAGGGCACTATATAACAAACTTAATAAAATTCTGATGGCCAGAACTATTGCCAAGATTAAGTCCCGATATTTGGTGAAATGGTGGAACTGCTCAGAAAAAGAAAATGCCCAGTGACAACGAATGTATAGAATTCTGAAGAGTGGTTCTACAAGATCGATATGGCAGGACCTCAGAGCAGTAAGGGGCCAGAAGGATTTGCAGATGATTAATCCTATTAGTTCAGTGTGCTGGTCTCAATATATAGGCTCCTCTTATTCTGGGGGCGAAGGGTACACATGCGCAGAAGTCACTTCCGACATGGATTGGGTGTTAGACTGGGATCAAGATGGGATTAGAACGGCTATTGGAAAGTTAAAAAGCTGTAAGGCCCCAGGCCCAAACAGGCTGGCTAATCTCGTCCTCAGGAAAGATCCAGAAATATGGACCCCCATTATGGAGATTATTATTGGATAAAGTTTGTCAATCTCGTACCATCCAAGAGTCTTGGAGAAATGCATTCCTGATCCCAGTCTACCAGAAAGGCTTGAACACTGCTCCATCAAACTACTGTCTTTTATCCATGCTGGATGTAACGGGGAAGATGTTTGTATCCTTTGTATTCTGCAAACTTTAACAGTGGGTCAAAAGTCACTCCTGCTAAAGACTGCGCTTTTCAATGTGGCCTTCCTTCAAGAGAGGACAGATAAACCCGTTGGGCTGCCATGGTTCTTAAACACTCCCTTCTCTTTTGGTTTTCATCCTGATGCAGGGGGCTATTTCCCGAGTCAATGTATAAAGTCATGTGGCACGGACTTCCTTCTTGCAGCAGGCCTATATTGTTTTGTTGCTTTTTCAATTACCGTCGATCTTTACGTTTAAAATCATTCATCTATATTTGTTTTAAAATACACTTTCTTCCAGAGTATGTGAACATTTTCGTGTGTAACCTATGCTTGCCAGATACTTTCTTTCCTACAAGTAGCACCATAATCCACTATTACAATTCCTAGAAGTCTTCCCGCTGTAGATGTTCAGGGTCATCGAAAGACAAATAGGAATGTATTAAAATACAATAAAATGCAGTATCCACTATCATAGCATTTCATGCCTAGTGTCCCACTTCTGAGGACTTTGAGTAGTCCTGTTTTTTCACTTCAGACTCAGTTTCTTGTTAGAGAACCCCTCGTACTAACAAATGTACCACGACTTGTGGGAGATAAAGACCATAAAATGTTTCTACCCTTTGTACATCAAACTCGCTTTGCTTGATTTTTTCTTCATTTAGTTAACGATGATGAGATGGCTTCAAGTCAATGTTAGGTGACACTTTCGGGAGATGGTTTGTTTTTGCCCTCCCGATCCTGTTTTAATGAGGAGATATGACATGAGGTGGTGGACCGACCCGGTGGGTAATGACCCGCGGCCCACGTTAAGGGCCCAAGCGATGTCAGGGTCCCTTAACGTGGGTGGTGGTGCAGTTACCAACAGGGTCGGCCCATCGCCGATGGTCATATCGCCATTAGCACCTGCGGGTGCTAATGGCTACGAAAATGTCCTGCGATGCCGCATCTGTAAGAGGAGTCCACATTCAGTGCGGATTCTGATGACGTAATCAACATTGAAAGCGGACGCGTGTATCGGGCGCGGCATTGCATGACAGGACAATGAGTCCTAGTCTTAAGCATCCACGGGTGGTTACTCATGGGTGATAAAGACTTTATTGGAATTGGGGGATTGGGGGGGGGTGGAGGCTGGTGGCGAGTGAGGCATAGGCCATTTCCGAGCTCCCTAATTGGTTAGCACCCTGCTCAGGGCGCCAACGGTTCAAGTTGCTTCCGAGACCTAAAGAAGAAGATGGACTGCAAGACCTTTTACGTGCTTGATCCTTCTGTTATTAATTGTTTTAGGGGCCGTGACCCTGGCTCTTAAGAAGCTTTAATTACAGATTCTCCTAATGGATTGCAAATGTTTCACACGGAAACGCTTTACAAAAAGTTATTTTTCTCTGGTGCTGTATGAGTAAATAAATAATACTAGCCTGTGTCTTTAATAGAATCTAAGCCCACACTCAACAAAGTAAGTCACATTACAGGAGCATTCAAGAGTAGACATATATAGTGTACCAAGTTACTGCCTTTAATGTGGCTCAGTAATGAATTCAGTATGAAGAGTATAAAAGGCGCTCACAATGCTTCCACGTACGTTAAGCAAAAGTTGAAACTTGGATGCCCAATAATTTACAGCAAGCCATAGTAACTTGGGCACCTAACAGGCAATAAACAGGTGAAACAGAAGTAGTCATTACAACGGAACAAACTTTGGATGCCTACATTCGGAAACTAGGACAGCATCAAGTTCCTAAGCAACATACAGGGTGTCCAAAGACAGGTAGAATGCAACCAGATGGGCATAACACCGTTTGTAAGGATGCAAATATTTCCATACAAACGTTATACCAAATTATTCGTTTGCCCCCTCAAGAGCTTATGGCCAATCATATTCCCGTTTTTCTTTGCTAAATAAACGTTGACACATCACCAATTTAACGTGAAATTAATCAATCTCCACGTGCGCCGTTTTGGAACGCGAGATGCAGTGTCAGAGGACAAGATACAATTCAGGGGGAAATTACAGTTCTACAGTTCTAGATGCTGTGTTCACAGCACTTTGATTTTTTTAATAATGCAATTTAAGGAGCAATGGACCACGAGAATGCAAGGATATCTACCACTCTAGACCAACAGGATACATTTGAAATACGCTCTCCCGAAGAAACGGGACACATTTGCCTTCTTTTATAGGGCAATTTGAAGCCCTGGTAGTGTCGGCCAGAGCCGAGTATTAAAACAGACTCGGACTGCACTCGGTTTCAATCAGCCGTTCGTAGATCAGGTGATATCAACAAAGGTGTGGCTTCGTCCTCACCATACACCTTTTCAAACAGTACCTTCCTATATTAATTTAGCTTAACATAAAAAGCGATTAGCTGTGCAATAAGCTCAGAAACCGCAGCAGTCTGGGCATCCACCAGTCAGATATCTGGTTAAATGAGATGAGTAATGCTTTGTGGGCGCTGTGGTGCTGTTCACAAAACATTCATCTTGTACTCGGCTGCAGACAAGTGGCAGTCCCTGGATCATTATTGACAAGTAGATTACCCTTTGCAATTTTTGCAGAAACCTTAACATTAGTACGAGTGTAAGCATAGAACTTGGCTCTTATGCGGGTATACCATACGGCAAAGTGAACATACAGGTTATGTTGGCTCCCTTTATTGGTTAGCCAGTTTCTGGACAGATACTGCATAGAGGAGAATGCAATCAGTCCCGCCGACATCAAGATCATGGAGAATACTCGGAGGTCAAGAGCAAGATGAAAAATCACTAAACATCAATGATGCAAAAACAAAAAAGGGCGCTAGGTCATACCAGTGTGCAAAAAACAGTGCAGTACAAAGTAGAAAGGTGTTCTTTTGCCAAAAGAAGTTCTTCCTACCCTATTCACCTGAACATTAGTCTGCATTTGTGGTCACCACTTTGGGGGCTAGTCTGGTTCCCAACCAGTTGGTCAGGTTTAGCTTGCTCCTCCTGCTCTCTAAATCCTTTCATGGTTATTCATAGTCTTGGTCCTTTGCTCTTCCTCCTTATCCCTGTCAGCATATGCTATGCCCCACCCATCCCGGTATGAGGAGTGGGAGGGTAACTTGAAACAAGGTCTGAAGGTTAGTCACTAAGCCTGTATTCTGAAGCACTACAAGATCATTTTGAAGCAGCGTTTCATACCCGCCTCCAGTTCACCTAATTCTCGAACAGTTATGAAGGATCAGCACTAGAAATGGTAATCACCATTAAGAGAATTCCTGCTCAAATTGATTTTCGGCGATCGACCTACATCATTATTATTTTAGATGCGATGCTATACCCATCCTACTGCTCTTTGAATTATTGGCTCCAATACCCTAATTATCGAGGATCACATGCGACTATTTGATCCTATTTATGCCTGGGATTTATAAAGTGCAAACCTTGATGGGAAGCAACGGAACGCAGTGTTCAGGGGACACTTGCAAGTAACATGAAGTAAAGGTGCAAGGGTAGCAAGCAGAGCAGTTGGGATGGATAGACGGAATGGGGGCAGAGGCCAAGAGGGAAGAATTAGGGTTGAGAGGAGTGGTCAGCGATATGTGATGATTATATAATGCAGTGTGAAGGCATCATGACGCAAGACACAGGCAATATATTCAAAACAAATGCTTTTATGAACTTAAAACATCAGGATGGAAAAAGGTCTAACTTGGCCTATGCCAAGGTGGGATTTCCCAACCTAAATAAAACTAAGGAAAGTCTGAGTCAAAAAGTGCAACTGAAGAATGTGTCTGTGTCCAAAACCTATACTTGCCCTCACAACTAATCTATACAATTTGTAGGTATATCAGCAATCAAAGGAGGGGTTCTATGTGATTGTAACGAATAATGAAATAGAGAATTAACTTTTACCGAAACAAAAACAACAAAAGAAAGATCAAATTTTTCTTTTTTGGCCTTTTGCCCCACCCCCAAGTACCCAGGTTCCCCCATGTTTATATCCCTACGACAAACCCCTGCCCACCAGATTTAACCTCTTACCCCACCCCCACATATTTTCTTTAAATATTCAGTATTTTTTCATGGTCTGTTTTGTTTAAAATTCATTCTCCGTTTTCTATTCGCTAAAATCACTGGATACCAAAAGAAACAGTGTCCAACAAAGTTCTGAGCCTCTTCCAGCTCCCTTCCCCAAATATAAGACAATGTCAGCAAAATTCAAAATTACCTCTTGAGTTCAGTATAATACAGTTTTAACCAGTACTCCGGGTGACCTTCCCCAAGTTACAAGCTAACACTGTTCCAAACACAAAAGAACCTTGAGACTCAGTTCTCAAGTCAAAAAATGGTTCAAATCTCAGGGTTCCCTTCCCAAGACTTAATTTCAGCAACACAAAAAATATCTTTTGTTGCTTTAAAGATCTTTGTCACTCTTGTGCATATTTTTTATGGTTGGTTTTTCATGTACAAATTGTAGTTGTGTTGGAATAACCTTCAAAGTCTTAATTCTGCTTTAAATTTAATTTTCTGGTATATGCAGTTTTCATATCATTCATTTTAGAATACAGCAGACACTGGTTTCACTTGGATTTAAAAAGTTTCATTTAGAGTTCGCAATCGGATGGTTTTACTCGAATTTAAAGTTCCGTTTGACTTCTGCACTTAATATGTAATAGTTCTGCTCTTTTGTAAAGTGTTCACTCAGTTTGGCATTCAATAGATATTGGTTGTACTTGTTAAGGTTTTCATTTAGTTCGATATTCAATAGGCAAAGGTTGAGCTCAGAACACATTTTCCATTCAACCCACTGAATATTATTTCTTTAATTCACTTCAAATGAAATGTCCAGCATTCGAAAACCTGTTTCCTCAAACACGCGGCCACTCCGATACAAAGTATTCCACGAACAGACTAGTTCAAACGCTCACGCACCGGCTTTCTCAATGCTACAAAATCACTGGTCGCATTCACAGGCTTCCCAGCAGCGTGGATCATACAGCCTTCTGATATGCACGTCAGGTGTCCAACTCCTGCTCCACAGGCACTCCTGTGGTGACCTCCTGACACAGGGGATCGAGCATCTTGACCACAGGGAAAAGGGACAGCCTCTCCACACGGCTGCCTTCACAATGTTCCCTCTGTTCCATGAAGCTCCAGCTTCTACACCGCGCTTCCATAGACCGCCTCTCTGCAGACTTAAGCGTTTCAGCGTGGTTTCCAATTAAACTTCCCTGCTGCTTACACCGGCCTTCCTGTTGCTTTTTGCTGGCGGACTGTCCCTTTTTATACACCTGAAGCCCCTTGACAGGCTGCAGGTGTGGATGTCCAATCAGCCCTGCCTGACCATAATTAAAAGGGACATGCCTGACCTTCACTGCTCTCAACAGGCATCTTCCTCATCCCAGTACCAGAGTGGTAAAAAAAAAGTTTAGTTTTCATTGCTCTTAGTTGCCTTTTCTTCGTCCCAGTACGGTCACTTGTCGTGTGTTGAAAAACAAGGGCAACTGGCTTATAACAGTCCAGGAAGGTTGAGGAAAGGTTGGGTTGGTTGTCACTGGGAAAACGGTGATACTCTGTTTCACCCAAGGGTACCCCACTCCCAGACCACACAGACACCTCACCCAGGTGATCCTCCCACGCTTATTCACCCACAGGGTCAGGATCCAATAGCGATGGCCTTTCCCTGGCCACCTGTGTAGAGGATCCAAGGGGTTTAGGAGGGAGAATACCCTCCTATTTCTCAAAGCAGACAGAAGCTGCATCTGGCAGCGAGGCTAGCACCATTCGTCATGATGCAGGGAAAGACATTTCAAAATAAGATGGGCCAAGCATAGGTAAAAGGCAACAAAAGTTGCAGCGTAGTGTGAGGGTGCAGAAGGAGAAGACTGACAAACAATTGGCATGGTTGTTGGCATAAACCTATATTAGTAATGCAAATAATGAGAAAACCTAACTTTCCCCAACTCGAAGACGTGTTCCCTACCTCAACTAAATATGCTAAGGGAATTGTCAAGATGTCTGTGTAAATCAATAGTCCACAGTCCTGTGTCAAAAACCTACTTCTCTCCCTCACACTTATAACAAAACTAAAGACGTAGTGGATCTTCTTGGTCCAGAAGAATTGCTCCCTTCTTCTGAATAGTGGATCAGGATCACAGTTACAGTTGTTAGGTGGGATCTTTACCTGAATGAATGACTCCCTTTCCCAGACTTCAATCCTTTTCCAAGGCACAAAACGAGTTCCAGGTTGAAATGCCAAAAAGCAGTAAAGTTCTCAATTCAAACTTAAAAGGTAACGTTCTGGTACAAACATCAATATTCCTTATTGTCCATAGTTGCTTCTTCACTAGTTCCTGGAGAATGCCTCCCTTCTCCAGCTGTCAGGCTCTTAGTGTCTTTCCTCACACTAAGCCAAGCGGAATGACTCCCCTCCCCTTTCACTAGGTTTCACAATTTCACAATGCCGGGTGAATGACTCTTTCCCTTGGACTTTCTTGGCTTTGTTCTGTAACATCTTGGCTTTAGTTTCACAATTCACCATGCCAGGGGAATGCCGCCCTTTCCCTTGCGTTTTTCAGGCTTTTTAAAACAGTTCACAGTAGCAGGGGGAATGTCTCCCTTCCTCTGGCCTTTCGTGTACATGTTTATGTACCTGTAACACAGGTCCTTTGGTATGTTTTAGCAGACCTGGTTCACTACCCTGCCAGGTACTGCCAAAAAGAAGAGGACTACCGATACTTTTCTTCTTTAAGTGTGGGTCCCAGACCCTGCTCTCGTCTTTACATTTCACTCCTGATAGACCTGGTTTACTCTCCTGTAAGGTATTATTATTTAAAGTATTCCTATCTGTTATATATGGGACCCAGACCTTTGGTTTAAGGTTCATCTTGCCCCCTTCTCTGACCCAGACAGCCCATGTACCTTCTGGGTCTCTGTTGTGCCTCATTTGGTGGTCTAGGGCACTTCTGACGTCTTAGTTTGCTACTCTCGCTCTTCTATGGTTTCCGTGATACTTGCTGCGGCACAGCAGCGTTTTGTTCTGGGTGGGCTGTGCGTCTCCGACGACCATGCTGTCCTGCGGCTTCCTGTGTCGGGACTCCCATTTCCCCAGGCATCCAGTCGGCCTTGGTGTAGGAGACCAAGTAGGGACACCTTGGTTTCTCTCCTTGCGCCCCAAACAGCAACCTCTGCTTCTCTTTGGGTTGGACGTCCTCCCAGCTCACAGTTCCTCCTGGGAAGATCTGACAGCATGGTAAGTCCTTCCTTGGTCTTCATTCGGAATAGGCGATAACATGTAGACTGATCACTCAGGTTCCAATTGGGATTAGTTATGGCTCTGTACCTCCACCTCGTCTCAGTACTTCTTACTAAAGTCAAAGTCAAGCCATCCCTACTCTTCCTCGTCTCAGTGACTGCTGTCTCATCAACATCACAGACATACATGGAAGAGTGTAACATGGAGGTGTGTAGTATGAGAAAAGGGGGGGGGGGTGTCTGGAATATCGCGTTCTCTGAAGATGTTCACCCAGATCCCCAAAGGGGGACTCTCTCCCCACGAGATCCTCCCGCTGAGCACCAACCCCAGGGGGATTGCCAGGAAGTGGCCTCACCTACCTGGCCTCAAGGGAAGGGGTTCCCTCGAGGAGAAGTGACAACATCTCGGGATTCATCACAGTAGACTTGGGATAAAAGGATTATCAATTAAAGTAACATGCTAAACATTGCATTAAGAATGTGGTGTTACAAGTTTGTTTGGGCAAGTGACCTCACCATCGAATGAAAGGTTCACTTGCCCTCAATGAAAGTTGCTGGTGTTGGCCGCGGGTGGAGGATGAAAAAGAAATGGAGCTTGATAAGAGTGGTCTGTGTGGATGGTGTTGTGCAATGTGTCAAGGAGAAGAGCAATTATTTTGTTTTTGTGGATGAGTCATTCTTCACTAGCACGCTTGAGTTTGGCAAAGTGCACGATCAAGGGGCTTCAAAGGAAAGTGTTGGTGTGGACGTTCCATTTGGTCAATTGAATGCTGCCTTTAGGGAAGATCGCATATCACACACACGTAAGCTTCCACAGTATCAGCAAGAGTATGTACTGCGTTGGACACTTTGACCCTGTTCTCATTTACCACGAAAGAGGAGAGAGGGGGGGGGGAGAAAAGATATACAATGTCGCAAATGGCTCAAAGGATGCTCCATGGCTCCATGACAGTTCAGGGGTTTTTATGAAGATTTGTATGGGTCCTACTGCCGTCCTACTCTCTCTAGTTTTATGAAGCACCTTCTAACTAATTCCAGGTGTCCCTATACCCAGGTTAGTAAATACTACTTTGTATCCCTTACTGTCTGATATCTCACTTGAGCTGGAAGTGAACACGTAACAGCAAAATGTCTTTTATATCTAAACTCCCTTAGGGACTTCCTAAAACTGGCCCTACTCTATACAGTCTTTAATGTTCTAAAGGGAGTATGGGATTGTGCCTCACAAACAACCTGCCCCACTTAGTCGCCTTTCAATCACAGCCACGTTATTCTTTCCCTCTCACTACTTTCTTCCTCCAACTCTACCCACCTGTACTCTCTTCGCTATCCTGTCCATCCAGTGTCTCTTGCGCTCTCTCAGCCTGACTCCACCCTTTTATGTTACTACCTTCTCTGTGACACTACTCCCTCCTACTCCTTGCTACTAGCTCCTCTTTTTCCAACTACAACTCCTCCCCAAAAACTACTCAAGACACCCTATTTTCACTCACACAAACCTTTGACAAATACAGACTACACTATTTCTCAACATCACTTGTTATTCCTACACACGCATTACCTTGCACTCAATAACCAATATCTCGTCTTCTTCAGAAATTGCCTCTACACTTAGCTTCTCCTTCCTTCCTCCTACTGGTCTCTTGGTCGGCTACCTCTGCCTCAGAGCTCAAACAACCCACAACTTCCAGCTTCCCGTTACCCTCTTTATGCTCCACCCCTCCTACTGGCACTGCTTAACTTGTCTGGGCAAATCTGTTCTGGTCTTCCTAGCCCAAGAGGTGTTACAAAATTAGCAAAGCGTTTAAATAGCGGGCTAAGTTCTGACCTTTTTTTCCACACAGACCGGTCATGGAATAGTGTTAGCCGCCAGAGGAGTTCAGTATCAACGTTCATGTTAGGGGTCCTTGGTCTAAGCTCTGACAAGGAGAGTCCAGTTTGTGGGTGGGTCTGTAACTATTTTCCTAGTCTCTGGTGGTCTAGAGCTTTGGCTGCAGCCCCAAAGCATTTGTGCCTAAGGAGTGTAGCACGGTCGGTCTCACTGCAGAGTTTGTGTGTTTCTTTCCCCAATTACTCTCTCTTCCTGCTTCAAATGTCAAACTGCAGTTGTTGGATGCCGCTGGAGGGTTGATCTCACTGGGCCAGGCCTTAGTCTGTCATCTTCGCGCCGACAGCCTACGACGGCTCTCTCTTTGCTGGTTGAATTGAATCGATATCTTATTTCTATTGCGCTCGTACACAAGTGTTTCAGCGCGTGACGAGGCAAAGGAGGGGAAACAGGAGAGAACAAAACAACAATCTTACTAGGCCAAGTGAAATTGAGAACGCACAAGTGCATGGGAGAGGGAGAGGGGAAAAGTGCATGGAAGGGGGGGGAGAAGACGAAAGTGCGAAGCAAAGGAGAAACGGACAAATAATAAATAAATAAATAATAAAGGCAACAAACAGTGGTAGTGCAGCCAGCAAGTGGCAAGTGTTGGGTTTTAAGCCAGCAGACAGGGTAGGTCTGACAAGTGCAGGAAGAAAAGGGGGAGGGGGGGGACTGTATGGGTACAGATACAGACCCCAGTGGGAAGGGGTGGCCCGGAGGCAGTGCGGGAGGGTGGCAGTTTGAGCAGGTACCTGGGCCCGGAGGACAGAGGGTGGCCAGGTTCACAATGCTGAGAGAGAATGGATCAGCAGGGGAGGGGGGTGGGGCGAAGGCAGAAGCTAAGAGGAAGGTCTTGAGGTGCTTCCGGAACCAGAGATGGTTCTCCTTAAGTTTTAGAGTGGCAGGGAGGCTGTTCCAGAGGGAGGCCCCAGCCGAAGACACATCTACCCCCAGCTAATTTCTTTGAAAAACGACTGACCCTGAGGGAGTAAGAGGTAGAGGAGCAAAGAGCTCGAGAAGGGAGGTATTTGCGGAGTGATAGCTGAAGGTATTTTGGACCCAGGTCCCAGAAAGCCTTGTGGACAATGCAGATGGTTTTGAATTTAATCCTTGCATCCACTGGGAGCCAATGGAGAGATTTCAGAGCTGGAAAGATACAAGGACAAGTCTTGGAGTCCTGTTCCGGATTAGTTGCAGAGGGCGGAAAGTAGAGGAAGGTAGATTTAGAAAGAGACTGTTACAACAGTCCAACCTACAGAGAACCAGAGCTTGGGAGACAGTGAGCTTCTGGGGGAAGGAGAGGAAAGGCAGAGTACCTCTGAGGAGCTGCAGTAGGAAATTACTTTTTAGAGACATCAGAGATGTGGGCGGAGAAGGAAAGTGTGGAGTCAAATATAACCCTGAGGTTCTTAACCTCGCAGGCGGGGGTAGGAGGAGGGCCAAGGGAGGCCGGCCACAGAGTGAGGGGAAAGGATGGTGAAGGTGTCCAGATGAGCAGGATCTCCGTCTTACTGGCATTCAGACAAAGATCGCTGGCAGCACACCAATCTTCAATGCCAGTTAGGCAATCAGAGATGAGAGGAGAGGAGGTGGCAGAGGGCAGCCGGAAAAGGAGTTGAGTGTCGTCAGCGTAGTACTGGAAATTTGAGCAGAAAATGGCAATGCAGTGGGCGAGAGTTGCCAGGTATTGGTTGAAAATCCAGGGTGAGAGGTTAGACCCCTGCGGAACACCACAGGTAGAGAGGGAGATAGATGATAGGAAGGGTCAAAGTTGGACCTGGGAGGGTTGATCAGAGAAGAAAGAGGTCAGCCAGTCCAGAGCCTGATCAGTGATACCCAGGTTATCACGGAGACAGTTGTTTGGTTCTTGCAGCTGCCCAGGTTTCATATGTTGCAGAATAAACACAAATATAAAAGGTGACCACCTTCTTTAAGAGGCATGGTGTGATCAAAGGTGTACTGTCCATCAACAAATTGCCATGGGGGCAGGAATGAGGACCCTCTCAACTGCCACCGACCGCCTCAGGAATAGGACTGGGTCTGATTTCTTCTTTAGGCCTCCCAACCCAGGCTGAGAGGGGTTCCCATCCACTCTTGGCAAGACCAGTGTACTGGCCTTTTCATAACAGAATGTCCTTATTCCTACATGCCTCATTGTGAATTATAGATTGAGATTACAAATTGGTTGCTAATGGTATGTTTCTAAAGTTATTCCGTTCTAATTAATTGATGTTACATAGGTTGATTTTAATGTTGCACTGTTATGGGAAGGAGGATGTGTTGCAATTGTGCACTACTCGCAATGGGTCCTCACGTTCACAGCTCGATATCCGGTGTGCGACAGAGTGCTGGAGAAAGATGGTTGATTGGTGTGTGCAGTGACTGTACATAACGATGCAAGCGGGGGACGACAGCTGTTAATCAATAAATAAATACACAAGATCAACTTACCAGAGTCCAGGTCTGATACATTGTCCCGAACCCAGGTCCCCCAATTCTTTAGTGAAAACTGGATACCACAGCAAATCTCTATTAAACACCAAAGTCTCCACAGCAAATCTCTATTAAACACCAAGGTCTCCACACCGATCTTAGGAGTAGAAAGCCTAAGCTAACCGTTAAAGGTGCATTAAGCGATAAAACAATTGCTACAATAACCACCAGCTCTCTTAAAGCCGTGCTAAGAAAGATATAACCTATATGTGTACATCTTTTTTATAAACTGGAAAAGAATACATAGTCTTTGGTGTCCCGATGGCAGTCCTTCCAAATATCTATCAGGAGAAGGTCTCCAAATACTTCAAATCACTCATGAGAAATGTATCCCTCACTGAGAAATTCACAAGTTCTAACGAAACATCACAGGAGGATTTCTTGGTGCGAGCTTTAGAGCATATAAAACTGTAACGGTCCACTCCCTTGTCCCTCCGGTTCCGCTAACGAACACAAACCTTCCTAGTTTACCACTTTCAGCTTTTGATACTACAAAGGGTATACATCTTTGAAAAGGAGAGCAACTCTCTTTATTTTGGTTTTTGCAGAGGCATTGAAATACTGCAAATAATTCTAACATACAATATTGATCCTCGGTAGCAGGTGTGATCATTGCAGACAGAGAACATCCGGTTGCTCTGTTATAAAAGGCACCGGGCCTCGTTACGAGTTTGGCGGTAAATCCGCCGTGGCGTAATTAGCGTAACCGCTGTGTATTGCCGCAGAATTTCTTGCCGAATTACACACACAGCAATGGCGTTAACGGTAATCCGCCCAGCGGAGTTACCGCCAAACAACCCGTGGTACCTTATTCCTTCAAACTGTGGCAAAATTACCATTACCGCCATGGTGGTCAGCGGAATTTCCATTTCATCCCTATTAAAGGAAGCAACACGGCAGCCATTTTGGAAATCACAATCCATTGAATATCTCGAGATAGGAGTGCCATCCAGACACCGAGCTGAGGCCAAACATGTCCTCTGGAAATGGAAAAGGCAGAGTGCTGGTTATGAGGCAGCGTAAACCCAAATTCATGGAGCTCATGGTGTGGGCAAACAAGTGGTTGCCCACTCTGGGGAGGTTTATGGGGCATCGCACAGGAAGACCAGCCAACACTGCAAAAACAACATATGGGCGGAAATCAGGGACAAGGTGGTGGCCATAGGGCACGTCCAATGTGAGGACAAGGACATGAAGAAGAGGTGGAATTACCTCAAGTCCAGGGTCAGGAGCCTCCTCTCCAACCACTGGAGGTGGCTCAGTGGAACCCTTGCTACCGATACTGTGGCAGGAGATGGTCAGTGGGATACTGCACATGGTCGGGATCGAGGGTGTGGGCACGGCAGAGCTAGGAGCCAGCAGCCAAGCTGAATATGGCGAGTACCACAGTGACACATTCACTGATAAATTGACAACCCTGCAGGCTTGCATGAACACCAACACTGCCATGCAAGCAAGCGCCATGACCCCCAGCAAGCAGTCAGCATCATGTTTGGCCCCAGGATATCAGGCTCAGCAGTGACTGAAGGTGAGGTCTGTATTGCATGTCATCTGCACATTTGAGTGATATTTTTTCCGGTTGCAGTATGCTTGTTCTGTTGCCTGGAGTGGTACCAACGCGATATGGGTGCAATCCAATGACGCAATGGTGTTTGGGAAATGGGCAATGCTGTAGAACCTTGCCTTGACTGCATGCACCTGTGCCTGGGTAATGGGCATGGAGGTGTGCGTGCGTCATTAGGGCATCTAGGACTTGGTCCAGCACCATTGAGAATATTAGCTGGGACATGCCATACAGTGTCCCGGCTGTGTGCTGGTAGGCACCAGTGCCACAGAAATGTAGGACTGCAACCAGCTTCATCAGGGGGTGGGAGGGATAGTTGTCCTGATGGAAATGGTACTCTGCAGTAGTGCCCATGTCAGGGTGAGCAGTTTGGCAATGGTTGCACGGTCCAGTCTGTGAAGGTGACTCATTGTCCATGAGTATTCATGGGGATGGTCAGACATGTGGTATTGTTGCCCTCTGCTGCACGAGTCTCCTACGCCCTGGTTGCGCCCATCTTCTTCCCTGCTGTGGTCCAGCATGCTGCTGTAGCTCGATGTAGAGGAGCAGATTGTGGAGCCGGTAATCTACGTCCGCTTGTGGCTGCGTGTTGCTTAGATGTGTGTTGGGGGTGGGTGTGGGCCTTTCATACGAGTGGATCTGGTGCACCTGGGCCTAAATTTGTGAGACCTGTATGCATTTATCTCCACCTTTTCTGTGGAAGTAGTTGTGCTGAGTTTTTGGAGGAATTACCTAACATTTCTGGAGGTAAATCCTTTGTTTTACTTGTTAGTTTGCGAAAATGGGTTTTTGGTGGAAATTCCAGCGGTGGAATTAGCCCTGGCGTTGTTTCCGCTGATTATTTGCCGATTTACTGTTGGTTTCGATTTACGCCGCAGGTAATAACACAGTGGAATTATCGCTGGTTTTTGGGACACTCGTAATTTGGCGTATTGGTAAAGTTGAGGGTAACGGAATTACCTCCAATTTTACTGCTATACTCGTATTGAGGCCGACCATGTTTTCACCTTCTTGGCAGGAGAGTTAAGTGCCCCGACATTCAAACAAAATATTTTAACCACCCCTACTTAAAAAGCAAAATGTTATAAAACCATTGGCGATTTACAGAAACTCTACAAAATAAAAGTGATTACAGTATCGGAGATGTTATAATCATATCCATTGGGCCAGCAGTCCCAGTCTTTATGAATAAAATACCCATCTAGTCTCATTTAGTGTACAGCCGAGAGATGTAAAAAGCAAAACACACAGAAAACCAGCCAGGTGAAAATCGGTCAAATAGACAACGCTTGATGATCTAACTGAAGAGCAGTCAAGAAAAAGGTCTACTGTGCCGTTACTTAACAAAATATAGCTGCAACAGGAATATATTTCAATAACTTGAACCTCCTAATCAATAATACCATAGTTGATTTGGCCAACGTCCTACGTTTTTGCTTTTCTGAGTGTGAGAATTAAACTCTGCTTCAGTTTGCTGTGTGGGAGTTAGACAGAAATGTCCTTGACTGAGAAGAAGCGGGAGGAAGCGAGTCAAGCAGACGCCGGCATCGCCGATCATCCTCTTCTCAACGGCACGATCAACTACACTCAGTTTCTCCTCAACAGGACCGTAGAGAGAGACGGAAGAGACAGGAGGAGGTGCTCAAGCTGCAGCAGATCAAGCTCGTCGAGTCCTTGTAAGAAGCATTTTGTGCACTCAAATGTCCGCGCTCAGTAACTGCACAGAGATGTACCAGTTCATAAGAGCTGCACATCTGTATAACGGGCTCGTATAAGTGCAACCATTAGCGTTTCGACTGTTTCACCCTCAAAATGCTCATGATCGACTTTATTTTACTTTTCACCACCTAAACCCCTCGTTCCAATTCATTACTTTAGAAAAATCTCTCACGTACTGCTTCACAATCTCGTTTTTAAGTGTTTCCAGATGTTGGAATTCATGTGACCCGTGTTAAAACCACCCCTGAATGGTTACAAAATTGAAATATATCCCCTGCACTATTTTGCGTATGTAACCCCACACCCAAATGTTAGAATATGAACTAAACTCTCCCTGAAATTATTGATGGTTCTGTAGCATAGATGTAAACATGTACTCGTTTGTGAGCTCATTTGGATTGGTTAAGGATTTCAGTATTGTGGGGCCGGCGGCAGTCACACGGCCGGCCTCACAGGTGCAGGCGGGGCCGAGCACCATGTTGGTTTGCTGGGGTCACCTGGACTTACAGGTGGTTGCAGGGTGGCCGTGATGACACGGGCCTTGGTGCCGCAGCAGCATGAGAGTGCCTGGGCTGGACCTGGTGCTTTAAGTGGGCTGGGCCCTGGCAGTCTCCAAAAAGTGGGGTTGAGCCTGGGCCCCAGGATCACACCAGAGTGGGACACATGTGCCATAGTCGCAGCCGCGACAGGAGATGCACCTACAATGAAGTCATCCAAACTGACAGAAGTGCAGCCTTGTGGTTTGGCCCTACTCCCCGTCCCATTGGTTGCACTTGGTTTCGATAAGCCAATGAGAGCAACCGGGAGGCGGGAACCGGCCACCCACCTAAGGCCACAACAAAGGCCGCGTCTACGCCTGTCCACCATGGTACGCCAGTCACCTGTATGTCTGTACGCCCCCACACCTCGGCTGCCACCTATATGTCTGCACCCCACCGCCCCTCGCTGCCACCTTTATGTCGGTACCCCCCACACCCAACCCTGTTAGTAGCCTGTGCCACCCCTTCTCCCACCACCCCAGTAAGTGTCTGTTAGCTGCCCACCATACCTTGAGTTGTGCTCCACGCTGTTGCCCGTTGATTGGAAACCTATGTACTAGTATGCACTTGTCAACGTCCAATAAGGGACTGGCCCCATGCTATCCTATGTTGACACTAACCATGCACCGATGTGTAGCCTGCCTCCTCTGTATTCTGTGCCGGGCACTACGCATTTACCCATTGACCTTGACCACGCATATATGTGTTGTTGCCGCCTTGCAACTTTTGGTTGGCACCTTTATATGCACTCTAATTTTGACCACGCAACTGTTTGTAGCTGCCGCCATGCAACATATGGCTGACACCATGCTCTTGCCTACCGATTTTGTCCTCCCAACTTTATGTAGCTGCCGCTGTGTAAGATGTGGCTGGCACCATATACTTGCCCACTAATTTCTGTAACCACTGTTTAGCACGTATTGGAATTGTATTAATCAACATGTATGTATGCCTTCTAATGCACTTATGTAACTAAGTAAGCCTTCTTAACAGCGTCACAATGCCCGAGGGCAGTTTGGCGCTTTACAAATTCAAAAAAATAAATAAATAATTAACTTGAGAATATTGTCAATACATTGGTCTCAAGAGGTTTCAGCCTCTGCCAGCATTGAAATTGGGAAGTGCAACTACTTTACAACCTCTCTCCACCTCAGATACAGCATCTACATTTTGAGGGGAAAATAAAATAATAAAATCAAAAAAATAAAACATTTAATCGAAGGCTACAATTTTATATGCAAATAGCCATCTCTAATAGAGTGCTAACTCTACCAAGTTACCAGAAGCAAACTCTCCAAACAAGAAATCAAAAACGGAGGCAATCTTCAAGAAGCCACAGTGGCTCCAACTATGGATCCGAGATTTGTGTCCAGAAAACTCGAATGTTGAAGTGTCTGTTCCAGTTGCAAGTATTTGCAGTCCCAGAAATTAGATACCCATCTTCCTTAGATGTAACAGAGAGCGTGACGACCTTCAGAATAAAGTGAATCCAAAAAAGGAACTACTACTTGTATTTATTTTGGCGACTTCGCTGTGCTGTGCCGTGTTATGTCAAAGCGCATTTATACTGCACCAAATAACTGTTGTAGCAGTATCAAAGCACCTGGCTTGTCCAGGATGGTGTATTGTGGACTTTCCCAGGATATCTAGACCCTAATCTATGGAGAGGGAGTAAGGAAGAGAGGGCAAGATAAGAGGATGGGAAAGAGTGCAGAATGAAAAGACAAATGGGTGTGGATGCAGCAAGATGAAGAGTCAGATTGGATTATTGTGGATCCATTAGGGCGGATGCTATGTCAGTTATGAGGAAAGGTAGAACTGAATATTTTGATTTGCTTTGAGGGCTACTTGCTGTGAGGCCGATTCAAAGCACTATAAACACAGGGTGCAAAATGTGCATTTGCCACTAGTCACTGGCTCGAAATATTTGACTCTTGGAGATTAACAAATGGTATGCTGTGTGCATTTATAGATTTGAGGTGGCAAGTGACTTTTTAATGGCTGGCTACAAGTTTGTAACTTGTATTTTTGCACTCTGAATATAGAATGATCCTATACAATTATTGCAGTATTTGGTTGCACGATGAACTGTAGAAGTGTTCAAACCATCTAGTACAATTGGTAGAGGCCTTTGGACAAGCTTGTTGTTACATTACAAACGTTGGTCAGATCTGGACAATTTCATTCCTTATGCAAGGACTGGGCTAAGAAGTGGCCCGATCAATAGATGACCATGCAGACTTCAGAAGGAGGGAAAACAAGGTTAGGAGAGGGGTGTGCATGCCTCTATGCTAAGGTTCTGGGAAATGCTGAAGAACAGTGTTGAATTCTTCAATTGTGGCAATAAGAGGCTATTGTTACTGTTTTTCGTTAGATATTATATCTGCCACTGTAAGCCTTTTACCTGTGTGTGCGGTTAGTTTTATAGGTAGGGTTCAGAGGGATAGCAAAGAACTCAGGACAACACTGAAAACCTACCTTTTTGCATAATGCCATCTGCTGGAATAAACATGTATCAAAGCCCCTATGATCAGTGTGGCTACGACTCCTTGTTGTTTGTTTATCAGCTGCGCAGAGATGCAGACCTTGCTTGGATCCTTCAGTGGATATGCGCGACATTAAAATTCCAAAATCAAACCAAAAAGATGAGAGAACGATTGCTTAGGTGCCAAGCAAGTAAATGAGTGAAAACGGGTTTGAGAACAGGGCTAGTGAGGTACAGTTAAAAGAGCCAAATGGAGAATAGAAGGAAATCAAATTAGAGAGATAAAAAGAAGGAGCCATACCGTGGAGGTTTTTAAACAAGGCAGAGAAAGTTAAATAATAAGCGAGATTCGAAGGAAAGACAGCCAAGTGATAGTAAAGCATGAGCAAGAGTCATGAGAAGACCAAAACAAGATGAATAGAGGAATTATAGATAGACTGGAAGACAGATTAGAACAATAAAACGGAGCGGAGACCAGTGTTTCAGTGGCATAACTCAAATTCAGCACTTCCTCCCCACACACTCTCAGGTCGTATGTATAGACAAACATAATGAAAAGGATCATATGTAATAATCTCTTCACCGCTCATCATACCTGCACCCTCCTGAATATCATAATTAACAACAACTTACTATGCCATTTATATATTAACTAGACATCACTACGTAAGCATTACCAACAAACAAAACCAAGATCAAGCCCTAGAACATGTCCGTCCATAAATGAATTGTGGATGACACAATGTTTACTGAAATTCTATGAGAGCAAAATGAAACTACCATCGACCTTATAGGTCTACCAAACAGTAGTAGTAAGAACAACCATTCAATGCTGGCTGCACAAGGCCAACTCAATCTACTGAAACAGCAAAGGTTTCATTGAAATGTTCTCCAAGTGTCCAAGTTACTTTCAACTCCACAGACACCTCCAAGGCCCTCTGTCATAAACACAAATGCATCTATGAGAAGGCTCTTGAATAGGTTACCAACAAAACACTATAACGCCTCTGTCATGGTGTTTTGCACTCATTCATCAATAAACGTCTCCAAATCCCCTTTAACACACTACACTTGTAGAGGCAGAAGGTTTGCAGTTCAATTATCCCAGCTACAGGACACAATGACTATCTACACCAGAAACCAATTACCTTGCGGCTAGAAAAAAAAATGAAGTCATATCCTTTTAGAATCCTCTGCAAACTCATTCCTCCCATATAAGTCATCAAATAAGCAGTGTTGCATAGCAAATTGCTATGCAATTCTGTAGCTTTGCTAATTAAACTGACACTTGTGTAGCACCACTAGCTATTTCAATTACCCTGTTCTATGAAAGAACAGCTCACCCAACATTCCCTCCCCACCCTCTTCTCTGTTCACTGCAACTTCCAATGGGCTAACGGAGACAGAGTGCAGCATTAATCATCTTCTACACTCTAAGTGCCAAAAGCCTGTGTCAAAGTTTTTGGCAACAAAAGATATTTTTCAAATAATTGCGAACCAGAAGTAATGATGCTATTTTTGTTACGATAACTAGATCCTGTTTGACAAAGACCAGTATACGTCACCTTTAAAAAAAGACTGTCCTGTAATTCCATTCATAGAAATGTAAGTTGTTACATAATGCTTAATTACAGTATCGCTGCTGTAAAACACTGGAGGGTCTACGTTTTTCAGTAAAGTTTAGGTTGGTGTATCTAAGTCTCATAGTGTCAACTATATGTTATTTTGTTGGGGAACGTCCATCATATTGCTGAGTGAAAACTTTGAAAATGTACATGATAACACGGCCCAATTCCTTTCATGGCAAATCTAGTTCTGTGACCTGCTAGTTGCATACATATGTGCAACAGGTGCTCAAACAAAGCGCTGATCCCAAACTACTTGACATTCTATCTTGTCACCCAGTTTCTATCTTGTCACCCAGTTTCTTTATACCAGCTACCCTGTAAGTGAGATGGCGGTAAACTACAATATTACACATAGTTTGCAAATTTCTCTGCCTTCTATGCCATCCATACTGCTTAGTCTCTTACTTTCTTTCCTCTTAAATAATGAATACACAAAGCTAACCAGATGTGTATGCAGAGTAGTGGTCAATAGTACCATCCTGTCTGTATATCTACATATCTACTGCAATACCATACACTGTAATAAGCCTCCATAGTTGGCATTGCTCTACGATTATGATTGCATTACATATTACCACCTGCAAGAGAGCTGACCAATCCAGAGGCCGGGAACACAAGCAGAATCTTAAAGTAGCCGACCGCATTTCATGGCAGGCCGCTGCACCTCTACCCAGCCTAAACCCGGTCCGTGGAGGCAGTGCCCCAGGACAAAATGTTCCACTGGAGTGCAGCACCTCTTCCCCCTTGTCCACTCACCTGCCCACTTTCAGGTCCTGGAAATATTAATTTCCAATCGAGGACATATGTATAATTTAATTTTAACAGAAGCATTAACTACTCAAAGTCTGGTTCACTTAAAAACAAAAAATGATCAGCACCCCAGATGGAGGCTCCTAGTGATAATAGATTTAAATAACAATTTCCTGGGTCCACAGGGCTCGAATGCTACGATTGAGCATACCTAGCTTGGGCTCGAGGGCCTTTAGCGTCCCTGCCCTCCACCAAAAGATTTAACGCTATACTAAAAATAGCTGATATCAATCACGGGCAAGGGCCATCTTGTCCACCTAAGTTGACAAAGACCCTGCCTGCCGCAACAACATACTACGTACTTAATCTCAGCCTATGATTTTCCTTTAACATTGTGAACTTATTGATTTATGAAACTTCTCTCCTTTCAAAGCAAATGATGGGTCAAGCATACAATATACGGGACTCTGCTCTGTGCAAAACTGACTGCATCCAGCTGCACAGAGCCTTGCACTGTTTATGGAGAATGTTTTATCATTTATTTGTGCCAATTCAGGCAGATAATATTTACATTTTAAAGACACTCATCTCCCTGATGTCTTACTTCACCGGTACACAAAAATGCTGTATTATTGCTCATTTTAGGTAAAAACAACTTCTGGTGACATTAAAAATATTAGTACACAATTGCTAATCAACTAGGTTTGCTTGCTAATCAAGAACATTTTAATTAGTAAACTTTGCTAATCAATTTTTTAAAATAAATTCTTTATGAAACCATTTTAGGGTGATGTAAATAGCATTCAACAAAATTACCTGGTCTTAAGAAAGAAACTGACTATAAACCACTTGTGATTTTGTCTAATCACTGTCCAGAAGGAGGAAGTGCCTTACACTGTATCCACTCTGCTATACAAAACGTCTTACTAACTGTTGCTGGTCAGTGAACATGGTCCAGATTGTGCAAATTCATAAAAACTGTGATTCTGAGTCTTGCGGACAAATGCACCTGAAATGGCCTGTAACAATGCAGTGTACATAAAGTCTGAGTCTAATTAATTAGAATAGCTAAATAAGATGTAACAGGGATTGGCAGCTGTGGGTAAATGAGATGCTGATTTGTGAATCCGGATAAATGTAGCAGTGTTAATCTGAGAGCACGAGTCGGGATCCTGCTGAATATTGGGCACGTGTCTGGATCAGGATGTAAAGCTGCCTGACAATTCTTGGATTGGCGTGAGCATAAAACTACACTTGCATCAGTATGTGACAGTCAATGGGATCTGTGAAAGTAGGCCTATGTAACCAAGTAAGGTTTGGGAAGCGCAAGTTACGTGGGGCTGCCTCCTCACAGGAACACTTGACTACACATGGTAGATCACAACTAAAATCACTTGCGCTACAGTAGATAGAGAGTACCCAGCAACTCTAGATTTAAATCAATCAGAGTTGTCACACATGCATCAGGTGCGAAACTCTTTGGCAGCTCCACTCCTGCACCACGGTGTGGCTGCAACTTGAAGGGTGCAAGTAAGCATTTAGTTCAGGGTGCAATGTATCAGTGTCGTGTCACACCTTTACTTAGATCAGGGGTCTGCAACCTATTGCTCTCGACATGTTTTGGACTACAACTCCCGTGATTCTTTAGCATTGACTGTGCTGGCTACGGCCAATGGGAGTTGTAGTCCAAAACATATAGAGAGCTCGTTCTATGATACCAACTGGCAGCTCTACGGTACTCATCTGTAGAATTGTGAAAGCGTCTGTCAGATTATGTCATTGCTGAAGCTGTGGCAGTGTTTTGCAGCTCGAACACGGCATGATGTTTTTTGACAGCGCTTGTCAACCAGTTTATGATAGGCTGTAAAAAATAAAAAAAACTAACATAACACTGTACCGCGAGAGTGTGGCAGTCACGGTGTCTGACATAATTAGCCCTGAATCAGGTTGATTTGACGATTGACATTTCGCTTCGTTTCCCCCAACACACATGGGATGTGATGCTAGAAGTCTAAAGGCTGGAGGGTGCCAACCTTCTTAAACCTCTGTAAACACAAACATGGAATGCAGTGACCGTTGTGAACTCCTCACCTGTGGGCTGTCTTCCAGCGTCTCCTCGATTGGTAATTTGTCTACTCCAGGCATGTCTGCTCTTTTCACTGTATACGGACGTAAACCTCAGCCCTAGACTCGTATAGTCCACCCAGCCACAACGGTAGTGACAAGTTCCTATTAGAGGAAAGGACCTATCAACGCCTTCTCGACGTAGCCCTTACGTTTATGAAACATATTCCTACATAAGAGCACGTCCCAATGTTGTCACTTTGCGATCCATGCAGCCTACGCCCTACGCCGCCTCGTGATCATTAACGAGCGGGAAAGTAGCAGCCAGAACAAGCGTCCTGCTAGAGCTGTTGGGACAATTCCAAGCGGTACTCCGAGCTCACGAGAAACTTGTCAGTTCTCTGTGAACTTTACCGTTTGATTTAGTTAAACCCAGCACTTTAAAATGGTATGCTAACAGGGCAGACTGGATCAAATAAAAATTGTACCAAACTGTATTTGCCCAGAGCAATGCCAGTGGTTAAGATTCATTCTAAACCCTCCAGCCATCACCTCTTTGTTTTTGCTTTGTCACCCCGAGTGGGACAGGTATGCCCAGACGTGTCCCGTGCCTGCTGGGCCTAGAGACCCAAGCTACTCCTCACTGATGAGGCCCAACAAGGCCGAAACATGTTTGGGGATGTTTGTGGTCTTGTGCAGAAGGGATGTGGCCTAGCAGTTCGGGCTGGACTGCCCCTTTTGGGGTGGGACCAAGCCTGATTTGCATATGGTCTTTTCCCTTCTGTAATGGCTTGGCAGGCGAAGAACGATGGTCTGGGGGGTTGCCCAGAGCAATGCCAGTGGTTAAGATTCATTCTAAACCTTCCAGCCATCACCTCTTTGTTTTTGCTTTGTCACCCCGAGTGGGACAGGTATGCCCAGACGTGGGTCCCGTGCCTGCTGGGCCTAGAGACCCAAGCTACTCCTCACTGATGAGGCCCAACAAGGCCGAAACATGTTTGGGGATGCTTGTGGTCTCGTGCAGAAGGGATGCGGCCTAGCAGTTCGGGCTGGACTTCCCCTTTTGGGGTGGGACCAAGCCTGATTTGCATATGGTCTTTTCTCTTCTGTAATGGCTTGGCAGGCGAAGAGCGATGGTCTGGGGGGTTGCCCAGAACAATGCCAGTGGTTAAGATTCATTCTAAACCCTCCAGCCATCACCTCTTTGTTTTTGTTTTGTCACCCCGAATGGGACGGGTATGCCCAGACATGGGTCCTGTGCCTGCTGGGCCTAGAGACCCAAGCTACTCCTCACTGATGAGGCCCAACAAGGCCGATACATGTTTGGATGAACACTTGATACTTTATTAAGTATCTGTCTGTGACAGCAGGCACTGCCTCCAGCAACTTCCCCAACTGACTCTATGCAGAATACTGTCAAAGCATAACACTCTGAAAGGAATGCATACCTCACAATGGCATAGATAGGTAATGAAGCAGAGCACCAACTACTGATTGGATGAACACATATAACATTGTGAATCTACTTTGACTAAAGTAATAATAAATGAAGTAGTAAAAGTAATATCCCAACACATCTCCTCCCTTACAATGTAGAACTCATTTAAGATAATAATCTCTTAACCAGCTAGGTTTACTCCTCACTCTCTCCAAATTCACATTTACATTGCTATCTTTTGATACAGTATTGCTCACACTCTTGTTTGCATTTGAACTCGATAACATATTATCATCATTGTCACCCTCAGTACCTTCATAATCCTCAACTGGCCCATTGTTGTTACATTTCACTAACCTTGACATGGACCAGCATTCACCTCCCTCCATGATGGCTACATTTCCTCTCACTACAGAAATTCTTTTAGGCCCAATGAATTTGCTCTCAATGCACTTAGGAGACATTCTCGGGTTTTTAATATAAACCATATCTCCTTTCCTCCAAACTATTGCTTTGGACTTCCTTTCAGCATTCGCCCTCTCCATGTACTCATCCTGAGCCTCTCTTATAAGTGACATAACTCTGTTCCTGTCCACATAAGTACTCTTTGCCAAATTCAACCATCCCGGACACAATTTGGTCCCTGGTTGACTGCCTTTGAGGGACATAAATGGGGAACTCTGGTAACCGAATGTGGGGTCGTACAGTAATTCCACACCATCTCCCTTAACACATTTTGCCACTTTAGACCTGACACCATGGCTAGCTGTAGGCCCTCCTTTTATAAATCGGTTTGCTCTCTCTACCAAACCATTTGCCCTAGGCTGATAGAGAGCTGTTCTGTAATGTTTGATACCAAACTTTTTAAAGAACTCCACCATTCTGTCAGAGCAGAACTGAACGCCATTGTCTGATACCAGTTCTGTTGGAAATCCCTCTCTATAAAATACCTCTTCAAAAAATGTAATCATTTGAGAAGTGGTAGCCTCTCTTATCGCCTTCCACTCCACCCATTTTGAATGGTAATCCACAAGAACAATAAAGTATTTAAAATCATTTCCCAAATCTTGCAAGGGCCCCATCAAATCTACCGCAACTTTTTTCCATGGCTCACTTGGAACGCTCACGGGTCTTATGGGAGCCTCCCTAACAACCTTACTCTTATCACTCTTCTCACATTCTCTACAACCTCTCACACATTTCTCGACCTCACTATCGATTCCTGGCCACCAGAAAGATTGCCTGATATGTCTTTTCGTGCCCCCCATGCCTAAATGACCTTGATGCGCAATGTCAACTAACTTGGACCTAAATTTACAGGGAGGAACTACCCTTACTCCCTTCCTGAGTTGAAAACCATCCTCTGATAAGTTTAATTCTTCTTTTATTCCATAGTAACCCTCATATTTCTTCTCAACGAGATCTTTTCTGGGCCAACCTGTTTTGGTCCACCTTTTCACTTGTTTTATTATTTCATCCATATCATCAGCATCTTTCCACTCATCTCTCCCTATGGCTTCATATTCTACTTCATAAATGCTCAGACCATGTTCAACACTCACTTCCTTATAGTCGTTGTCTTGCACAGGCAACCTTGACAAACAGTCTGCCACTACGTTGTCTTTCCCAGGTATATATATAACCCTAAAATCATAAGCTAGTAGATCCACCATCCATCTGGATATTCTAGGGGAACCTTTGGCCCACTCCACACTTCCTAACAATTGAACCAATGGTTTATGATCCGTTTTCACAGCGAAGGATTGACCCCAGAGATAAAACTTGAAATGTTCAACAGCCCACGATACTGCTAGATCTTCCCTTTCTACAACAGAATAATTTTCTTCAGCACCCCTCAAAGGTCGAGAGGCAAAAGCAATGATGTGTTCCACTTTGCCAGCATCAAACTGAGAAAGAGCAGCACCCAAACCCCAAGTGCTCGCATCCACTGTTAACACAGTTTTCCTATTGGCAACAAACCCTCCCAAAGAGGGAGCACTCACAACACACTCTTTGATCTTCAGGAAAGCACTCTGACACTCATCAGTCCATATGTACTTTGCATTTTTCTTTAACAGTTCCCTCAGAGGCGAGGACATGATGGCAAACCCGTCAACAAACTTGTGGTAGTACTCCGCCAACCCCATAAAAGAGCGTAACTGCTCCTTGTCTTGTGGTTGAGGAGCACATCTAATACTGTCCACAAGGGATTTCTTGGGTGAAATTCCCTCACATGAGATCCTGTGGCCCAAATAATCCACTTCCTTCACGGCAATCTTACATTTTTCTCTCTGCACAGTCAAACCAGCTTCTCTGAGTCTAACCAACACTGCTCTCAACGTTTCATCATGTTCAAGCTCATTCTCTGCAAAGATAAGAATGTCATCTTGAAAGACTGTGACCTTTCTTAAACCCTTGAGTACTTCTTCCATCACCCTCTGAAAAACAGAGGCCGCAGAGGCCAATCCAAACGGCATGCGGTTATACTTAAACACACCCTCGGGTGTGATGAAAGAGGTGAGGTGTTGACATTCCTTGGATAATGATGGTATGCTGACGAAAGGTCAATGACGGAAAACCACTTCAGCTCACCCAACGTTGACAGAGTCTCAGATATGTTTGGCAGTGGATGTCTCTCAACAATGATGTTCTGGTTCAAACTGTGAAGGTCAACACACAATCTTAGTTTCCCATTTGCTTTGGCCACTAAGACAATGGGCGACAACCATTCAGTGGCCGTAACAGGCTCAATCACACCCTTGTAGACTAAATTTTTAAGTTCTTCCTTGAGTTGATCTCTCACTTTTAATGGCACTTGCCGCACCTTGTGTACCACAGGCTGTACATTGCTTTTGAGCCTTATCTGGTGTTCAAATTTCTTCAGTTTGCCTAACTTTTCTGAAAACACTTCTGGGAAATCCTTGGTCCAGATATCTTCTACTTCTGCTATGGTCACAGGATTGGGAGCACTGGCCTGAACTCGCACTCCTAAGCTCCTCTGCTCCTCCCAACCCAACAACGAGGTGCCTTTCTTCGCTACTAGTACAATAGCTTGACATTTTCTTTCTTTAAACTGTATCTTTGCTGGAAATTCCCCCAGAATGTCTATAGCTGATTCCGCATAACCGCAGGCTCTGACACTGGTGGGTCGAATTATGTCTACACTTTTTCTTAAAACACTGATTAGGGTATCTCGGGATATGATAGTCCAAGGCGAGCATGTGTCTCCCTTCATAACTAGCTCGCACCCATCAACAAGAAATGTGTCCACCGGGCCCTTCGTGTCTCCAGATAAGGCTGATATCTCAAAAACATGCTTCCTGATTGATTCCCTCACATCCACCACTTCCTGTATGTCATATCCCTTCCTAACATTTTCTTCTTGATTATCTTCTGCTCTGTGTTCCACAAAACTGACAGCAGCAACTTTGCAGACATTTGCAAAATGTCCCTTGCCCCTGCATTTGAAGCATTCACCAAACTTAGCCGGACACGATGGAAAGTTTGCGCCGTGTCTGGAACTCCCACATCTAGGACAAGAACTTCTCATGTTCCAGTTCCCTTTTTTTCCATTGAAGGGATTCGGTTTCTTTCTTTGATCCAGAGCGCACACAGCCACTGATGGTGTAGTCGATTTGTCCAGCCTCAGCTCTCTGACATACTGTGAAGTTTGCTCAATGCCCCTGGCCAGATCCACCGCCTCATCCAGACCCATGTCCTTGGCAAGAAGTTTTTCTTGAACTCTGACATTGTTGGTGCACCTTATCAGCTGGTCTCTGATTAATGAGTCACTCAATTGTCCAAATTCGCAGGAGTAGCTCAGGGACCTCAAACATGCAATGTATGATTCTACGGGTTCTGACTTTTCTTGTATCCTCTGGAAAAATTTGTGCCTTTCAAAACTGACATTTTTCTTTGGTTCGAAATGATCTCGCAGGCGACCAAGAGCTAACTCATACTCATCCATGTCACCAGATCCTGACACTTGGTTTCCAGTAAGGCCATCAAAAATTCTTCGCCCTTCCACTCCTAAATTATGTATCAGAAGAGCCTTCTTGCGTGCAGGTGAGAATCTGTCTCCCCCCATAGCCACCAAATAGTTCTCAAAGGCATCTTTCCATTTATCCCATCTGACTGCAGGTCGGCCTGGTTCATTCAGAAAAGAGAGAGGTGGTGGAATGGCCGCGGTCATGATGAACAGTAATACTGTAGTTGTGATCCTGGTTCTTCACTTTAGAGTCACCTTTAACATATTACAGGCAGGCAGATCACTTGATTCTGAGGCAGTTCCTATATGTAATTATACAAACCAACTTTTGTGCATCTCCAGCCGTGAAGTCTATAGGACGTTCTGCAGTAGAGACAGGAGGCCACCAGTGCCTGGAAAGCTAGTTGCAGCAGAGGTTGACCTCACAATACAATATATCAGATAGTTGCTCCTGAGTCAATATCAATGCAAAGCCCAAAGGGGCGGGGCCAATGATGCAGGGGCGGAGCTTGCACACGGCCTTTTCTGGCTCACGGACCGCAGCGCTTGTATACGGCACTGTACGGGCTCACGAGCCGCAGCGCCTGCCCAGCCGCTCTCTCACTGTGTGCGCGGCTGAACTGAAGCTCACGCTCCACTCGCAGACTCGCTCTGTACTCGCGCGAGCGCTCACGCTCCACAGCTCGCTTTCCCACTGCGTTGGAGGAGGGGGGCCAGTCGGTGCTCACGCGCGCTCCACTGACAAAAGCACCCCTTTTCCACACAGGTTCCACACCGCACCCCTGACTTGCCTCAGCTGACTCGTCGCGTAGTGGTCTCCCTTTGATGTCCGCCGCGGCTCTCACTTCTTCTGCCTGCTGTCACGGCCGCAGGGATCTCAGGGATCTACAAGCAACATGAACGCGTACGCCAGGGCCGTCGCACTGAAGGTTCAGGATCATCCCATCCTCGTCGCCAATGTTAAGAATGATGTCCAGTCAAAGGATGAACACTTTGATACTTTATTAAGTATCTGTCTGTGACAGCAGGCACTGCCTCCAGCAACTTCCCCAACTGACTCTATGCAGAATACTGTCAAAGCATAACACTCTGAAAGGAATGCATACCTCACAATGGCATAGATAGGTAATGAAGCAGAGCACCAACTACTGATTGGATGAACACATATAACATTGTGAATCTACTTTGACTAAAGTAATAATAAATGAAGTAGTAAAAGTAATATCCCAACACTACTCCTCACAGATGAGGCCCAACAAGGCCGAAACATGTTTGGGGATGCTTGTGGTCTCGTGCAGAAGGGATGTGGCCTAGCAGTTCGGGCTGGACTTCCCCTTTTGGGGTGGGACCAAGCCTGATTTGCATATGGTCTTTTCCCTTCTGTAATGGCTTGGCAGGCGAAGAACGATGGTCTGGGGGGTTGCCCAGAACAATGCCAGTGGTTAAGATTCATTCTAAACCCTCCAGCCATCACCTCTTTGTTTTTGCTTTGTCACCCCGAATGGGACGGGTATGCCCAGACATGGGTCCTGTGCCTGCTGGGCCTAGAGACCCAAGCTACTCCTCACTGATGAGGCCCAACAAGGCCGATACATGTTTGGGGATGTTTGTGGTCTCGTGCAGAAGGGATGTGGCCTAGCAGTTCGGGCTGGACTGCCCCTTTTGAGGTGGGACCAAGCCTGATTTGCATATGGTCTTTTCCCTTCTGTAATGGCTTGGCAGGCGAAGAACGATGGTATGGGGGGTTGCCCAGAGCAATGCCAGTGGTTAAGATTCATTCTAAACCCTCCAGCCATCACCTCTTTGTTTTTGCTTAGTCACCCCGAGTGGGACAGGTATGCCCAGACGTGGGTCCCGTGCCTGCTGGGTCTAGAGACCCAAGCTACTCCTCACTGATGAGGCCCAACAAGGCCGAAACATGTTTGGGGATGCTTGTGGTCTCGTGCAGAAGGGATGTGGCCTAGCAGTTCGGACTGGACTGCCCTTTTTGGGGTGGGACCAAGCCTGATTTGCATATGGTCTTTTCCCTTCTGTAATGGCTTGGCAGGCGAAGAACGATGGTCTGGGGGGTTGCCCAGAGCAATGCCAGTGGTTAAGATTCATTCTAAACCCTCCAGCCATCACCTCTTTGTTTTTGCTTCGTCACCCCGAGTGGGACGGGTATGCCCAGAAGTGGGTCCCGTGCCTGCTGGGCCTAGAGACCCAAGCTACTCCTCACTGATGAGGCCCAACAAGGCCGAAACATGTTTGGGGTTGCTTGTGGTCTCGTGCAGAAGGGATGTGGCCTAGCAGTTCGGGCTGGACTGCCCCTTTTGGGGTGGGACCAAGCCTGATTTGCATATGGTCTTTTCCCTTCTATAATGGCTTGGCAGGCGAAGAACAATGGTCTGGGGGGTTGCCCAGAGCAATGCCAGTGGTTAAGATTCATTCTAAACCCTCCAGCCATCACCTCTTTGTTTTTGCTTTTTCACCCCGAGTGGGAAGGGTATGCCCAGACGTGGGTCCCGTGCCTGCTGGGCCTAGAGACCCAAGCTACTCCTCACTGATGAGGCCCAACAAGGCCGAAACATGTTTGGGGATGCTTGTGGTCTCGTGCAGAAGGGATGTGGCCTAGCAGTTCGGGCTGGACTGCCCCTTTTGGGGTGGGACCAAGCCTGATTTGCATATGGTCTTTTCCCTTCTGTAATGGCTTGGCAGGCGAAGAACGATGGTCTGGGGGGTTGCCCAGAGCAATGCCAGTGGTTAAGATTCATTCTAAACCCTTCAGCCATCACCTCTTTGTTTTTGCTTTGTCACCCCGAGTGGGACGGGTATGCCCAGACGTGGGTCCCGTGCCTGCTGGGCCTAGAGACCCAAGCTGATGAGGCCCAACAAGGCCGAAACATGTTTGGGGATGCTTGTGGTCTCGTGCAGAAGGGATGTTGCCTAGCAGTTCGGGCTGGACTGCCCCTTTTGGGGTGGGACCAAGCCTGATTTGCATATGGTCTTTTCCCTTCTGTAATGGCTTGGCAGGCGAAGAACGATGGTCTGGGGGGTTGCCCAGAGCAATGCCAGTGGTTAAGATTCATTCTAAACCCTCCAGCCATCACCTCTTTGTTTTTGCTTTGTCACCCTGAGTGGGACGGGTATGCCCAGACGTGGGTCCCGTGCCTGCTGAGCCTAGAGACCCAAGCTACTCCTCACTGGTGAGGCCCAACAAGGCCGAAACATGTTTGGGGATGCTTGTGGTCTTGTGCAGAAGGGATGCGGCCTAGCAGTTCGGGCTGGACTGCCCCTTTTGGGGTGGGACCAAGCCTGATTTGCATATGGTCTTTTCCCTTCTGTAATGGCTTGGCAGGCGAAGAACGATGGTCTGGGGGGTTGCCCAGAGCAATGCCAGTGGTTAAGATTCATTCTAAACCCTCCAGCCATCACCTCTTTGTTTTTGCTTTGTCACCCTGAGTGAGACGGGTATGCCCAGACGTGGCTCCCGTGCCTGCTGGGCCTAGAGACCCAAGCTACTCCTCACTGATGAGGCCCAACAAGGCCGAAACATGTTTGGGGATGCTTGTGGTCTTGTGCAGAAGGGATGTGGCCTAGCAGTTCGGGCTGGACTGCCCCTTTTGGGGTGGGACCAAGCCTGATTTGCATATGGTCTTTTCCCTTCTATAATGGCTTGGCAGGTGAAGAACGATGGTCTGGGGGGTTGCCCAGAGCAATGTCAGTGGTTAAGATTCATTCTAAACCCGCCAGCCATCACCTCTTTGTTTTTGCTTTGTCACCCCGAGTGGGACGGGTATGCCCAGACGTGGGTCCCGTGCCTGCTGGGCCTAGAGACCCAAGCTACTCCTCACTGATGAGGCCCAACAAGGCCGAAACATGTTTGGGGATGCTTGTGGTCTCGTGCAGAAGGGATGTGGCCTAGCAGTTCGGGCTGGACTGCCCCTTTTGGTGTGGGACCAAGCCTGATTTGCATATGGTCTTTTCCCTTCTGTAATGGCTTGGCAGGCGAAGAACGATGGTCTGGGGGGTTGCCCAGAGCAATGCCAGTGGTTAAGATTCATTCTAAACCCTCCAGCCATCACCTCTTTGTTTTTGCTTTGTCACCCCGAGTGGGACGGGTATGCCCAGACGTGGGTCCCGTGCCTGCTGGGCCTAGAGACCCAAGCTGATGAGGCCCAACAAGGCCGAAACATGTTTGGGGATGCTTGTGGTCTCGTGCAGAAGGAATGTTGCCTAGCAGTTCGAGCTGGACTGCCCCTTTTGGGGTGGGACCAAGCCTGATTTGCATATGGTCTTTTCCCTTCTGTAATGGCTTGGCAGGCGAAGAACGATGGTCTGGGGGGTTGCCCAGAGCAATGCCAGTGGTTAAGATTCATTCTAAACCCTCCAGCCATCACCTCTTTGTTTTTGCTTTGTCACCCCGAGTGGGACGGGTATGCCCAGACGTGGGTCCCGTGCCTGCTGGGCCTAGAGACCCAAGCTACTCCTCACTGATGAGGCCCAACAAGGCCGAAACATGTTTGGGGATGCTTGTGGTCTTGTGCAGAAGGGATGCGGCCTAGCAGTTCGGGCTGGACTGCCCCTTTTGGGGTGGGACCAAGCCTGATTTGCATATGGTCTTTTCCCTTCTGTAATGGCTTGGCAGGCGAAGAATGATGGTCTGGGGGGTTGCCCAGAGCAATGCCAGTGGTTAAGATTCATTCTAAACCCTCCAGCCATCACCTCTTTGTTTTTGCTTTGTCACCCTGAGTGTGACGGGTATGCCCAGACGTGGGTCCCGTGCCTGCTGGGCCTAGAGACCCAAGCTACTCCTCACTGATGAGGCCCAACAAGGCCGAAACATGTTTGGGGATGCTTGTGGTCTTGTGCAGAAGGGATGTGGCCTAGCAGTTTGGGCTGGACTGCCCCTTTTGGGGTGGGACCAAGCCTGATTTACATATGGTCTTTTCCCTTCTATAATGGCTTGGCAGGTGAAGAACGATGGTCTGGGGGGTTGCCCAGAGCAATGTAAGTGGTTAAGATTCATTCTAAACCCGCCAGCCATCACCTCTTTGTTTTTGCTTTGTCACCCCGAGTGGGACGGGTATGCCCAGACGTGGGTCCCGTGCCTGCTGGGCCTAGAGACCCAAGCTACTCCTCACTGATGAGGCCCAACAAGGCCGAAACATGTTTGGGGTTGCTTGTGGTCTCGTGCAGAAGGGATGTGGCCTAGCAGTTCGGGCTGGACTGCCCCTTTTGGGGTGGGACCAAGCCTGATTTGCATATGGTCTTTTCCCTTCTATAATGGCTTGGCAGGCGAAGAACAATGGTCTGGGGGGTTGCCCAGAGCAATGCCAGTGGTTAAGATTCATTCTAAACCCTCCAGCCATCACCTCTTTGTTTTTGCTTTGTCACCCCGAGTGGGACAGGTATGCCCAGACGTGGGTCCCGTGCCTGCTGGGCCTAGAGACCCAAGCTACTCCTCACTGATGAGGCCCAACAAGGCCGAAACATGTTTGGGGATGCTTGTGGTCTCGTGCAGAAGGGATGTGGCCTAGTAGTTCGGGCTGGACTTCCCCTTTTAGGGTGGGACCATACCTGATTTGCATATGGTCTTTTCCCTTCTGTAATGGCTTGGCAGGCGAAGAACGATGATCTGGGGGGTTGCCCAGAACAATGCCAGTGGTTAAGATTCATTCTAAACCCTCCAGCCATCACCTCTTTGTTTTTGCTTTGTCACCCCGAGTGGGACGGGTATGCCCAGACGTGGGTCCTGTGCCTGCTGGGCCTAGAGACCCAAGCTGCTCCTCACTGATGAGGCCCAACAAGGCCGAAACATGTTTGGGGATGCTTGTGGTCTCGTGCAGAAGGGATGTGGCCTAGCAGTTCGGGCTGGACTGCCCCTTTTGGGGTGGGACCAAGCCTGATTTGCATATGGTCTTTTCCCTTCTGTAATGGCTTGGCAGGCGAAGAACGATGGTCTGGGGGGTTGCCCAGAGCAATGCCAGTGGTTAAGATTCATTCTAAACCCTTCAGCCATCACCTCTTTGTTTTTGCTTTGTCACCCCGAGTGGGACGGGTATGCCCAGACGGGGGTCCCGTGCCTGCTGGGCCTAGAGACCCAAGCTGATGAGGCCCAACAAGGCCGAAACATGTTTGGGGATGCTTGTGGTCTCGTGCAGAAGGGATGTGGCCTAGCAGTTCGGGCTGGACTGCCCCTTTTGGGGTGGGACCAAGCCTGATTTGCATATGGTCTTTTCCCTTCTGTAATGGCTTGGCAGGCGAAGAACGATGGTCTGGGGGGTTGCCCAGAGCAATGCCAGTGGTTAAGATTCATTCTAAACCTTCCAGCCATCACCTCTTTGTTTTTGCTTTGTCACCCCGAGTGGGACAGGTATGCCCAGACGTGGGTCCCGTGCCTGCTGGGCCTAGAGACCCAAGCTACTCCTCACTGATGAGGCCCAACAAGGCCGAAACATGTTTGGGGATGCTTGTGGTCTCGTGCAGAAGGGATGCGGCCTAGCAGTTTGGGCTGGACTGCCCCTTTTGGGGTGGGACCAAGCCTGATTTACATATGGTCTTTTCCCTTCTATAATGGCTTGGCAGGTGAAGAACGATGGTCTGGGGGGTTGCCCAGAGCAATGTAAGTGGTTAAGATTCATTCTAAACCCGCCAGCCATCACCTCTTTGTTTTTGCTTTGTCACCCCGAGTGGGACGGGTATGCCCAGACGTGGGTCCCGTGCCTGCTGGGCCTAGAGACCCAAGCTACTCCTCACTGATGAGGCCCAACAAGGCCGAAACATGTTTGGGGTTGCTTGTGGTCTCGTGCAGAAGGGATGTGGCCTAGCAGTTCGGGCTGGACTGCCCCTTTTGGGGTGGGACCAAGCCTGATTTGCATATGGTCTTTTCCCTTCTATAATGGCTTGGCAGGCGAAGAACAATGGTCTGGGGGGTTGCCCAGAGCAATGCCAGTGGTTAAGATTCATTCTAAACCCTCCAGCCATCACCTCTTTGTTTTTGCTTTGTCACCCCGAGTGGGACAGGTATGCCCAGACGTGGGTCCCGTGCCTGCTGGGCCTAGAGACCCAAGCTACTCCTCACTGATGAGGCCCAACAAGGCCGAAACATGTTTGGGGATGCTTGTGGTCTCGTGCAGAAGGGATGTGGCCTAGTAGTTCGGGCTGGACTTCCCCTTTTAGGGTGGGACCATACCTGATTTGCATATGGTCTTTTCCCTTCTGTAATGGCTTGGCAGGCGAAGAACGATGATCTGGGGGGTTGCCCAGAACAATGCCAGTGGTTAAGATTCATTCTAAACCCTCCAGCCATCACCTCTTTGTTTTTGCTTTGTCACCCCGAGTGGGACGGGTATGCCCAGACGTGGGTCCTGTGCCTGCTGGGCCTAGAGACCCAAGCTGCTCCTCACTGATGAGGCCCAACAAGGCCGAAACATGTTTGGGGATGCTTGTGGTCTCGTGCAGAAGGGATGTGGCCTAGCAGTTCGGGCTGGACTGCCCCTTTTGGGGTGGGACCAAGCCTGATTTGCATATGGTCTTTTCCCTTCTGTAATGGCTTGGCAGGCGAAGAACGATGGTCTGGGGGGTTGCCCAGAGCAATGCCAGTGGTTAAGATTCATTCTAAACCCTTCAGCCATCACCTCTTTGTTTTTGCTTTGTCACCCCGAGTGGGACGGGTATGCCCAGACGGGGGTCCCGTGCCTGCTGGGCCTAGAGACCCAAGCTGATGAGGCCCAACAAGGCCGAAACATGTTTGGGGATGCTTGTGGTCTCGTGCAGAAGGGATGTGGCCTAGCAGTTCGGGCTGGACTGCCCCTTTTGGGGTGGGACCAAGCCTGATTTGCATATGGTCTTTTCCCTTCTGTAATGGCTTGGCAGGCGAAGAACGATGGTCTGGGGGGTTGCCCAGAACAATGCCAGTGGTTAAGATTCATTCTAAACCCTCCAGCCATCACCTCTTTGTTTTTGCTTTGTCACCCCGAGTGGGACGGGTATGCCCAGACGTGGGTCCCGTGCCTGCTGGGCCTAGAGACCCAAGCTACTCCTCACTGATGAGGCCCAACAAGGCCGAAACATGTTTGGGGTTGCTTGTGGTCTCGTGCAGAAGGGATGTGGCCTAGCAGTTCGGGCTGGACTGCCCCTTTTGGGGTGGGACCAAGCCTGATTTGCATATGGTCTTTTCCCTTCTATAATGGCTTGGCAGGCGAAGAACAATGGTCTGGGGGGTTGCCCAGAGCAATGCCAGTGGTTAAGATTCATTCTAAACCCTCCAGCCATCACCTCTTTGTTTTTGCTTTGTCACCCCGAGTGGGACAGGTATGCCCAGACGTGGGTCCCGTGCCTGCTGGGCCTAGAGACCCAAGCTACTCCTCACTGATGAGGCCCAACAAGGCCGAAACATGTTTGGGGATGCTTGTGGTCTCGTGCAGAAGGGATGTGGCCTAGTAGTTCGGGCTGGACTTCCCCTTTTAGGGTGGGACCATACCTGATTTGCATATGGTCTTTTCCCTTCTGTAATGGCTTGGCAGGCGAAGAACGATGATCTGGGGGGTTGCCCAGAACAATGCCAGTGGTTAAGATTCATTCTAAACCCTCCAGCCATCACCTCTTTGTTTTTGCTTTGTCACCCCGAGTGGGACGGGTATGCCCAGACGTGGGTCCTGTGCCTGCTGGGCCTAGAGACCCAAGCTGCTCCTCACTGATGAGGCCCAACAAGGCCGAAACATGTTTGGGGATGCTTGTGGTCTCGTGCAGAAGGGATGTGGCCTAGCAGTTCGGGCTGGACTGCCCCTTTTGGGGTGGGACCAAGCCTGATTTGCATATGGTCTTTTCCCTTCTGTAATGGCTTGGCAGGCGAAGAACGATGGTCTGGGGGGTTGCCCAGAGCAATGCCAGTAGTTAAGATTCATTCTAAACCCTTCAGCCATCACCTCTTTGTTTTTGCTTTGTCACCCCGAGTGGGACGGGTATGCCCAGACGGGGGTCCCGTGCCTGCTGGGCCTAGAGACCCAAGCTGATGAGGCCCAACAAGGCCGAAACATGTTTGGGGATGCTTGTGGTCTCGTGCAGAAGGGATGTGGCCTAGCAGTTCGGGCTGGACTGCCCCTTTTGGGGTGGGACCAAGCCTGATTTGCATATGGTCTTTTCCCTTCTGTAATGGCTTGGCAGGCGAAGAACGATGGTCTGGGGGGTTGCCCAGAACAATGCCAGTGGTTAAGATTCATTCTAAACCCTCCAGCCATCACCTCTTTCTTTTTGCTTTGTCACCCCGAATGGGACGGGTATGCCCAGACATGGGTCCTGTGCCTGCTGGGCCTAGAGACCCAAGCTACTCCTCACTGATGAGGCCCAACAAGGCCGAAACATGTTTGGGGATGCTTGTGGTCTCGTGCAGAAGGGATGTTGCCTAGCAGTTCGAGCTGGACTGCCCCTTTTGGGGTGGGACCAAGCCTGATTTGCATATGGTATTTTCCCTTCTGTAATGGCTTGGCAGGCGAAGAACGATGGTCTGGGGGGTTGCCCAGAGCAATGCCAGTGGTTAAGATTCATTCTAAACCCTCCAGCCATAACCTCTTTGTTTTTGCTTTGTCACCCCGAGTGGGACGGGTATGCCCAGACGTGGGTCCCGTGCCTGCTGGGCCTAGAGACCCAAGCTACTCCTCACTGATGAGGCCCAACAAGGCCGAAACATGTTTGGGGATGCTTGTGGTCTTGTGCAGAAGGGATGCGGCCTAGCAGTTCGGGCTGGACTGCCCCTTTTGGGGTGGGACCAAGCCTGATTTGCATATGGTCTTTTCCCTTCTATAATGGCTTGGCAGGCGAAGAACAATGGTCTGGGGGGTTGCCCAGAGCAATGCCAGTGGTTAAGATTCATTCTAAACCCTCCAGCCATCACCTCTTTGTTTTTGCTTTGTCACCCCGAGTGGGACAGGTATGCCCAGACGTGGGTCCCGTGCCTGCTGGGCCTAGAGACCCAAGCTACTCCTCACTGATGAGGCCCAACAAGGCCGAAACATGTTTGGGGATGCTTGTGGTCTCGTGCAGAAGGGATGTGGCCTAGCAGTTCGGGCTGGACTTCCCCTTTTAGGGTGGGACCATACCTGATTTGCATATGGTCTTTTCCCTTCTGTAATGGCTTGGCAGGCGAAGAACGATGGTCTGGGGGGTTGCCCAGAACAATGCCAGTGGTTAAGATTCATTCTAAACCCTCCAGCCATCACCTCTTTGTTTTTGCTTTGTCACCCCGAGTGGGACGGGTATGCCCAGACGTGGGTCCTGTGCCTGCTGGGCCTAGAGACCCAAGCTACTCCTCACTGATGAGGCCCAACAAGGCCGAAACATGTTTGGGGATGCTTGTGGTCTCGTGCAGAAGGGATGTGGCCTAGCAGTTCGGGCTGGACTGCCCCTTTTCGGGTGGGACCAAGCCTGATTTGCATATGGTCTTTTCCCTTCTGTAATGGCTTGGCAGGCGAAGAACGATGGTCTGGGGGGTTGCCCAGAGCAATGCCAGTGGTTAAGATTCATTCTAAACCCTTCAGCCATCACCTCTTTGTTTTTGCTTTGTCACCCCGAGTGGGACGGGTATGCCCAGACGGGGGTCCCGTGCCTGCTGGGCCTAGAGACCCAAGCTGATGAGGCCCAACAAGGCGGAAACATGTTTGGGGATGCTTGTGGTCTCGTGCAGAAGGGATGTGGCCTAGCAGTTCGGGCTGGACTGCCCCTTTTGGGGTGGGACCAAGCCTGATTTGCATATGGTCTTTTCCCTTCTGTAATGGCTTGGCAGGCGAAGAACGATGGTCTGGGGGGTTGCCAAGAACAATGCCAGTGGTTAAGATTCATTCTAAACCCTCCAGCCATCACCTCTTTGTTTTTGCTTTGTCACCCCGAATGGGACGGGTATGCCCAGACATGGGTCCTGTGCCTGCTGGGCCTAGAGACCCAAGCTACTCCTCACTGATGAGGCCCAACAAGGCCGTTACATGTTTGGGGATGTTTGTGGTCTCGTGCAGAAGGGATGTGGCCTAGCAGTTCGGGCTGGACTGCCCCTTTTGAGGTGGGACCAAGCCTGATTTGCATATGGTCTTTTCCCTTCTGTAATGGCTTGGCAGGCCAAGAACGATGGTATGGGGGGTTGCCCAGAGCAATGCCAGTGGTTAAGATTCATTCTAAACCCTCCAGCCATCACCTCTTTGTTTTTGCTTTGTCACACCGAGTGGGACAGGTATGCCCAGACGTGGGTCCCGTGCCTGCTGGGCCTAGAGACCCAAGCTACTCCTCACTGATGAGGCCCAACAAGGCCGAAACATGTTTGGGGATGCTTGTGGTCTCGTGCAGAAGGGATGTGGCCTAGCAGTTCGGACTGGACTGCCCTTTTTGGGGTGGGACCAAGCCTGATTTGCATATGGTCTTTTCCCTTCTGTAATGGCTTGGCAGGCGAAGAACGATGGTCTGGGGGGTTGCCCAGAGCAATGCCAGTGGTTAAGATTCATTCTAAACCCTCCAGCCATCACCTCTTTGTTTTTGCTTCGTCACCCCGAGTGGGACGGGTATGCCCAGACGTGGGTCCCGTGCCTGCTGGGCCTAGAGACCCAAGCTACTCCTCACTGATGAGGCCCAACAAGGCCGAAACATGTTTGGGGTTGCTTGTTGTCTCGTGCAGAAGGGATGTGGCCTAGCAGTTCGGGCTGGACTGCCCCTTTTGGGGTGGGACCAAGCCTGATTTGCATATGGTCTTTTCCCTTCTATAATGGCTTGGCAGGCGAAGAACAATGGTCTGGGGGGTTTCCCAGAGCAATGCCAGTGGTTAAGATTCATTCTAAACCCTCCAGCCATCACCTCTTTGTTTTTGCTTTTTCACCCCGAGTGGGAAGGGTATGCCCAGACGTGGGTCCCGTGCCTGCTGGGCCTAGAGACCCAAGCTACTCCTCACTGATGAGGCCCAACAAGCCGAAACATGTTTGGGGATGCTTGTGGTCTCGTGCAGAAGGGATGTGGCCTAGCAGTTCGGGCTGGACTGCCCCTTTTGGGGTGGGACCAAGCCTGATTTGCATATGGTCTTTTCCCTTCTGTAATGGCTTGGCAGGCGAAGAACGATGGTCTGGGGGGTTGCCCAGAGCAATGCCAGTGGTTAAGATTCATTCTAAACCTTCCAGCCATCACCTCTTTGTTTTTGCTTTGTCACCCCGAGTGGGACAGGTATGCCCAGACGTGGGTCCCGTGCCTGCTGGGCCTAGAGACCCAAGCTACTCCTCACTGATGAGGCCCAACAAGGCCGAAACATGTTTGGGGATGCTTGTGGTCTCGTGCAGAAGGGATGTGGCCTAGCAGTTCGGGCTGGACTTCCCCTTTTGGGGTGGGACCAAACCTGATTTGCATATGGTCTTTTCCCTTCTGTAATGGCTTGGCAGGCGAAGAACGATGGTCTGGGGGGTTGCCCAGAGCAATGCCAGTGGTTAAGATTCATTCTAAACCTTCCAGCCATCACCTCTTTGTTTTTGCTTTGTCACCCCGAGTGGGACAGGTATGCCCAGACGTGGGTCCCGTGCCTGCTGGGCCTAGAGACCCAAGCTACTCCTCACTGATGAGGCCCAACAAGGCCGAAACATGTTTGGGGATGCTTGTGGTCTCGTGCAGAAGGGATGTGGCCTAGCAGTTCGGGCTGGACTGCCCCTTTTGGGGTGGGACCAAGCCTGATTTGCATATGGTCTTTTCCCTTCTGTAATGGCTTGGCAGGTGAAGAACGATGGTCTGGGGGGTTGCCCAGAGCAATGCCAGTGGTTAAGATTCATTCTAAACCCTTCAGCCATCACCTCTTTGTTTTTGCTTTGTCACCCCGAGTGGGACGGGTATGCCCAGACGTGGGTCCCGTGCCTGCTGGGCCTAGAGACCCAAGCTGATGAGGCCCAACAAGGCCGAAACATGTTTGGGGATGCTTGTGGTCTCGTGCAGAAGGGATGTTGCCTAGCAGTTCGGGCTGGACTGCCCCTTTTGGGGTGGGACCAAGCCTGATTTGCATATGGTCTTTTCCCTTCTGTAATGGCTTGGCAGGCGAAGAACGATGGTCTGGGGGGTTGCCCAGAGCAATGCCAGTGGTTAAGATTCATTCTAAACCCTCCAGCCATCACCTCTTTGTTTTTGCTTTGTCACCCCGAGTAGGACGGGTATGCCCAGACGTGGGTCCCGTGCCTGCTGGGCCTAGAGACCCAAGCTACTCCTCACTGGTGAGGCCCAACAAGGCCGAAACATGTTTGGGGATGCTTGTGGTCTTGTGCAGAAGGGATGCGGCCTAGCAGTTCGGGCTGGACTGCCCCTTTTGGGGTGGGACCAAGCCTGATTTGCATATGGTCTTTTCCCTTCTGTAATGGCTTGGCAGGCGAAGAACGATGGTCTGGGGGGTTGCCCAGAGCAATGCCAGTGGTTAAGATTCATTCTAAACCCTCCAGCCATCACCTCTTTGTTTTTGCTTTGTCACCCCGAGTGGGACGGGTATGCCCAGACGTGGGTCCCGTGCCTGGTGGGCCTAGAGACCCAAGCTACTCCTCCCTGATGAGGCCCAACAAGGCCGAAACATGTTTGGGGATGCTTGTGGTCTCGTGCAGAAGGGATGTGGCCTAGCAGTTCGGGCTGGACTGCCCCTTTTGGGGTGGGACCAAGCCTGATGTGCATATGGTCTTTTCCCTTCTATAATGGCTTGGCAGGTGATGAACGATGGTCTGGGGGGTTGCCCAGAGCAATGTCAGTGTTTAAGATTCATTCTAAACCCGCCAGCCATCACCTCTTTGTTTTTGCTTTGTCACCCCGAGTGGGACGGGTATGCCCAGACGTGGGTCCCGTGCCTGCTGGGCCTAGAGACCCAAGCTACTCCTCACTGATGAGGCCCAACAAGGCCGAAACATGTTTGGGGATGCTTGTGGTCTCGTGCAGAAGGGATGTGGCCTAGCAGTTCGGGCTGGACTGCCCCTTTTGGGGTGGGACCAAGCCTGATTCGCATATGGTCTTTTCCCTTCTGTAATGGCTTGGCAGGCGAAGAACGATGGTCTGGGGGGTTGCCCAGAGCAATGCCAGTGGTTAAGATTCATTCTAAACCCTTCAGCCATCACCTCTTTGTTTTTGCTTTGTCACCCCGAGTGGGACGGGTATGCCCAGACGGGGGTCCCGTGCCTGCTGGGCCTAGAGACCCAAGCTGATGAGGCCCAACAAGGCCGAAACATGTTTGGGGATGCTTGTGGTCTCGTGCAGAAGGGATGTTGCCTAGCAGTTCGGGCTGGACTGCCCCTTTTGGGGTGGGACCAAGCCTGATTTGCATATGGTCTTTTCCCTTCTGTAATGGCTTGGCAGGCGAAGAACGATGGTCTGGGGGGTTGCCCAGAGCAATGCCAGTGGTTAAGATTCATTCTAAACCCTCCAGCCATCACCTCTTTGTTTTTGCTTTGTCACCCCGAGTGGGACGGGTATGCCCAGACGTGGGTCCCGTGCCTGCTGGGCCTAGAGACCCAAGCTACTCCTCATTGGTGAGGCCCAACAAGGCCGAAACATGTTTGGGGATGCTTGTGGTCTTGTGCAGAAGGGATGCGGCCTAGCAGTTCGGGCTGGACTGCCCCTTTTGGGGTGGGACCAAGCCTGATTTGCATATGGTCTTTTCCCTTCTGTAATGGCTTGGCAGGCGAAGAACGATGGTCTGGGGGGTTGCCCAGAGCAATGCCAGTGGTTAAGATTCATTCTAAACCCTCCAGCCATCACCTCTTTGTTTTTGCTTTGTCACCCCGAGTGGGACGGGTATGCCCAGACGTGGGTCCCATGCCTGCTGGGCCTAGAGACCCAAGCTACTCCTCCCTGATGAGGCCCAACAAGGCCCTAACATGTTTGGGGATGCTTGTGGTCTCGTGCAGAAGGGATGTGGCCTAGCAGTTCGGGCTGGACTGCCCCTTTTGGGGTGGGACCAAGCCTGATTTGCATATGGTCTTTTCCCTTCTATAATGGCTTGGCAGGTGATGAACGATGGTCTGGGGGGTTGCCCAGAGCAATGTCAGTGTTTAAGATTCATTCTAAACCCGCCAGCCATCACCTCTTTGTTTTTGCTTTGTCACCCCGAGTGGGACGGGTATGCCCAGACGTGGGTCCCGTGCCTGCTGGGCCTAGAGACCCAAGCGACTCCTCACTGATGAGGCCCAACAAGGCCGAAACATGTTTGGGGATGCTTGTGGTCTCGTGCAGAAGGGATGTGGCCTAGCAGTTCGGGCTGGACTGCCCCTTTTGGGGTGGGACCAAGCCTGATTTGCATATGGTCTTTTCCCTTCTGTAATGGCTTGGCAGGCGAAGAACGATGGTCTGGGGGGTTGCCCAGAGCAATGCCAGTGGTTAAGATTCATTCTAAACCCTCCAGCCATCACCTCTTTGTTTTTGCTTTGTCACCCCGAGTGGGACGGGTATGCCCAGACGTGGGTCCCGTGCCTGCTGGGCCTAGAGACCCAAGCTGATGAGGCCCAACAAGGCCGAAACATGTTTGGGGATGCTTGTGGTCTTGTGCAGAAGGGATGCGGCCTAGCAGTTCGGGCTGGACTGCCCCTTTTGGGGTGGGACCAAGCCTGATTTGCATATGGTCTTTTCCCTTCTGTAATGGCTTGGCAGGCGAAGAACGATGGTCTGGGGGGTTGCCCAGAGCAATGCCAGTGGTTAAGATTCATTCTAAACCCTCCAGCCATCACCTCTTTGTTTTTGCTTTGTCACCCCGAGTGGGACGGGTATGCCCAGACGTGGGTCCCGTGCCTGCTGGGCCTAGAGACCCAAGCTACTCCTCCCTGATGAGGCCCAACAAGGCCGAAACATGTTTGGGGATGCTTGTGGTCTCGTGCAGAAGGGATGTGGCCTAGCAGTTCGGGCTGGACTGCCCCTTTTGGGGTGGGACCAAGCCTGATTTGCATATGGTCTTTTCCCTTCTATAATGGCTTGGCAGGTGATGAACGATGGTCTGGGGGGTTGCCCAGAGCAATGTCAGTGTTTAAGATTCATTCTAAACCCGCCAGCCATCACCTCTTTGTTTTTGCTTTGTCACCCCGAGTGGGACGGGTATGCCCAGACGTGGGTCCCGTGCCTGCTGGGCCTAGAGACCCAAGCGACTCCTCACTGATGAGGCCCAACAAGGCCGAAACATGTTTGGGGATGCTTGTGGTCTCGTGCAGAAGGGATGTGGCCTAGCAGTTCGGGCTGGACTGCCCCTTTTGGGGTGGGACCAAGCCTGATTTGCATATGGTCTTTTCCCTTCTGTAATGGCTTGGCAGGCGAAGAACGATGGTCTGGGGGGTTGCCCAGAGCAATGCCAGTGGTTAAGATTCATTCTAAACCCTCCAGCCATCACCTCTTTGTTTTTGCTTTGTCACCCCGAGTGGGACGGGTATGCCCAGACGTGGGTCCCGTGCCTGCTGGGCCTAGAGACCCAAGCTGATGAGGCCCAACAAGGCCGAAACATGTTTGGGGATGCTTGTGGTCTCGTGCAGAAGGGATGTTGCCTAGCAGTTCGAGCTGGACTGCCCCTTTTGGGGTGGGACCAAGCCTGATTTGCATATGGTCTTTTCCCTTCTGTAATGGCTTGGCAGGCGAAGAACGATGGTCTGGGGGGTTGCCCAGAGCAATGCCAGTGGTTAAGATTCATTCTAAACCCTCCAGCCATCACCTCTTTGTTTTTGCTTTGTCACCCCGAGTGGGACGGGTATGCCCAGACGTGGGTACCGTGCCTGCTGGGCCTAGAGACCCAAGCTACTCCTCACTGATGAGGCCCAACAAGGCCGAAACATGTTTGGGGATGCTTGTGGTCTTGTGCAGAAGGGATGCGGCCTAGCAGTTCGGGCTGGACTGCCCCTTTTGGGGTGGGACCAAGCCTGATTTGCATGTGGTCTTTTCCCTTCTGTAATGGCTTGGCAGGCGAAGAACGATGGTCTGGGGGGTTGCCCAGAGCAATGCTAGTGGTTAAGATTCATTCTAAACCCTCCAGCCATCACCTCTTTGTTTTTGCTTTGTCACCCCGAGTGGGACGGGTATGCCCAGACGTGGGTCCCGTGCCTGCTGGGCCTAGAGACCCAAGCTACTCCTCCCTGATGAGGCCCAACAAGGCCGAAACATGTTTGGGGATGCTTGTGGTCTCGTGCAGAAGGGATGTGGCCTAGCAGTTCGGGCTGGACTGCCCCTTTTGGGGTGGGACCAAGCCTGATTTGCATATGGTCTTTTCCCTTCTATAATGGCTTGGCAGGTGATGAACGATGGTCTGGGGGGTTGCCCAGAGCAATATCAGTGTTTAAGATTCATTCTAAACCCGCCAGCCATCACCTCTTTGTTTTTGCTTTGTCACCCCGAGTGGGACGGGTATGCCAAGACGTGGGTCCTGTGCCTGCTGGGCCTAGAGACCCAAGCTACTCCTCACTGATGAGGCCCAACAAGGCCGAAACATGTTTGGGGATGCTTTTGGTCTCGTGCAGAAGGGATGTGGCCTAGCAGTTCGGGCTGGACTGCCCCTTTTGGGGTGGGACCAAGCCTGATTTGCATATGGTCTTTTCCCTTCTGTAATGGCTTGGCAGGCGAAGAACGATGGTCTGGGGGGTTGCCCAGAGCAATGCCAGTGGTTAAGATTCATTCTAAACCCTCCAGCCATCACCTCTTTGTTTTTGCTTTGTCACCCCGAGTGGGACGGGTATGCCCAGACGTGGGTCCCGTGCCTGCTGGGCCTAGAGACCCAAGCTGATGAGGCCCAACAAGGCCGAAACATGTTTGGGGATGCTTGTGGTCTCGTGCAGAAGGGATGTTGCCTAGCAGTTCGAGCTGGACTGCCCCTTTTGGGGTGGGACCAAGCCTGATTTGCATATGGTCTTTTCCCTTCTGTAATGGCTTGGCAGGCGAAGAACGATGGTCTGGGGGGTTGCCCAGAGCAATGCCAGTGGTTAAGATTCATTCTAAACCCTCCAGCCATCACCTCTTTGTTTTTGCTTTGTCACCCCGAGTGGGACGGGTATGCCCAGACGTGGGTCCCGTGCCTGCTGGGCCTAGAGACCCAAGCTACTCCTCACTGATGAGGCCCAACAAGGCCGAAACATGTTTGGGGATGCTTGTGGTCTTGTGCAGAAGGGATGCGGCCTAGCAGTTCGGGCTGGACTGCCCCTTTTGGGGTGGGACCAAGCCTGATTTGCATATGGTCTTTTCCCTTCTGTAATGGCTTGGCAGGCGAAGAACGATGGTCTGGGGGGTTGCCCAGAGCAATGCCAGTGGTTAAGATTCATTCTAAACCCTCCAGCCATCACCTCTTTGTTTTTGCTTTGTCACCCCGAGTGGGACAGGTATGCCCAGACGTGGGTCCCGTGCCTGCTGGGCCTAGAGACCCAAGCTACTCCTCACTGATGAGGCCCAACAAGGCCAAAACATGTTTGGGGATGCTTGTGGTCTCGTGCAGAAGGGATGTGGCCTAGCAGTTCGGGCTGGACTTCCCCTTTTAGGGTGGGACCAAACCTGATTTGCATATGGTCTTTTCCCTTCTGTAATGGCTTGGCAGGCGAAGAACGATGGTCTGGGGGGTTGCCCAGAACAATGCCAGTGGTTAAGATTCATTCTAAACCCTCCAGCCATCACCTCTTTGTTTTTGCTTTGTCACCCCGAGTGGGACGGGTATGCCCAGACGTGGGTCCTGTGCCTGCTGGGCCTAGAGACCCAAGCTACTCCTCACTGATGAGGCCCAACAAGGCCGAAACATGTTTGGGGATGCTTGTGGTCTCGTGCAGAAGGGATGTGGCCTAGCAGTTCGGGCTGGACTGCCCCTTTTGGGGTGGGACCAAGCCTGATTTGCATATGGTCTTTTCCCTTCTGTAATGGCTTGGCAGGCGAAGAACGATGGTCTGGGGGGTTGCCCAGAGCAATGCCAGTGGTTAAGATTCATTCTAAACCCTTCAGCCATCACCTCTTTGTTTTTGCTTTGTCACCCCGAGTGGGACGGGTATGCCCAGACGGGGGTCCCGTGCCTGCTGGGCCTAGAGACCCAAGCTGATGAGGCCCAACAAGGCCGAAACATGTTTGGGGATGCTTGTGGTCTCGTGCAGAAGGGATGTTGCCTAGCAGTTCGGGCTGGACTGCCCCTTTTGGGGTGGGACCAAGCCTGATTTGCATATGGTCTTTTCCCTTCTGTAATGGCTTGGCAGGCGAAGAACGATGGTCTGGGGGGTTGTCCAGAGCAATGCCAGTGGTTAAGATTCATTCTAAACCCTCCAGCCATCACCTCTTTGTTTTTGCTTTGTCACCCCGAGTGGGACGGGTATGCCCAGACGTGGGTTCCGTGCCTGCTGGGCCTAGAGACCCAAGCTACTCCTCACTGATGAGGCCCAACAAGGCCGAAACATGTTTGGGGATGCTTGTGGTCTTGTGCAGAAGGGATGCGGCCTAGCAGTTCGGGCTGGACTGCCCCTTTTGGGGTGGGACCAAGCCTGATTTGCATATGGTCTTTTCCCTTCTGTAATGGCTTGGCAGGCGAAGAACGATGGTCTGGGGGGTTGCCCAGAGCAATGCCAGTGGTTAAGATTCATTCTAAACCCTCCAGCCATCACCTCTTTGTTTTTGCTTTGTCACCCTGAGTGGGACGGGTATGCCCAGACGTGGGTCCCGTGCCTGCTGGGCCTAGAGACCCAAGCTACTCCTCACTGATGAGGCCCAACAAGGCCGAAACATGTTTGGGGATGCTTGTGGTCTTGTGCAGAAGGGATGCGGCCTAGCAGTTCGGGCTGGACTGCCCCTTTTGGGGTGGGACCAAGCCTGATTTGCATATGGTCTTTTCCCTTCTGTAATGGCTTGGCAGGCGAAGAACGATGGTCTGGGGGGTTGCCCAGAGCAATGCCAGTGGTTAAGATTCATTCTAAACCCTCCAGCCATCACCTCTTTGTTTTTGCTTTGTCACCCCGAGTGGGACAGGTATGCCCAGACGTGGGTCCCGTGCCTGCTGGGCCTAGAGACCCAAGCTACTCCTCACTGATGAGGCCCAACAAGGCCAAAACATGTTTGGGGATGCTTGTGGTCTCGTGCAGAAGGGATGTGGCCTAGCAGTTCGGGCTGGACTTCCCCTTTTAGGGTGGGACCAAACCTGATTTGCATATGGTCTTTTCCCTTCTGTAATGGCTTGGCAGGCGAAGAACGATGGTCTGGGGGGTTGCCCAGAACAATGCCAGTGGTTAAGATTCATTCTAAACCCTCCAGCCATCACCTCTTTGTTTTTGCTTTGTCACCCCGAGTGGGACGGGTATGCCCAGACGTGGGTCCTGTGCCTGCTGGGCCTAGAGACCCAAGCTACTCCTCACTGATGAGGCCCAACAAGGCCGAAACATGTTTGGGGATGCTTGTGGTCTCGTGCAGAAGGGATGTGGCCTAGCAGTTCGGGCTGGACTGCCCCTTTTGGGGTGGGACCAAGCCTGATTTGCATATGGTCTTTTCCCTTCTGTAATGGCTTGGCAGGCGAAGAACGATGGTCTGGGGGGTTGCCCAGAGCAATGCCAGTGGTTAAGATTCATTCTAAACCCTTCAGCCATCACCTCTTTGTTTTTGCTTTGTCACCCCGAGTGGGACGGGTATGCCCAGACGGGGGTCCCGTGCCTGCTGGGCCTAGAGACCCAAGCTGATGAGGCCCAACAAGGCCAAAACATGTTTGGGGATGCTTGTGGTCTCGTGCAGAAGGGATGTTGCCTAGCAGTTCGGGCTGGACTGCCCCTTTTGGGGTGGGACCAAGCCTGATTTGCATATGGTCTTTTCCCTTCTGTAATGGCTTGGCAGGCGAAGAACGATGGTCTGGGGGGTTGTCCAGAGCAATGCCAGTGGTTAAGATTCATTCTAAACCCTCCAGCCATCACCTCTTTGTTTTTGCTTTGTCACCCCGAGTGGGACGGGTATGCCCAGACGTGGGTTCCGTGCCTGCTGGGCCTAGAGACCCAAGCTACTCCTCACTGATGAGGCCCAACAAGGCCGAAACATGTTTGGGGATGCTTGTGGTCTTGTGCAGAAGGGATGCGGCCTAGCAGTTCGGGCTGGACTGCCCCTTTTGGGGTGGGACCAAGCCTGATTTGCATATGGTCTTTTCCCTTCTGTAATGGCTTGGCAGGCGAAGAACGATGGTCTGGGGGGTTGCCCAGAGCAATGCCAGTGGTTAAGATTCATTCTAAACCCTCCAGCCATCACCTCTTTGTTTTTGCTTTGTCACCCTGAGTGGGACGGGTATGCCCAGACGTGGGTCCCGTGCCTGCTGGGCCTAGAGACCCAAGCTACTCCTCACTGATGAGGCCCAACAAGGCCGAAACATGTTTGGGGATGCTTGTGGTCTTGTGCAGAAGGGATGTGGCCTAGCAGTTCGGGCTGGACTGCCCCTTTTGGGGTGGGACCAAGCCTGATTTGCATATGGTCTTTTCCCTTCTATAATGGCTTGGCAGGTGAAGAACGATGGTCTGGGGGGTTGCCCAGAGCAATGTCAGTGTTTAAGATTCATTCTAAACCCGCCAGCCATCACCTCTTTGTTTTTGCTTTGTCACCCCGAGTGGGACGGGTATGCCCAGATGTGGGTCCCGTGCCTGCTGGGCCTAGAGACCCAAGCTACTCCTCACTGATGAGGCCCAACAAGGCCGAAACATGTTTGGGGATGCTTGTGGTCTCGTGCAGAAGGGATGTGGCCTAGCAGTTCGGGCTGGACTGCCCCTTTTGGGGTGGGACCAAGCCTGATTTGCATATGGTCTTTTCCCTTCTGTAATGGCTTGGCAGGCGAAGAACGATGGTCTGGGGGGTTGCCCAGAGCAATGCCAGTGGTTAAGATTCATTCTAAACCTTCCAGCCATCACCTCTTTGTTTTTGCTTTGTCACCCCGAGTGGGACGGGTATGCCCAGACGGGGGTCCCGTGCCTGCTGGGCCTAGAGACCCAAGCTGATGAGGCCCAACAAGGCCGAAACATGTTTGGGGATGCTTGTGGTCTCGTGCAGAAGGGATGTTGCCTAGCAGTTCGGGCTGGACTGCCCCTTTTGGGGTGGGACCAAGCCTGATTTGCATATGGTCTTTTCCCTTCTGTAATGGCTTGGCAGGCGAAGAACGATGGTCTGGGGGGTTGTCCAGAGCAATGCCAGTGGTTAAGATTCATTCTAAACCCTCCAGCCATCACCTCTTTGTTTTTGCTTTGTCACCCCGAGTGGGACGGGTATGCCCAGACGTGGGTTCCGTGCCTGCTGGGCCTAGAGACCCAAGCTACTCCTCACTGATGAGGCCCAACAAGGCCGAAACATGTTTGGGGATGCTTGTGGTCTTGTGCAGAAGGGATGCGGCCTAGCAGTTCGGGCTGGACTGCCCCTTTTGGGGTGGGACCAAGCCTGATTTGCATATGGTCTTTTCCCTTCTGTAATGGCTTGGCAGGCGAAGAACGATGGTCTGGGGGGTTGCCCAGAGCAATGCCAGTGGTTAAGATTCATTCTAAACCCTCCAGCCATCACCTCTTTGTTTTTGCTTTGTCACCCCGAGTGGGACGGGTATGCCCAGATGTGGGTCCCGTGCCTGCTGGGCCTAGAGACCCAAGCTACTCCTCACTGATGAGGCCCAACAAGGCCGAAACATGTTTGGGGATGCTTGTGGTCTCGTGCAGAAGGGATGTGGCCTAGCAGTTCGGGCTGGACTGCCCCTTTTGGGGTGGGACCAAGCCTGATTTGCATATGGTCTTTTCCCTTCTGTAATGGCTTGGCAGGCGAAGAACGATGGTCTGGGGGGTTGCCCAGAGCAATGCCAGTGGTTAAGATTCATTCTAAACCCTTCAGCCATCACCTCTTTGTTTTTGCATTGTCACCCCGAGTGGGACGGGTATGCCCAGACGGGGGTCCCGTGCCTGCTGGGCCTAGAGACCCAAGCTGATGAGGCCCAACAAGGCCGAAACATGTTTGGGGATGCTTGTGGTCTCGTGCAGAAGGGATGTTGCCTAGCAGTTCGGGCTGGACTGCCCCTTTTGGGGTGGGACCAAGCCTGATTTGCATATGGTCTTTTCCCTTCTGTAATGGCTTGGCAGGCGAAGAACGATGGTCTGGGGGGTTGTCCAGAGCAATGCCAGTGGTTAAGATTCATTCTAAACCCTCCAGCCATCACCTCTTTGTTTTTGCTTTGTCACCCCGAGTGGGACGGGTATGCCCAGACGTGGGTTCCGTGCCTGCTGGGCCTAGAGACCCAAGCTACTCCTCACTGATGAGGCCCAACAAGGCCGAAACATGTTTGGGGATGCTTGTGGTCTTGTGCAGAAGGGATGCGGCCTAGCAGTTCGGGCTGGACTGCCCCTTTTGGGGTGGGACCAAGCCTGATTTGCATATGGTCTTTTCCCTTCTGTAATGGCTTGGCAGGCGAAGAACGATGGTCTGGGGGGTTGCCCAGAGCAATGCCAGTGGTTAAGATTCATTCTAAACCCTCCAGCCATCACCTCTTTGTTTTTGCTTTGTCACCCTGAGTGGGACGGGTATGCCCAGACGTGGGTCCCGTGCCTGCTGGGCCTAGAGACCCAAGCTACTCCTCACTGATGAGGCCCAACAAGGCCGAAACATGTTTGGGGATGCTTGTGGTCTTGTGCAGAAGGGGTGTGGCCTAGCAGTTCGGGCTGGACTGCCCCTTTTGGGGTGGGACCAAGCCTGATTTGCATATGGTCTTTTCCCTTCTATAATGGCTTGGCAGGTGAAGAACGATGGTCTGGGGGGTTGCCCAGAGCAATGTCAGTGTTTAAGATTCATTCTAAACCCGCCAGCCATCACCTCTTTGTTTTTGCTTTGTCACCCCGAGTGGGACGGGTATGCCCAGATGTGGGTCCCGTGCCTGCTGGGCCTAGAGACCCAAGCTACTCCTCACTGATGAGGCCCAACAAGGCCGAAACATGTTTGGGGATGCTTGTGGTCTCGTGCAGAAGGGATGTGGCCTAGCAGTTCGGGCTGGACTGCCCCTTTTGGGGTGGGACCAAGCCTGATTTGCATATGGTCTTTTCCCTTCTGTAATGGCTTGGCAGGCGAAGAACGATGGTCTGGGGGGTTGCCCAGAGCAATGCCAGTGGTTAAGATTCATTCTAAACCTTCCAGCCATCACCTCTTTGTTTTTGCTTTGTCACCCCGAGTGGGACAGGTATGCCCAGACGTGGGTCCCGTGCCTGCTGGGCCTAGAGACCCAAGCTACTCCTCACTGATGAGGCCCAACAAGGCCGAAACATGTTTGGGGATGCTTGTGGTCTCGTGCAGAAGGGATGTGGCCTAGCAGTTCGGGCTGGACTTCCCCTTTTGGGGTGGGACCAAACCTGATTTGCATATGGTCTTTTCCCTTCTGTAATGGCTTGGCAGGCGAAGAACGATGGTCTGGGGGGTTGCCCAGAGCAATGCCAGTGGTTAAGATTCATTCTAAACCCTTCAGCCATCACCTCTTTGTTTTTGCTTTGTCACCCCGAGTGGGACGGGTATGCCCAGACGGGGGTCCCGTGCCTGCTGGGCCTAGAGACCCAAGCTGATGAGGCCCAACAAGGCGGAAACATGTTTGGGGATGCTTGTGGTCTCGTGCAGAAGGGATGTGGCCTAGCAGTTCGGGCTGGACTGCCCCTTTTGGGGTGGGACCAAGCCTGATTTGCATATGGTCTTTTCCCTTCTGTAATGGCTTGGCAGGCGAAGAACGATGGTCTGGGGGGTTGCCAAGAACAATGCCAGTGGTTAAGATTCATTCTAAACCCTCCAGCCATCACCTCTTTGTTTTTGCTTTGTCACCCCGAATGGGACGGGTATGCCCAGACATGGGTCCTGTGCCTGCTGGGCCTAGAGACCCAAGCTACTCCTCACTGATGAGGCCCAACAAGGCCGTTACATGTTTGGGGATGTTTGTGGTCTCGTGCAGAAGGGATGTGGCCTAGCAGTTCGGGCTGGACTGCCCCTTTTGAGGTGGGACCAAGCCTGATTTGCATATGGTCTTTTCCCTTCTGTAATGGCTTGGCAGGCCAAGAACGATGGTATGGGGGGTTGCCCAGAGCAATGCCAGTGGTTAAGATTCATTCTAAACCCTCCAGCCATCACCTCTTTGTTTTTGCTTTGTCACCCCGAGTGGGACAGGTATGCCCAGACGTGGGTCCCGTGCCTGCTGGGCCTAGAGACCCAAGCTACTCCTCACTGATGAGGCCCAACAAGGCCGAAACATGTTTGGGGATGCTTGTGGTCTCGTGCAGAAGGGATGTGGCCTAGCAGTTCGGACTGGACTGCCCTTTTTGGGGTGGGACCAAGCCTGATTTGCATATGGTCTTTTCCCTTCTGTAATGGCTTGGCAGGCGAAGAACGATGGTCTGGGGGGTTGCCCAGAGCAATGCCAGTGGTTAAGATTCATTCTAAACCCTCCAGCCATCACCTCTTTGTTTTTGCTTCGTCACCCCGAGTGGGACGGGTATGCCCAGACGTGGGTCCCGTGCCTGCTGGGCCTAGAGACCCAAGCTACTCCTCACTGATGAGGCCCAACAAGGCCGAAACATGTTTGGGGTTGCTTGTTGTCTCGTGCAGAAGGGATGTGGCCTAGCAGTTCGGGCTGGACTGCCCCTTTTGGGGTGGGACCAATCCTGATTTGCATATGGTCTTTTCCCTTCTATAATGGCTTGGCAGGCGAAGAACAATGGTCTGGGGGGTTTCCCAGAGCAATGCCAGTGGTTAAGATTCATTCTAAACCCTCCAGCCATCACCTCTTTGTTTTTGCTTTTTCACCCCGAGTGGGAAGGGTATGCCCAGACGTGGGTCCCGTGCCTGCTGGGCCTAGAGACCCAAGCTACTCCTCACTGATGAGGCCCAACAAGGCCGAAACATGTTTGGGGATGCTTGTGGTCTCGTGCAGAAGGGATGTGGCCTAGCAGTTCGGGCTGGACTGCCCCTTTTGGGGTGGGACCAAGCCTGATTTGCATATGGTCTTTTCCCTTCTGTAATGGCTTGGCAGGCGAAGAACGATGGTCTGGGGGGTTGCCCAGAGCAATGCCAGTGGTTAAGATTCATTCTAAACCTTCCAGCCATCACCTCTTTGTTTTTGCTTTGTCACCCCGAGTGGGACAGGTATGCCCAGACGTGGGTCCCGTGCCTGCTGGGCCTAGAGACCCAAGCTACTCCTCACTGATGAGGCCCAACAAGGCCGAAACATGTTTGGGGATGCTTGTGGTCTCGTTCAGAAGGGATGTGGCCTAGCAGTTCGGGCTGGACTTCCCCTTTTGGGGTGGGACCAAACCTGATTTGCATATGGTCTTTTCCCTTCTGTAATGGCTTGGCAGGCGAAGAACGATGGTCTGGGGGGTTGCCCAGAGCAATGCCAGTGGTTAAGATTCATTCTAAACCTTCCAGCCATCACCTCTTTGTTTTTGCTTTGTCACCCCGAGTGGGACAGGTATGCCCAGACGTGGGTCCCGTGCCTGCTGGGCCTAGAGACCCAAGCTAATCCTCACTGATGAGGCCCAACAAGGCCGAAACATGTTTGGGGATGCTTGTGGTCTCGTGCAGAAGGGATGTGGCCTAGCAGTTCGGGCTGGACTGCCCCTTTTGGGGTGGGACCAAGCCTGATTTGCATATGGTCTTTTCCCTTCTGTAATGGCTTGGCAGGTGAAGAACGATGGTCTGGGGGGTTGCCCAGAGCAATGCCAGTGGTTAAGATTCATTCTAAACCCTTCAGCCATCACCTCTTTGTTTTTGCTTTGTCACCCCGAGTGGGACGGGTATGCCCAGACGTGGGTCCCGTGCCTGCTGGGCCTAGAGACCCAAGCTGATGAGGCCCAACAAGGCCGAAACATGTTTGGGGATGCTTGTGGTCTCGTGCAGAAGGGATGTTGCCTAGCAGTTCGGGCTGGACTGCCCCTTTTGGGGTGGGACCAAGCCTGATTTGCATATGGTCTTTTCCCTTCTGTAATGGCTTGGCAGGCGAAGAACGATGGTCTGGGGGGTTGCCCAGAGCAATGCCAGTGGTTAAGATTCATTCTAAACCCTCCAGCCATCACCTCTTTGTTTTTGCTTTGTCACCCCGAGTAGGACGGGTATGCCCAGACGTGGGTCCCGTGCCTGCTGGGCCTAGAGACCCAAGCTACTCCTCACTGGTGAGGCCCAACAAGGCCGAAACATGTTTGGGGATGCTTGTGGTCTTGTGCAGAAGGGATGCGGCCTAGCAGTTCGGGCTGGACTGCCCCTTTTGGGGTGGGACCAAGCCTGATTTGCATATGGTCTTTTCCCTTCTGTAATGGCTTGGCAGGCGAAGAACGATGGTCTGGGGGGTTGCCCAGAGCAATGCCAGTGGTTAAGATTCATTCTAAACCCTCCAGCCATCACCTCTTTGTTTTTGCTTTGTCACCCCGAGTGGGACGGGTATGCCCAGACGTGGGTCCCGTGCCTGGTGGGCCTAGAGACCCAAGCTACTCCTCCCTGATGAGGCCCAACAAGGCCGAAACATGTTTGGGGATGCTTGTGGTCTCGTGCAGAAGGGATGTGGCCTAGCAGTTCGGGCTTGACTGCCCCTTTTGGGGTGGGACCAAGCCTGATGTGCATATGGTCTTTTCCCTTCTATAATGGCTTGGCAGGTGATGAACGATGGTCTGGGGGGTTGCCCAGAGCAATGTCAGTGTTTAAGATTCATTCTAAACCCGCCAGCCATCACCTCTTTGTTTTTGCTTTGTCACCCCGAGTGGGACGGGTATGCCCAGACGTGGGTCCCGTGCCTGCTGGGCCTAGAGACCCAAGCTACTCCTCACTGATGAGGCCCAACAAGGCCGAAACATGTTTGGGGATGCTTGTGGTCTCGTGCAGAAGGGATGTGGCCTAGCAGTTCGGGCTGGATTGCCCCTTTTGGGGTGGGACCAAGCCTGATTCGCATATGGTCTTTTCCCTTCTGTAATGGCTTGGCAGGCGAAGAACGATGGTATGGGGGTTGCCCAGAGCAATGCCAGTGGTTAAGATTCATTCTAAACCCTTCAGCCATCACCTCTTTGTTTTTGCTTTGTCACCCCGAGTGGGACGGGTATGCCCAGACGGGGGTCCCGTGCCTGCTGGGCCTAGAGACCCAAGCTGATGAGGCCCAACAAGGCCGAAACATGTTTGGGGATGCTTGTGGTCTCGTGCAGAAGGGATGTTGCCTAGCAGTTCGGGCTGGACTGCCCCTTTTGGGGTGGGACCAAGCCTGATTTGCATATGGTCTTTTCCCTTCTGTAATGGCTTGGCAGGCGAAGAACGATGGTCTGGGGGGTTGCCCAGAGCAATGCCAGTGGTTAAGATTCATTCTAAACCCTCCAGCCATCACCTCTTTGTTTTTGCTTTGTCACCCCGAGTGGGACGGGTATGCCCAGACGTGGGTCCCGTGCCTGCTGGGCCTAGAGACCCAAGCTACTCCTCACTGGTGAGGCCCAACAAGGCCGAAACATGTTTGGGGATGCTTGTGGTCTTGTGCAGAAGGGATGCGGCCTAGCAGTTCGGGCTGGACTGCCCCTTTTGGGGTGGGACCAAGCCTGATTTGCATATGGTCTTTTCCCTTCTGTAATGGCTTGGCAGGCGAAGAACGATGGTCTGGGGGGTTGCCCAGAGCAATGCCAGTGGTTAAGATTCATTCTAAACCCTCCAGCCATCACCTCTTTGTTTTTGCTTTGTCACCCCGAGTGGGACGGGTATGCCCAGACGTGGGTCCCGTGCCTGCTGGGCCTAGAGACCCAAGCTACTCCTCCCTGATGAGGCCCAACAAGGCCGAAACATGTTTGGGGATGCTTGTGGTCTCGTGCAGAAGGGATGTGGCCTAGCAGTTCGGGCTGGACTGCCCCTTTTGGGGTGGGACCAAGCCTGATTTGCATATGGTCTTTTCCCTTCTATAATGGCTTGGCAGGTGATGAACGATGGTCTGGGGGGTTGCCCAGAGCAATGTCAGTGTTTAAGATTCATTCTAAACCCGCCAGCCATCACCTCTTTGTTTTTGCTTTGTCACCCCGAGTGGGACGGGTATGCCCAGACGTGGGTCCCGTGCCTGCTGGGCCTAGAGACCCAAGCGACTCCTCACTGATGAAGCCCAACAAGGCCGAAACATGTTTGGGGATGCTTGTGGTCTCGTGCAGAAGGGATGTGGCCTAGCAGTTCGGGCTGGACTGCCCCTTTTGGGGTGGGACCAAGCCTGATTTGCATATGGTCTTTTCCCTTCTGTAATGGCTTGGCAGGCGAAGAACGATGGTCTGGGGGGTTGCCCAGAGCAATGCCAGTGGTTAAGATTCATTCTAAACCCTCCAGCCATCACCTCTTTGTTTTTGCTTTGTCACCCCGAGTGGGACGGGTATGCCCAGACGTGGGTCCCGTGCCTGCTGGGCCTAGAGACCCAAGCTGATGAGGCCCAACAAGGCCGAAACATGTTTGGGGATGCTTGTGGTCTTGTGCAGAAGGGATGCGGCCTAGCAGTTCGGGCTGGACTGCCCCTTTTGGGGTGGGACCAAGCCTGATTTGCATATGGTCTTTTCCCTTCTGTAATGGCTTGGCAGGCGAAGAACGATGGTCTGGGGGGTTGCCCAGAGCAATGCCAGTGGTTAAGATTCATTCTAAACCCTCCAGCCATCACCTCTTTGTTTTTGCTTTGTCACCCCGAGTGGGACGGGTATGCCCAGACGTGGGTCCCGTGCCTGCTGGGCCTAGAGACCCAAGCTACTCCTCCCTGATGAGGCCCAACAAGGCCGAAACATGTTTGGGGATGCTTGTGGTCTCGTGCAGAAGGGATGTGGCCTAGCAGTTCGGGCTGGACTGCCCCTTTTGGGGTGGGACCAAGCCTGATTTGCATATGGTCTTTTCCCTTCTATAATGGCTTGGCAGGTGATGAACGATGGTCTGGGGGGTTGCCCAGAGCAATGTCAGTGTTTAAGATTCATTCTAAACCCGCCAGCCATCACCTCTTTGTTTTTGCTTTGTCACCCCGAGTGGGACGGGTATGCCAAGACGTGGGTCCTGTGCCTGCTGGGCCTAGAGACCCAAGCTACTCCTCACTGATGAGGCCCAACAAGGCCGAAACATGTTTGGGGATGCTTTTGGTCTCGTGCAGAAGGGATGTGGCCTAGCAGTTCGGGCTGGACTGCCCCTTTTGGGGTGGGACCAAGCCTGATTTGCATATGGTCTTTTCCCTTCTGTAATGGCTTGGCAGGCGAAGAACGATGGTCTGGGGGGTTGCCCAGAGCAATGCCAGTGGTTAAGATTCATTCTAAACCCTCCAGCCATCACCTCTTTGTTTTTGCTTTGTCACCCCGAGTGGGACGGGTATGCTCAGACGTGGGTCCCGTGCCTGCTGGGCCTAGAGACCCAAGCTGATGAGGCCCAACAAGGCCGAAACATGTTTGGGGATGCTTGTGGTCTCGTGCAGAAGGGATGTTGCCTAGCAGTTCGGGCTGGACTTCCCCTTTTGGGGTGGGACCAAGCCTGATTTGCATATGGTCTTTTCTCTTCTGTAATGGCTTGGCAGGCGAAGAGCGATGGTCTGGGGGGTTGCCCAGAACAATGCCAGTGGTTAAGATTCATTCTAAACCCTCCAGCCATCACCTCTTTGTTTTTGTTTTGTCACCCCGAATGGGACGGGTATGCCCAGACATGGGTCCTGTGCCTGCTGGGCCTAGAGACCCAAGCTACTCCTCACTGATGAGGCCCAACAAGGCCGATACATGTTTGGATGAACGCTTGATACTTTATTAAGTATCTGTCTGTGACAGCAGGCACTGCCTCCAGCAACTTCCCCAACTGACTCTATGCAGAATACTGTCAAAGCATAACACTCTGAAAGGAATGCATACCTCACAATGGCATAGATAGGTAATGAAGCAGAGCACCAACTACTGATTGGATGAACACATATAACATTGTGAATCTACTTTGACTAAAGTAATAATAAATGAAGTAGTAAAAGTAATATCCCAACACATCTCCTCCCTTACAATGTAGAACTCATTTAAGATAATAATCTCTTAACCAGCTAGGTTTACTCCTCACTCTCTCCAAATTCACATTTACATTGCTATCTTTTGATACATTATTGCTCACACTCTTGTTTGCATTTGAACTCGATAACATATTATCATCATTGTCACCCTCAGTACCTTCATAATCCTCAACTGGCCCATTGTTGTTACATTTCACTAACCTTGACATGGACCAGCATTCACCTCCCTCCATGATGGCTACATTTCCTCTCACTACAGAAATTCTTTTAGGCCCAATGAATTTGCTCTCAATGCACTTAGGAGACATTCTCGGGTTTTTAATATAAACCATATCTCCTTTCCTCCAAACTATTGCTTTGGACTTCCTTTCAGCATTCGCCCTCTCCATGTACTCATCCTGAGCCTCTCTTATAAGTGACATAACTCTGTTCCTGTCCACATAAGTACTCTTTGCCAAATTCAACCATCCCGGACACAATTTGGTCCCTGGTTGACTGCCTTTGAGGGACATAAATGGGGAACTCTGGTAACCGAATGTGGGGTCGTACAGTAATTCCACACCATCTCCCTTAACACATTTTGCCACTTTAGACCTGACACCATGGCTAGCTGTAGGCCCTCCTTTTATAAATCGGTTTGCTCTCTCTACCAAACCATTTGCCCTAGGCTGATAGAGAGCTGTTCTGTAATGTTTGATACCAAACTTTTTAAAGAACTCCACCATTCTGTCAGAGCAGAACTGAACGCCATTGTCTGATACCAGTTCTGTTGGAAATCCCTCTCTATAAAATACCTCTTCAAAAAATGTAATCATTTGAGAAGTGGTAGCCTCTCTTATCGCCTTCCACTCCACCCATTTTGAATGGTAATCCACAAGAACAATAAAGTATTTAAAATCATTTCCCAAATCTTGCAAGGGCCCCATCAAATCTACCGCAACTTTTTTCCATGGCTCACTTGGAACGCTCACGGGTCTTATGGGAGCCTCCCTAACAACCTTACTCTTATCACTCTTCTCACATTCTCTACAACCTCTCACACATTTCTCGACCTCACTATCGATTCCTGGCCACCAGAAAGATTGCCTGATATGTCTTTTCGTGCCCCCCATGCCTAAATGACCTTGATGCGCAATGTCAACTAACTTGGACCTAAATTTACAGGGAGGAACTACCCTTACTCCCTTCCTGAGTTGAAAACCATCCTCTGATAAGTTTAATTCTTCTTTTATTCCATAGTAACCCTCATATTTCTTCTCAACGAGATCTTTTCTGGGCCAACCTGTTTTGGTCCACCTTTTCACTTGTTTTATTATTTCATCCATATCATCAGCATCTTTCCACTCATCTCTCCCTATGGCTTCATATTCTACTTCATAAATGCTCAGACCATGTTCAACACTCACTTCCTTATAGTCGTTGTCTTGCACAGGCAACCTTGACAAACAGTCTGCCACTACGTTGTCTTTCCCAGGTATATATATAACCCTAAAATCATAAGCTAGTAGATCCACCATCCATCTGGATATTCTAGGGGAACCTTTGGCCCACTCCACACTTCCTAACAATTGAACCAATGGTTTATGATCCGTTTTCACAGCGAAGGATTGACCCCAGAGATAAAACTTGAAATGTTCAACAGCCCACGATACTGCTAGATCTTCCCTTTCTACAACAGAATAATTTTCTTCAGCACCCCTCAAAGGTCGAGAGGCAAAAGCAATGATGTGTTCCACTTTGCCAGCATCAAACTGAGAAAGAGCAGCACCCAAACCCCAAGTGCTCGCATCCACTGTTAACACAGTTTTCCTATTGGCAACAAACCCTCCCAAAGAGGGAGCACTCACAACACACTCTTTGATCTTCAGGAAAGCACTCTGACACTCATCAGTCCATATGTACTTTGCATTTTTCTTTAACAGTTCCCTCAGAGGCGAGGACATGATGGCAAACCCGTCAACAAACTTGTGGTAGTACTCCGCCAACCCCATAAAAGAGCGTAACTGCTCCTTGTCTTGTGGTTGAGGAGCACATCTAATACTGTCCACAAGGGATTTCTTGGGTGAAATTCCCTCACATGAGATCCTGTGGCCCAAATAATCCACTTCCTTCACGGCAATCTTACATTTTTCTCTCTGCACAGTCAAACCAGCTTCTCTGAGTCTAACCAACACTGCTCTCAACGTTTCATCATGTTCAAGCTCATTCTCTGCAAAGATAAGAATGTCATCTTGAAAGACTGTGACCTTTCTTAAACCCTTGAGTACTTCTTCCATCACCCTCTGAAAAACAGAGGCCGCAGAGGCCAATCCAAACGGCATGCGGTTATACTTAAACACACCCTCGGGTGTGATGAAAGAGGTGAGGTGTTGACATTCCTTGGATAATGATGGTATGCTGACGAAAGGTCAATGACGGAAAACCACTTCAGCTCACCCAACGTTGACAGAGTCTCAGATATGTTTGGCAGTGGATGTCTCTCAACAATGATGTTCTGGTTCAAACTGTGAAGGTCAACACACAATCTTAGTTTCCCATTTGCTTTGGCCACTAACACAATGGGCGACAACCATTCAGTGGCCGTAACAGGCTCAATCACACCCTTGTAGACTAAATTTTTAAGTTCTTCCTTGAGTTGATCTCTCACTTTTAATGGCACTTGCCGCACCTTGTGTACCACAGGCTGTACATTGCTTTTGAGCCTTATCTGGTGTTCAAATTTCTTCAGTTTGCCTAACTTTTCTGAAAACACTTCTGGGAAATCCTTGGTCCAGATATCTTCTACTTCTGCTATGGTCACAGGATTGGGAGCACTGGCCTGAACTCGCACTCCTAAGCTCCTCTGCTCCTCCCAACCCAACAACGAGGTGCCTTTCTTCGCTACTAGTACAATAGCTTGACATTTTCTTTCTTTAAACTGTATCTTTGCTGGAAATTCCCCCAGAATGTCTATAGCTGATTCCGCATAACCGCAGGCTCTGACACTGGTGGGTCGAATTATGTCTACACTTTTTCTTAAAACACTGATTAGGGTATCTCGGGATATGATAGTCCAAGGCGAGCATGTGTCTCCCTTCATAACTAGCTCGCACCCATCAACAAGAAATGTGTCCACCGGGCCCTTCGTGTCTCCAGATAAGGCTGATATCTCAAAAACATGCTTCCTGATTGATTCCCTCACATCCACCACTTCCTGTATGTCATATCCCTTCCTAACATTTTCTTCTTGATTATCTTCTGCTCTGTGTTCCACAAAACTGACAGCAGCAACTTTGCAGACATTTGCAAAATGTCCCTTGCCCCTGCATTTGAAGCATTCACCAAACTTAGCCGGACACGATGGAAAGTTTGCGCCGTGTCTGGAACTCCCACATCTAGGACAAGAACTTCTCATGTTCCAGTTCCCTTTTTTTCCATTGAAGGGATTCGGTTTCTTTCTTTGATCCAGAGCGCACACAGCCACTGATGGTGTAGTCGATTTGTCCAGCCTCAGCTCTCTGACATACTGTGAAGTTTGCTCAATGCCCCTGGCCAGATCCACCGCCTCATCCAGACCCATGTCCTTGGCAAGAAGTTTTTCTTGAACTCTGACATTGTTGGTGCACCTTATCAGCTGGTCTCTGATTAATGAGTCACTCAATTGTCCAAATTCGCAGGAGTAGCTCAGGGACCTCAAACATGCAATGTATGATTCTACGGGTTCTGACTTTTCTTGTATCCTCTGGAAAAATTTGTGCCTTTCAAAACTGACATTTTTCTTTGGTTCGAAATGATCTCGCAGGCGACCAAGAGCTAACTCATACTCATCCATGTCACCAGATCCTGACACTTGGTTTCCAGTAAGGCCATCAAAAATTCTTCGCCCTTCCACTCCTAAATTATGTATCAGAAGAGCCTTCTTGCGTGCAGGTGAGAATCTGTCTCCCCCCATAGCCACCAAATAGTTCTCAAAGGCATCTTTCCATTTATCCCATCTGACTGCAGGTCGGCCTGGTTCATTCAGAAAAGAGAGAGGTGGTGGAATGGCCGCGGTCATGATGAACAGTAATACTGTAGTTGTGATCCTGGTTCTTCACTTTAGAGTCACCTTTAACATATTACAGGCAGGCAGATCACTTGATTCTGAGGCAGTTCCTATATGTAATTATACAAACCAACTTTTGTGCATCTCCAGCCGTGAAGTCTATAGGACGTTCTGCAGTAGAGACAGGAGGCCACCAGTGCCTGGAAAGCTAGTTGCAGCAGAGGTTGACCTCACAATACAATATATCAGATAGTTGCTCCTGAGTCAATATCAATGCAAAGCCCAAAGGGGCGGGGCCAATGATGCAGGGGCGGAGCTTGCACACGGCCTTTTCTGGCTCACGGACCGCAGCGCTTGTATACGGCACTGTACGGGCTCACGAGCCGCAGCGCCTGCCCAGCCGCTCTCTCACTGTGTGCGCGGCTGAACTGAAGCTCACGCTCCACTCGCAGACTCGCTCTGTACTCGCGCGAGCGCTCACGCTCCACAGCTCGCTTTCCCACTGCGTTGGAGGAGGGGGGCCAGTCGGTGCTCACGCGCGCTCCACTGACAAAAGCACCCCTTTTCCACACAGGTTCCACACCGCACCCCTGACTTGCCTCAGCTGACTCGTCGCGTAGTGGTCTCCCTTTGATGTCCGCCGCGGCTCTCACTTCTTCTGCCTGCTGTCACGGCCGCAGGGATCTCAGGGATCTACAAGCAACATGAACGCGTACGCCAGGGCCGTCGCACTGAAGGTTCAGGATCATCCCATCCTCGTCGCCAATGTTAAGAATGATGTCCAGTCAAAGGATGAACACTTTGATACTTTATTAAGTATCTGTCTGTGACAGCAGGCACTGCCTCCAGCAACTTCCCCAACTGACTCTATGCAGAATACTGTCAAAGCATAACACTCTGAAAGGAATGCATACCTCACAATGGCATAGATAGGTAATGAAGCAGAGCACCAACTACTGATTGGATGAACACATATAACATTGTGAATCTACTTTGACTAAAGTAATAATAAATGAAGTAGTAAAAGTAATATCCCAACACTACTCCTCACAGATGAGGCCCAACAAGGCCGAAACATGTTTGGGGATGCTTGTGGTCTCGTGCAGAAGGGATGTGGCCTAGCAGTTCGGGCTGGACTTCCCCTTTTGGGGTGGGACCAAGCCTGATTTGCATATGGTCTTTTCCCTTCTGTAATGGCTTGGCAGGCGAAGAACGATGGTCTGGGGGGTTGCCCAGAACAATGCCAGTGGTTAAGATTCATTCTAAACCCTCCAGCCATCACCTCTTTGTTTTTGCTTTGTCACCCCGAATGGGACGGGTATGCCCAGACATGGGTCCTGTGCCTGCTGGGCCTAGAGACCCAAGCTACTCCTCACTGATGAGGCCCAACAAGGCCGATACATGTTTGGGGATGTTTGTGGTCTCGTGCAGAAGGGATGTGGCCTAGCAGTTCGGGCTGGACTGCCCCTTTTGAGGTGGGACCAAGCCTGATTTGCATATGGTCTTTTCCCTTCTGTAATGGCTTGGCAGGCGAAGAACGATGGTATGGGGGGTTGCCCAGAGCAATGCCAGTGGTTAAGATTCATTCTAAACCCTCCAGCCATCACCTCTTTGTTTTTGCTTAGTCACCCCGAGTGGGACAGGTATGCCCAGACGTGGGTCCCGTGCCTGCTGGGTCTAGAGACCCAAGCTACTCCTCACTGATGAGGCCCAACAAGGCCGAAACATGTTTGGGGATGCTTGTGGTCTCGTGCAGAAGGGATGTGGCCTAGCAGTTCGGACTGGACTGCCCTTTTTGGGGTGGGACCAAGCCTGATTTGCATATGGTCTTTTCCCTTCTGTAATGGCTTGGCAGGCGAAGAACGATGGTCTGGGGGGTTGCCCAGAGCAATGCCAGTGGTTAAGATTCATTCTAAACCCTCCAGCCATCACCTCTTTGTTTTTGCTTCGTCACCCCGAGTGGGACGGGTATGCCCAGAAGTGGGTCCCGTGCCTGCTGGGCCTAGAGACCCAAGCTACTCCTCACTGATGAGGCCCAACAAGGCCGAAACATGTTTGGGGTTGCTTGTGGTCTCGTGCAGAAGGGATGTGGCCTAGCAGTTCGGGCTGGACTGCCCCTTTTGGGGTGGGACCAAGCCTGATTTGCATATGGTCTTTTCCCTTCTATAATGGCTTGGCAGGCGAAGAACAATGGTCTGGGGGGTTGCCCAGAGCAATGCCAGTGGTTAAGATTCATTCTAAACCCTCCAGCCATCACCTCTTTGTTTTTGCTTTTTCACCCCGAGTGGGAAGGGTATGCCCAGACGTGGGTCCCGTGCCTGCTGGGCCTAGAGACCCAAGCTACTCCTCACTGATGAGGCCCAACAAGGCCGAAACATGTTTGGGGATGCTTGTGGTCTCGTGCAGAAGGGATGTGGCCTAGCAGTTCGGGCTGGACTGCCCCTTTTGGGGTGGGACCAAGCCTGATTTGCATATGGTCTTTTCCCTTCTGTAATGGCTTGGCAGGCGAAGAACGATGGTCTGGGGGGTTGCCCAGAGCAATGCCAGTGGTTAAGATTCATTCTAAACCCTTCAGCCATCACCTCTTTGTTTTTGCTTTGTCACCCCGAGTGGGACGGGTATGCCCAGACGTGGGTCCCGTGCCTGCTGGGCCTAGAGACCCAAGCTGATGAGGCCCAACAAGGCCGAAACATGTTTGGGGATGCTTGTGGTCTCGTGCAGAAGGGATGTTGCCTAGCAGTTCGGGCTGGACTGCCCCTTTTGGGGTGGGACCAAGCCTGATTTGCATATGGTCTTTTCCCTTCTGTAATGGCTTGGCAGGCGAAGAACGATGGTCTGGGGGGTTGCCCAGAGCAATGCCAGTGGTTAAGATTCATTCTAAACCCTCCAGCCATCACCTCTTTGTTTTTGCTTTGTCACCCTGAGTGGGACGGGTATGCCCAGACGTGGGTCCCGTGCCTGCTGAGCCTAGAGACCCAAGCTACTCCTCACTGGTGAGGCCCAACAAGGCCGAAACATGTTTGGGGATGCTTGTGGTCTTGTGCAGAAGGGATGCGGCCTAGCAGTTCGGGCTGGACTGCCCCTTTTGGGGTGGGACCAAGCCTGATTTGCATATGGTCTTTTCCCTTCTGTAATGGCTTGGCAGGCGAAGAACGATGGTCTGGGGGGTTGCCCAGAGCAATGCCAGTGGTTAAGATTCATTCTAAACCCTCCAGCCATCACCTCTTTGTTTTTGCTTTGTCACCCTGAGTGAGACGGGTATGCCCAGACGTGGCTCCCGTGCCTGCTGGGCCTAGAGACCCAAGCTACTCCTCACTGATGAGGCCCAACAAGGCCGAAACATGTTTGGGGATGCTTGTGGTCTTGTGCAGAAGGGATGTGGCCTAGCAGTTCGGGCTGGACTGCCCCTTTTGGGGTGGGACCAAGCCTGATTTGCATATGGTCTTTTCCCTTCTATAATGGCTTGGCAGGTGAAGAACGATGGTCTGGGGGGTTGCCCAGAGCAATGTCAGTGGTTAAGATTCATTCTAAACCCGCCAGCCATCACCTCTTTGTTTTTGCTTTGTCACCCCGAGTGGGACGGGTATGCCCAGACGTGGGTCCCGTGCCTGCTGGGCCTAGAGACCCAAGCTACTCCTCACTGATGAGGCCCAACAAGGCCGAAACATGTTTGGGGATGCTTGTGGTCTCGTGCAGAAGGGATGTGGCCTAGCAGTTCGGGCTGGACTGCCCCTTTTGGTGTGGGACCAAGCCTGATTTGCATATGGTCTTTTCCCTTCTGTAATGGCTTGGCAGGCGAAGAACGATGGTCTGGGGGGTTGCCCAGAGCAATGCCAGTGGTTAAGATTCATTCTAAACCCTCCAGCCATCACCTCTTTGTTTTTGCTTTGTCACCCCGAGTGGGACGGGTATGCCCAGACGTGGGTCCCGTGCCTGCTGGGCCTAGAGACCCAAGCTGATGAGGCCCAACAAGGCCGAAACATGTTTGGGGATGCTTGTGGTCTCGTGCAGAAGGAATGTTGCCTAGCAGTTCGAGCTGGACTGCCCCTTTTGGGGTGGGACCAAGCCTGATTTGCATATGGTCTTTTCCCTTCTGTAATGGCTTGGCAGGCGAAGAACGATGGTCTGGGGGGTTGCCCAGAGCAATGCCAGTGGTTAAGATTCATTCTAAACCCTCCAGCCATCACCTCTTTGTTTTTGCTTTGTCACCCCGAGTGGGACGGGTATGCCCAGACGTGGGTCCCGTGCCTGCTGGGCCTAGAGACCCAAGCTACTCCTCACTGATGAGGCCCAACAAGGCCGAAACATGTTTGGGGATGCTTGTGGTCTTGTGCAGAAGGGATGCGGCCTAGCAGTTCGGGCTGGACTGCCCCTTTTGGGGTGGGACCAAGCCTGATTTGCATATGGTCTTTTCCCTTCTGTAATGGCTTGGCAGGCGAAGAATGATGGTCTGGGGGGTTGCCCAGAGCAATGCCAGTGGTTAAGATTCATTCTAAACCCTCCAGCCATCACCTCTTTGTTTTTGCTTTGTCACCCTGAGTGTGACGGGTATGCCCAGACGTGGGTCCCGTGCCTGCTGGGCCTAGAGACCCAAGCTACTCCTCACTGATGAGGCCCAACAAGGCCGAAACATGTTTGGGGATGCTTGTGGTCTTGTGCAGAAGGGATGTGGCCTAGCAGTTTGGGCTGGACTGCCCCTTTTGGGGTGGGACCAAGCCTGATTTACATATGGTCTTTTCCCTTCTATAATGGCTTGGCAGGTGAAGAACGATGGTCTGGGGGGTTGCCCAGAGCAATGTAAGTGGTTAAGATTCATTCTAAACCCGCCAGCCATCACCTCTTTGTTTTTGCTTTGTCACCCCGAGTGGGACGGGTATGCCCAGACGTGGGTCCCGTGCCTGCTGGGCCTAGAGACCCAAGCTACTCCTCACTGATGAGGCCCAACAAGGCCGAAACATGTTTGGGGTTGCTTGTGGTCTCGTGCAGAAGGGATGTGGCCTAGCAGTTCGGGCTGGACTGCCCCTTTTGGGGTGGGACCAAGCCTGATTTGCATATGGTCTTTTCCCTTCTATAATGGCTTGGCAGGCGAAGAACAATGGTCTGGGGGGTTGCCCAGAGCAATGCCAGTGGTTAAGATTCATTCTAAACCCTCCAGCCATCACCTCTTTGTTTTTGCTTTGTCACCCCGAGTGGGACAGGTATGCCCAGACGTGGGTCCCGTGCCTGCTGGGCCTAGAGACCCAAGCTACTCCTCACTGATGAGGCCCAACAAGGCCGAAACATGTTTGGGGATGCTTGTGGTCTCGTGCAGAAGGGATGTGGCCTAGTAGTTCGGGCTGGACTTCCCCTTTTAGGGTGGGACCATACCTGATTTGCATATGGTCTTTTCCCTTCTGTAATGGCTTGGCAGGCGAAGAACGATGATCTGGGGGGTTGCCCAGAACAATGCCAGTGGTTAAGATTCATTCTAAACCCTCCAGCCATCACCTCTTTGTTTTTGCTTTGTCACCCCGAGTGGGACGGGTATGCCCAGACGTGGGTCCTGTGCCTGCTGGGCCTAGAGACCCAAGCTGCTCCTCACTGATGAGGCCCAACAAGGCCGAAACATGTTTGGGGATGCTTGTGGTCTCGTGCAGAAGGGATGTGGCCTAGCAGTTCGGGCTGGACTGCCCCTTTTGAGGTGGGACCAAGCCTGATTTGCATATGGTCTTTTCCCTTCTGTAATGGCTTGGCAGGCGAAGAACGATGGTATGGGGGGTTGCCCAGAGCAATGCCAGTGGTTAAGATTCATTCTAAACCCTCCAGCCATCACCTCTTTGTTTTTGCTTAGTCACCCCGAGTGGGACAGGTATGCCCAGACGTGGGTCCCGTGCCTGCTGGGTCTAGAGACCCAAGCTACTCCTCACTGATGAGGCCCAACAAGGCCGAAACATGTTTGGGGATGCTTGTGGTCTCGTGCAGAAGGGATGTGGCCTAGCAGTTCGGACTGGACTGCCCTTTTTGGGGTGGGACCAAGCCTGATTTGCATATGGTCTTTTCCCTTCTGTAATGGCTTGGCAGGCGAAGAACGATGGTCTGGGGGGTTGCCCAGAGCAATGCCAGTGGTTAAGATTCATTCTAAACCCTCCAGCCATCACCTCTTTGTTTTTGCTTCGTCACCCCGAGTGGGACGGGTATGCCCAGAAGTGGGTCCCGTGCCTGCTGGGCCTAGAGACCCAAGCTACTCCTCACTGATGAGGCCCAACAAGGCCGAAACATGTTTGCGGTTGCTTGTGGTCTCGTGCAGAAGGGATGTGGCCTAGCAGTTCGGGCTGGACTGCCCCTTTTGGGGTGGGACCAAGCCTGATTTGCATATGGTCTTTTCCCTTCTATAATGGCTTGGCAGGCGAAGAACAATGGTCTGGGGGGTTGCCCAGAGCAATGCCAGTGGTTAAGATTCATTCTAAACCCTCCAGCCATCACCTCTTTGTTTTTGCTTTTTCACCCCGAGTGGGAAGGGTATGCCCAGACGTGGGTCCCGTGCCTGCTGGGCCTAGAGACCCAAGCTACTCCTCACTGATGAGGCCCAACAAGGCCGAAACATGTTTGGGGATGCTTGTGGTCTCGTGCAGAAGGGATGTGGCCTAGCAGTTCGGGCTGGACTGCCCCTTTTGGGGTGGGACCAAGCCTGATTTGCATATGGTCTTTTCCCTTCTGTAATGGCTTGGCAGGCGAAGAACGATGGTCTGGGGGGTTGCCCAGAGCAATGCCAGTGGTTAAGATTCATTCTAAACCCTTCAGCCATCACCTCTTTGTTTTTGCTTTGTCACCCCGAGTGGGACGGGTATGCCCAGACGTGGGTCCCGTGCCTGCTGGGCCTAGAGACCCAAGCTGATGAGGCCCAACAAGGCCGAAACATGTTTGGGGATGCTTGTGGTCTCGTGCAGAAGGGATGTTGCCTAGCAGTTCGGGCTGGACTGCCCCTTTTGGGGTGGGACCAAGCCTGATTTGCATATGGTCTTTTCCCTTCTGTAATGGCTTGGCAGGCGAAGAACGATGGTCTGGGGGGTTGCCCAGAGCAATGCCAGTGGTTAAGATTCATTCTAAACCCTCCAGCCATCACCTCTTTGTTTTTGCTTTGTCACCCTGAGTGGGACGGGTATGCCCAGACGTGGGTCCCGTGCCTGCTGAGCCTAGAGACCCAAGCTACTCCTCACTGGTGAGGCCCAACAAGGCCGAAACATGTTTGGGGATGCTTGTGGTCTTGTGCAGAAGGGATGCGGCCTAGCAGTTCGGGCTGGACTGCCCCTTTTGGGGTGGGACCAAGCCTGATTTGCATATGGTCTTTTCCCTTCTGTAATGGCTTGGCAGGCGAAGAACGATGGTCTGGGGGGTTGCCCAGAGCAATGTCAGTGGTTAAGATTCATTCTAAACCCGCCAGCCATCACCTCTTTGTTTTTGCTTTGTCACCCCGAGTGGGACGGGTATGCCCAGACGTGGGTCCCGTGCCTGCTGAGCCTAGAGACCCAAGCTACTCCTCACTGGTGAGGCCCAACAAGGCCGAAACATGTTTGGGGATGCTTGTGGTCTTGTGCAGAAGGGATGCGGCCTAGCAGTTCGGGCTGGACTGCCCCTTTTGGGGTGGGACCAAGCCTGATTTGCATATGGTCTTTTCCCTTCTATAATGGCTTGGCAGGTGAAGAACGATGGTCTGGGGGGTTGCCCAGAGCAATGTCAGTGGTTAAGATTCATTCTAAACCCGCCAGCCATCACCTCTTTGTTTTTGCTTTGTCACCCCGAGTGGGACGGGTATGCCCAGACGTGGGTCCCGTGCCTGCTGGGCCTAGAGACCCAAGCTACTCCTCACTGATGAGGCCCAACAAGGCCGAAACATGTTTGGGGATGCTTGTGGTCTCGTGCAGAAGGGATGTGGCCTAGCAGTTCGGGCTGGACTGCCCCTTTTGGTGTGGGACCAAGCCTGATTTGCATATGGTCTTTTCCCTTCTGTAATGGCTTGGCAGGCGAAGAACGATGGTCTGGGGGGTTGCCCAGAGCAATGCCAGTGGTTAAGATTCATTCTAAACCCTCCAGCCATCACCTCTTTGTTTTTGCTTTGTCACCCCGAGTGGGACGGGTATGCCCAGACGTGGGTCCCGTGCCTGCTGGGCCTAGAGACCCAAGCTGATGAGGCCCAACAAGGCCGAAACATGTTTGGGGATGCTTGTGGTCTCGTGCAGAAGGGATGTTGCCTAGCAGTTCGAGCTGGACTGCCCCTTTTGGGGTGGGACCAAGCCTGATTTGCATATGGTCTTTTCCCTTCTGTAATGGCTTGGCAGGCGAAGAACGATGGTCTGGGGGGTTGCCCAGAGCAATGCCAGTGGTTAAGATTCATTCTAAACCCTCCAGCCATCACCTCTTTGTTTTTGCTTTGTCACCCCGAGTGGGACGGGTATGCCCAGACGTGGGTCCCGTGCCTGCTGGGCCTAGAGACCCAAGCTACTCCTCACTGATGAGGCCCAACAAGGCCGAAACATGTTTGGGGATGCTTGTGGTCTTGTGCAGAAGGGATGCGGCCTAGCAGTTCGGGCTGGACTGCCCCTTTTGGGGTGGGACCAAGCCTGATTTGCATATGGTCTTTTCCCTTCTGTAATGGCTTGGCAGGCGAAGAATGATGGTCTGGGGGGTTGCCCAGAGCAATGCCAGTGGTTAAGATTCATTCTAAACCCTCCAGCCATCACCTCTTTGTTTTTGCTTTGTCACCCTGAGTGTGACGGGTATGCCCAGACGTGGGTCCCGTGCCTGCTGGGCCTAGAGACCCAAGCTACTCCTCACTGATGAGGCCCAACAAGGCCGAAACATGTTTGGGGATGCTTGTGGTCTTGTGCAGAAGGGATGTGGCCTAGCAGTTTGGGCTGGACTGCCCCTTTTGGGGTGGGACCAAGCCTGATTTACATATGGTCTTTTCCCTTCTATAATGGCTTGGCAGGTGAAGAACGATGGTCTGGGGGGTTGCCCAGAGCAATGTAAGTGGTTAAGATTCATTCTAAACCCGCCAGCCATCACCTCTTTGTTTTTGCTTTGTCACCCCGAGTGGGACGGGTATGCCCAGACGTGGGTCCCGTGCCTGCTGGGCCTAGAGACCCAAGCTACTCCTCACTGATGAGGCCCAACAAGGCCGAAACATGTTTGGGGTTGCTTGTGGTCTCGTGCAGAAGGGATGTGGCCTAGCAGTTCGGGCTGGACTGCCCCTTTTGGGGTGGGACCAAGCCTGATTTGCATATGGTCTTTTCCCTTCTATAATGGCTTGGCAGGCGAAGAACAATGGTCTGGGGGGTTGCCCAGAGCAATGCCAGTGGTTAAGATTCATTCTAAACCCTCCAGCCATCACCTCTTTGTTTTTGCTTTGTCACCCCGAGTGGGACAGGTATGCCCAGACGTGGGTCCCGTGCCTGCTGGGCCTAGAGACCCAAGCTACTCCTCACTGATGAGGCCCAACAAGGCCGAAACATGTTTGGGGATGCTTGTGGTCTCGTGCAGAAGGGATGTGGCCTAGTAGTTCGGGCTGGACTTCCCCTTTTAGGGTGGGACCATACCTGATTTGCATATGGTCTTTTCCCTTCTGTAATGGCTTGGCAGGCGAAGAACGATGGTCTGGGGGGTTGCCCAGAACAATGCCAGTGGTTAAGATTCATTCTAAACCCTCCAGCCATCACCTCTTTGTTTTTGCTTTGTCACCCCGAGTGGGACGGGTATGCCCAGACGTGGGTCCTGTGCCTGCTGGGCCTAGAGACCCAAGCTGCTCCTCACTGATGAGGCCCAACAAGGCCGAAACATGTTTGGGGATGCTTGTGGTCTCGTGCAGAAGGGATGTGGCCTAGCAGTTCGGGCTGGACTGCCCCTTTTGGGGTGGGACCAAGCCTGATTTGCATATGGTCTTTTCCCTTCTGTAATGGCTTGGCAGGCGAAGAACGATGGTCTGGGGGGTTGCCCAGAGCAATGCCAGTGGTTAAGATTCATTCTAAACCCTTCAGCCATCACCTCTTTGTTTTTGCTTTGTCACCCCGAGTGGGACGGGTATGCCCAGACGGGGGTCCCGTGCCTGCTGGGCCTAGAGACCCAAGCTGATGAGGCCCAACAAGGCCGAAACATGTTTGGGGATGCTTGTGGTCTCGTGCAGAAGGGATGTGGCCTAGCAGTTCGGGCTGGACTGCCCCTTTTGGGGTGGGACCAAGCCTGATTTGCATATGGTCTTTTCCCTTCTGTAATGGCTTGGCAGGCGAAGAACGATGGTCTGGGGGGTTGCCCAGAACAATGCCAGTGGTTAAGATTCATTCTAAACCCTCCAGCCATCACCTCTTTCTTTTTGCTTTGTCACCCCGAATGGGACGGGTATGCCCAGACATGGGTCCTGTGCCTGCTGGGCCTAGAGACCCAAGCTACTCCTCACTGATGAGGCCCAACAAGGCCGAAACATGTTTGGGGATGCTTGTGGTCTCGTGCAGAAGGGATGTTGCCTAGCAGTTCGAGCTGGACTGCCCCTTTTGGGGTGGGACCAAGCCTGATTTGCATATGGTATTTTCCCTTCTGTAATGGCTTGGCAGGCGAAGAACGATGGTCTGGGGGGTTGCCCAGAGCAATGCCAGTGGTTAAGATTCATTCTAAACCCTCCAGCCATAACCTCTTTGTTTTTGCTTTGTCACCCCGAGTGGGACGGGTATGCCCAGACGTGGGTCCCGTGCCTGCTGGGCCTAGAGACCCAAGCTACTCCTCACTGATGAGGCCCAACAAGGCCGAAACATGTTTGGGGATGCTTGTGGTCTTGTGCAGAAGGGATGCGGCCTAGCAGTTCGGGCTGGACTGCCCCTTTTGGGGTGGGACCAAGCCTGATTTGCATATGGTCTTTTCCCTTCTGTAATGGCTTGGCAGGCGAAGAATGATGGTCTGGGGGGTTGCCCAGAGCAATGCCAGTGGTTAAGATTCATTTTAAACCCTCCAGCCATCACCTCTTTGTTTTTGCTTTGTCACCCTGAGTGTGACGGGTATGCCCAGACGTGGGTCCCGTGCCTGCTGGGCCTAGAGACCCAAGCTACTCCTCACTGATGAGGCCCAACAAGGCCGAAACATGTTTGGGGATGCTTGTGGTCTTGTGCAGAAGGGATGTGGCCTAGCAGTTCGGGCTGGACTGCCCCTTTTGGGGTGGGACCAAGCCTGATTTACATATGGTCTTTTCCCTTCTATAATGGCTTGGCAGGTGAAGAACGATGGTCTGGGGGGTTGCCCAGAGCAATGTAAGTGGTTAAGATTCATTCTAAACCCTCCAGCCATCACCTCTTTGTTTTTGCTTTGTCACCCCGAGTGGGACGGGTATGCCCAGACGTGGGTCCCGTGCCTGCTGGGCCTAGAGACCCAAGCTACTCCTCACTGATGAGGCCCAACAAGGCCGAAACATGTTTGGGGTTGCTTGTGGTCTCGTGCAGAAGGGATGTGGCCTAGCAGTTCGGACTGGACTGCCCCTTTTGGGGTGGGACCAAGCCTGATTTGCATATGGTCTTTTCCCTTCTATAATGGCTTGGCAGGCGAAGAACAATGGTCTGGGGGGTTGCCCAGAGCAATGCCAGTGGTTAAGATTCATTCTAAACCCTCCAGCCATCACCTCTTTGTTTTTGCTTTGTCACCCCGAGTGGGACAGGTATGCCCAGACGTGGGTCCCGTGCCTGCTGGGCCTAGAGACCCAAGCTACTCCTCACTGATGAGGCCCAACAAGGCCGAAACATGTTTGGGGATGCTTGTGGTCTCGTGCAGAAGGGATGTGGCCTAGCAGTTCGGGCTGGACTTCCCCTTTTAGGGTGGGACCATACCTGATTTGCATATGGTCTTTTCCCTTCTGTAATGGCTTGGCAGGCGAAGAACGATGGTCTGGGGGGTTGCCCAGAACAATGCCAGTGGTTAAGATTCATTCTAAACCCTCCAGCCATCACCTCTTTGTTTTTGCTTTGTCACCCCGAGTGGGACGGGTATGCCCAGACGTGGGTCCTGTGCCTGCTGGGCCTAGAGACCCAAGCTACTCCTCACTGATGAGGCCCAACAAGGCCGAAACATGTTTGGGGATGCTTGTGGTCTCGTGCAGAAGGGATGTGGCCTAGCAGTTCGGGCTGGACTGCCCCTTTTCGGGTGGGACCAAGCCTGATTTGCATATGGTCTTTTCCCTTCTGTAATGGCTTGGCAGGCGAAGAACGATGGTCTGGGGGGTTGCCCAGAGCAATGCCAGTGGTTAAGATTCATTCTAAACCCTTCAGCCATCACCTCTTTGTTTTTGCTTTGTCACCCCGAGTGGGACGGGTATGCCCAGACGGGGGTCCCGTGCCTGCTGGGCCTAGAGACCCAAGCTGATGAGGCCCAACAAGGCGGAAACATGTTTGGGGATGCTTGTGGTCTCGTGCAGAAGGGATGTGGCCTAGCAGTTCGGGCTGGACTGCCCCTTTTGGGGTGGGACCAAGCCTGATTTGCATATGGTCTTTTCCCTTCTGTAATGGCTTGGCAGGCGAAGAACGATGGTCTGGGGGGTTGCCAAGAACAATGCCAGTGGTTAAGATTCATTCTAAACCCTCCAGCCATCACCTCTTTGTTTTTGCTTTGTCACCCCGAATGGGACGGGTATGCCCAGACATGGGTCCTGTGCCTGCTGGGCCTAGAGACCCAAGCTACTCCTCACTGATGAGGCCCAACAAGGCCGTTACATGTTTGGGGATGTTTGTGGTCTCGTGCAGAAGGGATGTGGCCTAGCAGTTCGGGCTGGACTGCCCCTTTTGAGGTGGGACCAAGCCTGATTTGCATATGGTCTTTTCCCTTCTGTAATGGCTTGGCAGGCCAAGAACGATGGTATGGGGGGTTGCCCAGAGCAATGCCAGTGGTTAAGATTCATTCTAAACCCTCCAGCCATCACCTCTTTGTTTTTGCTTTGTCACACCGAGTGGGACAGGTATGCCCAGACGTGGGTCCCGTGCCTGCTGGGCCTAGAGACCCAAGCTACTCCTCACTGATGAGGCCCAACAAGGCCGAAACATGTTTGGGGATGCTTGTGGTCTCGTGCAGAAGGGATGTGGCCTAGCAGTTCGGACTGGACTGCCCTTTTTGGGGTGGGACCAAGCCTGATTTGCATATGGTCTTTTCCCTTCTGTAATGGCTTGGCAGGCGAAGAACGATGGTCTGGGGGGTTGCCCAGAGCAATGCCAGTGGTTAAGATTCATTCTAAACCCTCCAGCCATCACCTCTTTGTTTTTGCTTCGTCACCCCGAGTGGGACGGGTATGCCCAGACGTGGGTCCCGTGCCTGCTGGGCCTAGAGACCCAAGCTACTCCTCACTGATGAGGCCCAACAAGGCCGAAACATGTTTGGGGTTGCTTGTTGTCTCGTGCAGAAGGGATGTGGCCTAGCAGTTCGGGCTGGACTGCCCCTTTTGGGGTGGGACCAAGCCTGATTTGCATATGGTCTTTTCCCTTCTATAATGGCTTGGCAGGCGAAGAACAATGGTCTGGGGGGTTTCCCAGAGCAATGCCAGTGGTTAAGATTCATTCTAAACCCTCCAGCCATCACCTCTTTGTTTTTGCTTTTTCACCCCGAGTGGGAAGGGTATGCCCAGACGTGGGTCCCGTGCCTGCTGGGCCTAGAGACCCAAGCTACTCCTCACTGATGAGGCCCAACAAGCCGAAACATGTTTGGGGATGCTTGTGGTCTCGTGCAGAAGGGATGTGGCCTAGCAGTTCGGGCTGGACTGCCCCTTTTGGGGTGGGACCAAGCCTGATTTGCATATGGTCTTTTCCCTTCTGTAATGGCTTGGCAGGCGAAGAACGATGGTCTGGGGGGTTGCCCAGAGCAATGCCAGTGGTTAAGATTCATTCTAAACCTTCCAGCCATCACCTCTTTGTTTTTGCTTTGTCACCCCGAGTGGGACAGGTATGCCCAGACGTGGGTCCCGTGCCTGCTGGGCCTAGAGACCCAAGCTACTCCTCACTGATGAGGCCCAACAAGGCCGAAACATGTTTGGGGATGCTTGTGGTCTCGTGCAGAAGGGATGTGGCCTAGCAGTTCGGGCTGGACTTCCCCTTTTGGGGTGGGACCAAACCTGATTTGCATATGGTCTTTTCCCTTCTGTAATGGCTTGGCAGGCGAAGAACGATGGTCTGGGGGGTTGCCCAGAGCAATGCCAGTGGTTAAGATTCATTCTAAACCTTCCAGCCATCACCTCTTTGTTTTTGCTTTGTCACCCCGAGTGGGACAGGTATGCCCAGACGTGGGTCCCGTGCCTGCTGGGCCTAGAGACCCAAGCTACTCCTCACTGATGAGGCCCAACAAGGCCGAAACATGTTTGGGGATGCTTGTGGTCTCGTGCAGAAGGGATGTGGCCTAGCAGTTCGGGCTGGACTGCCCCTTTTGGGGTGGGACCAAGCCTGATTTGCATATGGTCTTTTCCCTTCTGTAATGGCTTGGCAGGTGAAGAACGATGGTCTGGGGGGTTGCCCAGAGCAATGCCAGTGGTTAAGATTCATTCTAAACCCTTCAGCCATCACCTCTTTGTTTTTGCTTTGTCACCCCGAGTGGGACGGGTATGCCCAGACGTGGGTCCCGTGCCTGCTGGGCCTAGAGACCCAAGCTGATGAGGCCCAACAAGGCCGAAACATGTTTGGGGATGCTTGTGGTCTCGTGCAGAAGGGATGTTGCCTAGCAGTTCGGGCTGGACTGCCCCTTTTGGGGTGGGACCAAGCCTGATTTGCATATGGTCTTTTCCCTTCTGTAATGGCTTGGCAGGCGAAGAACGATGGTCTGGGGGGTTGCCCAGAGCAATGCCAGTGGTTAAGATTCATTCTAAACCCTCCAGCCATCACCTCTTTGTTTTTGCTTTGTCACCCCGAGTAGGACGGGTATGCCCAGACGTGGGTCCCGTGCCTGCTGGGCCTAGAGACCCAAGCTACTCCTCACTGGTGAGGCCCAACAAGGCCGAAACATGTTTGGGGATGCTTGTGGTCTTGTGCAGAAGGGATGCGGCCTAGCAGTTCGGGCTGGACTGCCCCTTTTGGGGTGGGACCAAGCCTGATTTGCATATGGTCTTTTCCCTTCTGTAATGGCTTGGCAGGCGAAGAACGATGGTCTGGGGGGTTGCCCAGAGCAATGCCAGTGGTTAAGATTCATTCTAAACCCTCCAGCCATCACCTCTTTGTTTTTGCTTTGTCACCCCGAGTGGGACGGGTATGCCCAGACGTGGGTCCCGTGCCTGGTGGGCCTAGAGACCCAAGCTACTCCTCCCTGATGAGGCCCAACAAGGCCGAAACATGTTTGGGGATGCTTGTGGTCTCGTGCAGAAGGGATGTGGCCTAGCAGTTCGGGCTGGACTGCCCCTTTTGGGGTGGGACCAAGCCTGATGTGCATATGGTCTTTTCCCTTCTATAATGGCTTGGCAGGTGATGAACGATGGTCTGGGGGGTTGCCCAGAGCAATGTCAGTGTTTAAGATTCATTCTAAACCCGCCAGCCATCACCTCTTTGTTTTTGCTTTGTCACCCCGAGTGGGACGGGTATGCCCAGACGTGGGTCCCGTGCCTGCTGGGCCTAGAGACCCAAGCTACTCCTCACTGATGAGGCCCAACAAGGCCGAAACATGTTTGGGGATGCTTGTGGTCTCGTGCAGAAGGGATGTGGCCTAGCAGTTCGGGCTGGACTGCCCCTTTTGGGGTGGGACCAAGCCTGATTCGCATATGGTCTTTTCCCTTCTGTAATGGCTTGGCAGGCGAAGAACGATGGTCTGGGGGGTTGCCCAGAGCAATGCCAGTGGTTAAGATTCATTCTAAACCCTTCAGCCATCACCTCTTTGTTTTTGCTTTGTCACCCCGAGTGGGACGGGTATGCCCAGACGGGGGTCCCGTGCCTGCTGGGCCTAGAGACCCAAGCTGATGAGGCCCAACAAGGCCGAAACATGTTTGGGGATGCTTGTGGTCTTGTGCAGAAGGGATGCGGCCTAGCAGTTCGGGCTGGACTGCCCCTTTTGGGGTGGGACCAAGCCTGATTTGCATATGGTCTTTTCCCTTCTGTAATGGCTTGGCAGGCGAAGAACGATGGTCTGGGGGGTTGCCCAGAGCAATGCCAGTGGTTAAGATTCATTCTAAACCCTCCAGCCATCACCTCTTTGTTTTTGCTTTGTCACCCCGAGTGGGACGGGTATGCCCAGACGTGGGTCCCATGCCTGCTGGGCCTAGAGACCCAAGCTACTCCTCCCTGATGAGGCCCAACAAGGCCCTAACATGTTTGGGGATGCTTGTGGTCTCGTGCAGAAGGGATGTGGCCTAGCAGTTCGGGCTGGACTGCCCCTTTTGGGGTGGGACCAAGCCTGATTTGCATATGGTCTTTTCCCTTCTATAATGGCTTGGCAGGTGATGAACGATGGTCTGGGGGGTTGCCCAGAGCAATGTCAGTGTTTAAGATTCATTCTAAACCCGCCAGCCATCACCTCTTTGTTTTTGCTTTGTCACCCCGAGTGGGACGGGTATGCCCAGACGTGGGTCCCGTGCCTGCTGGGCCTAGAGACCCAAGCGACTCCTCACTGATGAGGCCCAACAAGGCCGAAACATGTTTGGGGATGCTTGTGGTCTCGTGCAGAAGGGATGTGGCCTAGCAGTTCGGGCTGGACTGCCCCTTTTGGGGTGGGACCAAGCCTGATTTGCATATGGTCTTTTCCCTTCTGTAATGGCTTGGCAGGCGAAGAACGATGGTCTGGGGGGTTGCCCAGAGCAATGCCAGTGGTTAAGATTCATTCTAAACCCTCCAGCCATCACCTCTTTGTTTTTGCTTTGTCACCCCGAGTGGGACGGGTATGCCCAGACGTGGGTCCCGTGCCTGCTGGGCCTAGAGACCCAAGCTGATGAGGCCCAACAAGGCCGAAACATGTTTGGGGATGCTTGTGGTCTTGTGCAGAAGGGATGCGGCCTAGCAGTTCGGGCTGGACTGCCCCTTTTGGGGTGGGACCAAGCCTGATTTGCATATGGTCTTTTCCCTTCTGTAATGGCTTGGCAGGCGAAGAACGATGGTCTGGGGGGTTGCCCAGAGCAATGCCAGTGGTTAAGATTCATTCTAAACCCTCCAGCCATCACCTCTTTGTTTTTGCTTTGTCACCCCGAGTGGGACGGGTATGCCCAGACGTGGGTCCCGTGCCTGCTGGGCCTAGAGACCCAAGCTACTCCTCCCTGATGAGGCCCAACAAGGCCGAAACATGTTTGGGGATGCTTGTGGTCTCGTGCAGAAGGGATGTGGCCTAGCAGTTCGGGCTGGACTGCCCCTTTTGGGGTGGGACCAAGCCTGATTTGCATATGGTCTTTTCCCTTCTATAATGGCTTGGCAGGTGATGAACGATGGTCTGGGGGGTTGCCCAGAGCAATGTCAGTGTTTAAGATTCATTCTAAACCCGCCAGCCATCACCTCTTTGTTTTTGCTTTGTCACCCCGAGTGGGACGGGTATGCCCAGACGTGGGTCCCGTGCCTGCTGGGCCTAGAGACCCAAGCGACTCCTCACTGATGAGGCCCAACAAGGCCGAAACATGTTTGGGGATGCTTGTGGTCTCGTGCAGAAGGGATGTGGCCTAGCAGTTCGGGCTGGACTGCCCCTTTTGGGGTGGGACCAAGCCTGATTTGCATATGGTCTTTTCCCTTCTGTAATGGCTTGGCAGGCGAAGAACGATGGTCTGGGGGGTTGCCCAGAGCAATGCCAGTGGTTAAGATTCATTCTAAACCCTCCAGCCATCACCTCTTTGTTTTTGCTTTGTCACCCCGAGTGGGACGGGTATGCCCAGACGTGGGTCCCGTGCCTGCTGGGCCTAGAGACCCAAGCTGATGAGGCCCAACAAGGCCGAAACATGTTTGGGGATGCTTGTGGTCTCGTGCAGAAGGGATGTTGCCTAGCAGTTCGAGCTGGACTGCCCCTTTTGGGGTGGGACCAAGCCTGATTTGCATATGGTCTTTTCCCTTCTGTAATGGCTTGGCAGGCGAAGAACGATGGTCTGGGGGGTTGCCCAGAGCAATGCCAGTGGTTAAGATTCATTCTAAACCCTCCAGCCATCACCTCTTTGTTTTTGCTTTGTCACCCCGAGTGGGACGGGTATGCCCAGACGTGGGTACCGTGCCTGCTGGGCCTAGAGACCCAAGCTACTCCTCACTGATGAGGCCCAACAAGGCCGAAACATGTTTGGGGATGCTTGTGGTCTTGTGCAGAAGGGATGCGGCCTAGCAGTTCGGGCTGGACTGCCCCTTTTGGGGTGGGACCAAGCCTGATTTGCATGTGGTCTTTTCCCTTCTGTAATGGCTTGGCAGGCGAAGAACGATGGTCTGGGGGGTTGCCCAGAGCAATGCTAGTGGTTAAGATTCATTCTAAACCCTCCAGCCATCACCTCTTTGTTTTTGCTTTGTCACCCCGAGTGGGACGGGTATGCCCAGACGTGGGTCCCGTGCCTGCTGGGCCTAGAGACCCAAGCTACTCCTCCCTGATGAGGCCCAACAAGGCCGAAACATGTTTGGGGATGCTTGTGGTCTCGTGCAGAAGGGATGTGGCCTAGCAGTTCGGGCTGGACTGCCCCTTTTGGGGTGGGACCAAGCCTGATTTGCATATGGTCTTTTCCCTTCTATAATGGCTTGGCAGGTGATGAACGATGGTCTGGGGGGTTGCCCAGAGCAATATCAGTGTTTAAGATTCATTCTAAACCCGCCAGCCATCACCTCTTTGTTTTTGCTTTGTCACCCCGAGTGGGACGGGTATGCCAAGACGTGGGTCCTGTGCCTGCTGGGCCTAGAGACCCAAGCTACTCCTCACTGATGAGGCCCAACAAGGCCGAAACATGTTTGGGGATGCTTTTGGTCTCGTGCAGAAGGGATGTGGCCTAGCAGTTCGGGCTGGACTGCCCCTTTTGGGGTGGGACCAAGCCTGATTTGCATATGGTCTTTTCCCTTCTGTAATGGCTTGGCAGGCGAAGAACGATGGTCTGGGGGGTTGCCCAGAGCAATGCCAGTGGTTAAGATTCATTCTAAACCCTCCAGCCATCACCTCTTTGTTTTTGCTTTGTCACCCCGAGTGGGACGGGTATGCCCAGACGTGGGTCCCGTGCCTGCTGGGCCTAGAGACCCAAGCTGATGAGGCCCAACAAGGCCGAAACATGTTTGGGGATGCTTGTGGTCTCGTGCAGAAGGGATGTTGCCTAGCAGTTCGAGCTGGACTGCCCCTTTTGGGGTGGGACCAAGCCTGATTTGCATATGGTCTTTTCCCTTCTGTAATGGCTTGGCAGGCGAAGAACGATGGTCTGGGGGGTTGCCCAGAGCAATGCCAGTGGTTAAGATTCATTCTAAACCCTCCAGCCATCACCTCTTTGTTTTTGCTTTGTCACCCCGAGTGGGACGGGTATGCCCAGACGTGGGTCCCGTGCCTGCTGGGCCTAGAGACCCAAGCTACTCCTCACTGATGAGGCCCAACAAGGCCGAAACATGTTTGGGGATGCTTGTGGTCTTGTGCAGAAGGGATGCGGCCTAGCAGTTCGGGCTGGACTGCCCCTTTTGGGGTGGGACCAAGCCTGATTTGCATATGGTCTTTTCCCTTCTGTAATGGCTTGGCAGGCGAAGAACGATGGTCTGGGGGGTTGCCCAGAGCAATGCCAGTGGTTAAGATTCATTCTAAACCCTCCAGCCATCACCTCTTTGTTTTTGCTTTGTCACCCCGAGTGGGACAGGTATGCCCAGACGTGGGTCCCGTGCCTGCTGGGCCTAGAGACCCAAGCTACTCCTCACTGATGAGGCCCAACAAGGCCAAAACATGTTTGGGGATGCTTGTGGTCTCGTGCAGAAGGGATGTGGCCTAGCAGTTCGGGCTGGACTTCCCCTTTTAGGGTGGGACCAAACCTGATTTGCATATGGTCTTTTCCCTTCTGTAATGGCTTGGCAGGCGAAGAACGATGGTCTGGGGGGTTGCCCAGAACAATGCCAGTGGTTAAGATTCATTCTAAACCCTCCAGCCATCACCTCTTTGTTTTTGCTTTGTCACCCCGAGTGGGACGGGTATGCCCAGACGTGGGTCCTGTGCCTGCTGGGCCTAGAGACCCAAGCTACTCCTCACTGATGAGGCCCAACAAGGCCGAAACATGTTTGGGGATGCTTGTGGTCTCGTGCAGAAGGGATGTGGCCTAGCAGTTCGGGCTGGACTGCCCCTTTTGGGGTGGGACCAAGCCTGATTTGCATATGGTCTTTTCCCTTCTGTAATGGCTTGGCAGGCGAAGAACGATGGTCTGGGGGGTTGCCCAGAGCAATGCCAGTGGTTAAGATTCATTCTAAACCCTTCAGCCATCACCTCTTTGTTTTTGCTTTGTCACCCCGAGTGGGACGGGTATGCCCAGACGGGGGTCCCGTGCCTGCTGGGCCTAGAGACCCAAGCTGATGAGGCCCAACAAGGCCGAAACATGTTTGGGGATGCTTGTGGTCTCGTGCAGAAGGGATGTTGCCTAGCAGTTCGGGCTGGACTGCCCCTTTTGGGGTGGGACCAAGCCTGATTTGCATATGGTCTTTTCCCTTCTGTAATGGCTTGGCAGGCGAAGAACGATGGTCTGGGGGGTTGTCCAGAGCAATGCCAGTGGTTAAGATTCATTCTAAACCCTCCAGCCATCACCTCTTTGTTTTTGCTTTGTCACCCCGAGTGGGACGGGTATGCCCAGACGTGGGTTCCGTGCCTGCTGGGCCTAGAGACCCAAGCTACTCCTCACTGATGAGGCCCAACAAGGCCGAAACATGTTTGGGGATGCTTGTGGTCTTGTGCAGAAGGGATGCGGCCTAGCAGTTCGGGCTGGACTGCCCCTTTTGGGGTGGGACCAAGCCTGATTTGCATATGGTCTTTTCCCTTCTGTAATGGCTTGGCAGGCGAAGAACGATGGTCTGGGGGGTTGCCCAGAGCAATGCCAGTGGTTAAGATTCATTCTAAACCCTCCAGCCATCACCTCTTTGTTTTTGCTTTGTCACCCTGAGTGGGACGGGTATGCCCAGACGTGGGTCCCGTGCCTGCTGGGCCTAGAGACCCAAGCTACTCCTCACTGATGAGGCCCAACAAGGCCGAAACATGTTTGGGGATGCTTGTGGTCTTGTGCAGAAGGGATGTGGCCTAGCAGTTCGGGCTGGACTGCCCCTTTTGGGGTGGGACCAAGCCTGATTTGCATATGGTCTTTTCCCTTCTATAATGGCTTGGCAGGTGAAGAACGATGGTCTGGGGGGTTGCCCAGCGCAATGTCAGTGTTTAAGATTCATTCTAAACCCGCCAGCCATCACCTCTTTGTTTTTGCTTTGTCACCCCGAGTGGGACGGGTATGCCCAGATGTGGGTCCCGTGCCTGCTGGGCCTAGAGACCCAAGCTACTCCTCACTGATGAGGCCCAACAAGGCCGAAACATGTTTGGGGATGCTTGTGGTCTCGTGCAGAAGGGATGTGGCCTAGCAGTTCGGGCTGGACTGCCCCTTTTGGGGTGGGACCAAGCCTGATTTGCATATGGTCTTTTCCCTTCTGTAATGGCTTGGCAGGCGAAGAACGATGGTCTGGGGGGTTGCCCAGAGCAATGCCAGTGGTTAAGATTCATTCTAAACCTTCCAGCCATCACCTCTTTGTTTTTGCTTTGTCACCCCGAGTGGGACGGGTATGCCCAGACGGGGGTCCCGTGCCTGCTGGGCCTAGAGACCCAAGCTGATGAGGCCCAACAAGGCCGAAACATGTTTGGGGATGCTTGTGGTCTCGTGCAGAAGGGATGTTGCCTAGCAGTTCGGGCTGGACTGCCCCTTTTGGGGTGGGACCAAGCCTGATTTGCATATGGTCTTTTCCCTTCTGTAATGGCTTGGCAGGCGAAGAACGATGGTCTGGGGGGTTGTCCAGAGCAATGCCAGTGGTTAAGATTCATTCTAAACCCTCCAGCCATCACCTCTTTGTTTTTGCTTTGTCACCCCGAGTGGGACGGGTATGCCCAGACGTGGGTTCCGTGCCTGCTGGGCCTAGAGACCCAAGCTACTCCTCACTGATGAGGCCCAACAAGGCCGAAACATGTTTGGGGATGCTTGTGGTCTTGTGCAGAAGGGATGCGGCCTAGCAGTTCGGGCTGGACTGCCCCTTTTGGGGTGGGACCAAGCCTGATTTGCATATGGTCTTTTCCCTTCTGTAATGGATTGGCAGGCGAAGAACGATGGTCTGGGGGGTTGCCCAGAGCAATGCCAGTGGTTAAGATTCATTCTAAACCCTCCAGCCATCACCTCTTTGTTTTTGCTTTGTCACCCCGAGTGGGACGGGTATGCCCAGATGTGGGTCCCGTGCCTGCTGGGCCTAGAGACCCAAGCTACTCCTCACTGATGAGGCCCAACAAGGCCGAAACATGTTTGGGGATGCTTGTGGTCTCGTGCAGAAGGGATGTGGCCTAGCAGTTCGGGCTGGACTGCCCCTTTTGGGGTGGGACCAAGCCTGATTTGCATATGGTCTTTTCCCTTCTGTAATGGCTTGGCAGGCGAAGAACGATGGTCTGGGGGGTTGCCCAGAGCAATGCCAGTGGTTAAGATTCATTCTAAACCCTTCAGCCATCACCTCTTTGTTTTTGCATTGTCACCCCGAGTGGGACGGGTATGCCCAGACGGGGGTCCCGTGCCTGCTGGGCCTAGAGACCCAAGCTGATGAGGCCCAACAAGGCCGAAACATGTTTGGGGATGCTTGTGGTCTCGTGCAGAAGGGATGTTGCCTAGCAGTTCGGGCTGGACTGCCCCTTTTGGGGTGGGACCAAGCCTGATTTTCATATGGTCTTTTCCCTTCTGTAATGGCTTGGCAGGCGAAGAACGATGGTCTGGGGGGTTGTCCAGAGCAATGCCAGTGGTTAAGATTCATTCTAAACCCTCCAGCCATCACCTCTTTGTTTTTGCTTTGTCACCCCGAGTGGGACGGGTATGCCCAGACGTGGGTTCCGTGCCTGCTGGGCCTAGAGACCCAAGCTACTCCTCACTGATGAGGCCCAACAAGGCCGAAACATGTTTGGGGATGCTTGTGGTCTTGTGCAGAAGGGATGCGGCCTAGCAGTTCGGGCTGGACTGCCCCTTTTGGGGTGGGACCAAGCCTGATTTGCATATGGTCTTTTCCCTTCTGTAATGGCTTGGCAGGCGAAGAACGATGGTCTGGGGGGTTGCCCAGAGCAATGCCAGTGGTTAAGATTCATTCTAAACCCTCCAGCCATCACCTCTTTGTTTTTGCTTTGTCACCCTGAGTGGGACGGGTATGCCCAGACGTGGGTCCCGTGCCTGCTGGGCCTAGAGACCCAAGCTACTCCTCACTGATGAGGCCCAACAAGGCCGAAACATGTTTGGGGATGCTTGTGGTCTTGTGCAGAAGGGATGTGGCCTAGCAGTTCGGGCTGGACTGCCCCTTTTGGGGTGGGACCAAGCCTGATTTGCATATGGTCTTTTCCCTTCTATAATGGCTTGGCAGGTGAAGAACGATGGTCTGGGGGGTTGCCCAGAGCAATGTCAGTGTTTAAGATTCATTCTAAACCCGCCAGCCATCACCTCTTTGTTTTTGCTTTGTCACCCCGAGTGGGACGGGTATGCCCAGATGTGGGTCCCGTGCCTGCTGGGCCTAGAGACCCAAGCTACTCCTCACTGATGAGGCCCAACAAGGCCGAAACATGTTTGGGGATGCTTGTGGTCTCGTGCAGAAGGGATGTGGCCTAGCAGTTCGGGCTGGACTGCCCCTTTTGGGGTGGGACCAAGCCTGATTTGCATATGGTCTTTTCCCTTCTGTAATGGCTTGGCAGGCGAAGAACGATGGTCTGGGGGGTTGCCCAGAGCAATGCCAGTGGTTAAGATTCATTCTAAACCTTCCAGCCATCACCTCTTTGTTTTTGCTTTGTCACCCCGAGTGGGACAGGTATGCCCAGACGTGGGTCCCGTGCCTGCTGGGCCTAGAGACCCAAGCTACTCCTCACTGATGAGGCCCAACAAGGCCGAAACATGTTTGGGGATGCTTGTGGTCTCGTGCAGAAGGGATGTGGCCTAGCAGTTCGGGCTGGACTTCCCCTTTTGGGGTGGGACCAAACCTGATTTGCATATGGTCTTTTCCCTTCTGTAATGGCTTGGCAGGCGAAGAACGATGGTCTGGGGGGTTGCCCAGAGCAATGCCAGTGGTTAAGATTCATTCTAAACCCTTCAGCCATCACCTCTTTGTTTTTGCTTTGTCACCCCGAGTGGGACGGGTATGCCCAGACGGGGGTCCCGTGCCTGCTGGGCCTAGAGACCCAAGCTGATGAGGCCCAACAAGGCGGAAACATGTTTGGGGATGCTTGTGGTCTCGTGCAGAAGGGATGTGGCCTAGCAGTTCGGGCTGGACTGCCCCTTTTGGGGTGGGACCAAGCCTGATTTGCATATGGTCTTTTCCCTTCTGTAATGGCTTGGCAGGCGAAGAACGATGGTCTGGGGGGTTGCCAAGAACAATGCCAGTGGTTAAGATTCATTCTAAACCCTCCAGCCATCACCTCTTTGTTTTTGCTTTGTCACCCCGAATGGGACGGGTATGCCCAGACATGGGTCCTGTGCCTGCTGGGCCTAGAGACCCAAGCTACTCCTCACTGATGAGGCCCAACAAGGCCGTTACATGTTTGGGGATGTTTGTGGTCTCGTGCAGAAGGGATGTGGCCTAGCAGTTCGGGCTGGACTGCCCCTTTTGAGGTGGGACCAAGCCTGATTTGCATATGGTCTTTTCCCTTCTGTAATGGCTTGGCAGGCCAAGAACGATGGTATGGGGGGTTGCCCAGAGCAATGCCAGTGGTTAAGATTCATTCTAAACCCTCCAGCCATCACCTCTTTGTTTTTGCTTTGTCACCCCGAGTGGGACAGGTATGCCCAGACGTGGGTCCCGTGCCTGCTGGGCCTAGAGACCCAAGCTACTCCTCACTGATGAGGCCCAACAAGGCCGAAACATGTTTGGGGATGCTTGTGGTCTCGTGCAGAAGGGATGTGGCCTAGCAGTTCGGACTGGACTGCCCTTTTTGGGGTGGGACCAAGCCTGATTTGCATATGGTCTTTTCCCTTCTGTAATGGCTTGGCAGGCGAAGAACGATGGTCTGGGGGGTTGCCCAGAGCAATGCCAGTGGTTAAGATTCATTCTAAACCCTCCAGCCATCACCTCTTTGTTTTTGCTTCGTCACCCCGAGTGGGACGGGTATGCCCAGACGTGGGTCCCGTGCCTGCTGGGCCTAGAGACCCAAGCTACTCCTCACTGATGAGGCCCAACAAGGCCGAAACATGTTTGGGGTTGCTTGTTGTCTCGTGCAGAAGGGATGTGGCCTAGCAGTTCGGGCTGGACTGCCCCTTTTGGGGTGGGACCAAGCCTGATTTGCATATGGTCTTTTCCCTTCTATAATGGCTTGGCAGGCGAAGAACAATGGTCTGGGGGGTTTCCCAGAGCAATGCCAGTGGTTAAGATTCATTCTAAACCTTCCAGCCATCACCTCTTTGTTTTTGCTTTGTCACCCCGAGTGGGACAGGTATGCCCAGACGTGGGTCCCGTGCCTGCTGGGCCTAGAGACCCAAGCTACTCCTCACTGATGAGGCCCAACAAGGCCGAAACATGTTTGGGGATGCTTGTGGTCTCGTGCAGAAGGGATGTGGCCTAGCAGTTCGGGCTGGACTTCCCCTTTTGGGGTGGGACCAAACCTGATTTGCATATGGTCTTTTCCCTTCTGTAATGGCTTGGCAGGCGAAGAACGATGGTCTGGGGGGTTGCCCAGAGCAATGCCAGTGGTTAAGATTCATTCTAAACCCTTCAGCCATCACCTCTTTGTTTTTGCTTTGTCACCCCGAGTGGGACGGGTATGCCCAGACGGGGGTCCCGTGCCTGCTGGGCCTAGAGACCCAAGCTGATGAGGCCCAACAAGGCGGAAACATGTTTGGGGATGCTTGTGGTCTCGTGCAGAAGGGATGTGGCCTAGCAGTTCGGGCTGGACTGCCCCTTTTGGGGTGGGACCAAGCCTGATTTGCATATGGTCTTTTCCCTTCTGTAATGGCTTGGCAGGCGAAGAACGATGGTCTGGGGGGTTGCCAAGAACAATGCCAGTGGTTAAGATTCATTCTAAACCCTCCAGCCATCACCTCTTTGTTTTTGCTTTGTCACCCCGAATGGGACGGGTATGCCCAGACATGGGTCCTGTGCCTGCTGGGCCTAGAGACCCAAGCTACTCCTCACTGATGAGGCCCAACAAGGCCGTTACATGTTTGGGGATGTTTGTGGTCTCGTGCAGAAGGGATGTGGCCTAGCAGTTCGGGCTGGACTGCCCCTTTTGAGGTGGGACCAAGCCTGATTTGCATATGGTCTTTTCCCTTCTGTAATGGCTTGGCAGGCCAAGAACGATGGTATGGGGGGTTGCCCAGAGCAATGCCAGTGGTTAAGATTCATTCTAAACCCTCCAGCCATCACCTCTTTGTTTTTGCTTTGTCACCCCGAGTGGGACAGGTATGCCCAGACGTGGGTCCCGTGCCTGCTGGGCCTAGAGACCCAAGCTACTCCTCACTGATGAGGCCCAACAAGGCCGAAACATGTTTGGGGATGCTTGTGGTCTCGTGCAGAAGGGATGTGGCCTAGCAGTTCGGACTGGACTGCCCTTTTTGGGGTGGGACCAAGCCTGATTTGCATATGGTCTTTTCCCTTCTGTAATGGCTTGGCAGGCGAAGAACGATGGTCTGGGGGGTTGCCCAGAGCAATGCCAGTGGTTAAGATTCATTCTAAACCCTCCAGCCATCACCTCTTTGTTTTTGCTTCGTCACCCCGAGTGGGACGGGTATGCCCAGACGTGGGTCCCGTGCCTGCTGGGCCTAGAGACCCAAGCTACTCCTCACTGATGAGGCCCAACAAGGCCGAAACATGTTTGGGGTTGCTTGTTGTCTCGTGCAGAAGGGATGTGGCCTAGCAGTTCGGGCTGGACTGCCCCTTTTGGGGTGGGACCAAGCCTGATTTGCATATGGTCTTTTCCCTTCTATAATGGCTTGGCAGGCGAAGAACAATGGTCTGGGGGGTTTCCCAGAGCAATGCCAGTGGTTAAGATTCATTCTAAACCCTCCAGCCATCACCTCTTTGTTTTTGCTTTTTCACCCCGAGTGGGAAGGGTATGCCCAGACGTGGGTCCCGTGCCTGCTGGGCCTAGAGACCCAAGCTACTCCTCACTGATGAGGCCCAACAAGGCCGAAACATGTTTGGGGATGCTTGTGGTCTCGTGCAGAAGGGATGTGGCCTAGCAGTTCGGGCTGGACTGCCCCTTTTGGGGTGGGACCAAGCCTGATTTGCATATGGTCTTTTCCCTTCTGTAATGGCTTGGCAGGCGAAGAACGATGGTCTGGGGGGTTGCCCAGAGCAATGCCAGTGGTTAAGATTCATTCTAAACCTTCCAGCCATCACCTCTTTGTTTTTGCTTTGTCACCCCGAGTGGGACAGGTATGCCCAGACGTGGGTCCCGTGCCTGCTGGGCCTAGAGACCCAAGCTACTCCTCACTGATGAGGCCCAACAAGGCCGAAACATGTTTGGGGATGCTTGTGGTCTCGTGCAGAAGGGATGTGGCCTAGCAGTTCGGGCTGGACTTCCCCTTTTGGGGTGGGACCAAACCTGATTTGCATATGGTCTTTTCCCTTCTGTAATGGCTTGGCAGGCGAAGAACGATGGTCTGGGGGGTTGCCCAGAGCAATGCCAGTGGTTAAGATTCATTCTAAACCTTCCAGCCATCACCTCTTTGTTTTTGCTTTGTCACCCCGAGTGGGACAGGTATGCCCAGACGTGGGTCCCGTGCCTGCTGGGCCTAGAGACCCAAGCTACTCCTCACTGATGAGGCCCAACAAGGCCGAAACATGTTTGGGGATGCTTGTGGTCTCGTGCAGAAGGGATGTGGCCTAGCAGTTCGGGCTGGACTGCCCCTTTTGGGGTGGGACCAAGCCTGATTTGCATATGGTCTTTTCCCTTCTGTAATGGCTTGGCAGGTGAAGAACGATGGTCTGGGGGGTTGCCCAGAGCAATGCCAGTGGTTAAGATTCATTCTAAACCCTTCAGCCATCACCTCTTTGTTTTTGCTTTGTCACCCCGAGTGGGACGGGTATGCCCAGACGTGGGTCCCGTGCCTGCTGGGCCTAGAGACCCAAGCTGATGAGGCCCAACAAGGCCGAAACATGTTTGGGGATGCTTGTGGTCTCGTGCAGAAGGGATGTTGCCTAGCAGTTCGGGCTGGACTGCCCCTTTTGGGGTGGGACCAAGCCTGATTTGCATATGGTCTTTTCCCTTCTGTAATGGCTTGGCAGGCGAAGAACGATGGTCTGGGGGGTTGCCCAGAGCAATGCCAGTGGTTAAGATTCATTCTAAACCCTCCAGCCATCACCTCTTTGTTTTTGCTTTGTCACCCCGAGTAGGACGGGTATGCCCAGACGTGGGTCCCGTGCCTGCTGGGCCTAGAGACCCAAGCTACTCCTCACTGGTGAGGCCCAACAAGGCCGAAACATGTTTGGGGATGCTTGTGGTCTTGTGCAGAAGGGATGCGGCCTAGCAGTTCGGGCTGGACTGCCCCTTTTGGGGTGGGACCAAGCCTGATTTGCATATGGTCTTTTCCCTTCTGTAATGGCTTGGCAGGCGAAGAACGATGGTCTGGGGGGTTGCCCAGAGCAATGCCAGTGGTTAAGATTCATTCTAAACCCTCCAGCCATCACCTCTTTGTTTTTGCTTTGTCACCCCGAGTGGGACGGGTATGCCCAGACGTGGGTCCCGTGCCTGGTGGGCCTAGAGACCCAAGCTACTCCTCCCTGATGAGGCCCAACAAGGCCGAAACATGTTTGGGGATGCTTGTGGTCTCGTGCAGAAGGGATGTGGCCTAGCAGTTCGGGCTTGACTGCCCCTTTTGGGGTGGGACCAAGCCTGATGTGCATATGGTCTTTTCCCTTCTATAATGGCTTGGCAGGTGATGAACGATGGTCTGGGGGGTTGCCCAGAGCAATGTCAGTGTTTAAGATTCATTCTAAACCCGCCAGCCATCACCTCTTTGTTTTTGCTTTGTCACCCCGAGTGGGACGGGTATGCCCAGACGTGGGTCCCGTGCCTGCTGGGCCTAGAGACCCAAGCTACTCCTCACTGATGAGGCCCAACAAGGCCGAAACATGTTTGGGGATGCTTGTGGTCTCGTGCAGAAGGGATGTGGCCTAGCAGTTCGGGCTGGATTGCCCCTTTTGGGGTGGGACCAAGCCTGATTCGCATATGGTCTTTTCCCTTCTGTAATGGCTTGGCAGGCGAAGAACGATGGTATGGGGGTTGCCCAGAGCAATGCCAGTGGTTAAGATTCATTCTAAACCCTTCAGCCATCACCTCTTTGTTTTTGCTTTGTCACCCCGAGTGGGACGGGTATGCCCAGACGGGGGTCCCGTGCCTGCTGGGCCTAGAGACCCAAGCTGATGAGGCCCAACAAGGCCGAAACATGTTTGGGGATGCTTGTGGTCTCGTGCAGAAGGGATGTTGCCTAGCAGTTCGGGCTGGACTGCCCCTTTTGGGGTGGGACCAAGCCTGATTTGCATATGGTCTTTTCCCTTCTGTAATGGCTTGGCAGGCGAAGAACGATGGTCTGGGGGGTTGCCCAGAGCAATGCCAGTGGTTAAGATTCATTCTAAACCCTCCAGCCATCACCTCTTTGTTTTTGCTTTGTCACCCCGAGTGGGACGGGTATGCCCAGACGTGGGTCCCGTGCCTGCTGGGCCTAGAGACCCAAGCTACTCCTCACTGGTGAGGCCCAACAAGGCCGAAACATGTTTGGGGATGCTTGTGGTCTTGTGCAGAAGGGATGCGGCCTAGCAGTTCGGGCTGGACTGCCCCTTTTGGGGTGGGACCAAGCCTGATTTGCATATGGTCTTTTCCCTTCTGTAATGGCTTGGCAGGCGAAGAACGATGGTCTGGGGGGTTGCCCAGAGCAATGCCAGTGGTTAAGATTCATTCTAAACCCTCCAGCCATCACCTCTTTGTTTTTGCTTTGTCACCCCGAGTGGGACGGGTATGCCCAGACGTGGGTCCCGTGCCTGCTGGGCCTAGAGACCCAAGCTACTCCTCCCTGATGAGGCCCAACAAGGCCGAAACATGTTTGGGGATGCTTGTGGTCTCGTGCAGAAGGGATGTGGCCTAGCAGTTCGGGCTGGACTGCCCCTTTTGGGGTGGGACCAAGCCTGATTTGCATATGGTCTTTTCCCTTCTATAATGGCTTGGCAGGTGATGAACGATGGTCTGGGGGGTTGCCCAGAGCAATGTCAGTGTTTAAGATTCATTCTAAACCCGCCAGCCATCACCTCTTTGTTTTTGCTTTGTCACCCCGAGTGGGACGGGTATGCCCAGACGTGGGTCCCGTGCCTGCTGGGCCTAGAGACCCAAGCGACTCCTCACTGATGAAGCCCAACAAGGCCGAAACATGTTTGGGGATGCTTGTGGTCTCGTGCAGAAGGGATGTGGCCTAGCAGTTCGGGCTGGACTGCCCCTTTTGGGGTGGGACCAAGCCTGATTTGCATATGGTCTTTTCCCTTCTGTAATGGCTTGGCAGGCGAAGAACGATGGTCTGGGGGGTTGCCCAGAGCAATGCCAGTGGTTAAGATTCATTCTAAACCCTCCAGCCATCACCTCTTTGTTTTTGCTTTGTCACCCCGAGTGGGACGGGTATGCCCAGACGTGGGTCCCGTGCCTGCTGGGCCTAGAGACCCAAGCTGATGAGGCCCAACAAGGCCGAAACATGTTTGGGGATGCTTGTGGTCTTGTGCAGAAGGGATGCGGCCTAGCAGTTCGGGCTGGACTGCCCCTTTTGGGGTGGGACCAAGCCTGATTTGCATATGGTCTTTTCCCTTCTGTAATGGCTTGGCAGGCGAAGAACGATGGTCTGGGGGGTTGCCCAGAGCAATGCCAGTGGTTAAGATTCATTCTAAACCCTCCAGCCATCACCTCTTTGTTTTTGCTTTGTCACCCCGAGTGGGACGGGTATGCCCAGACGTGGGTCCCGTGCCTGCTGGGCCTAGAGACCCAAGCTACTCCTCCCTGATGAGGCCCAACAAGGCCGAAACATGTTTGGGGATGCTTGTGGTCTCGTGCAGAAGGGATGTGGCCTAGCAGTTCGGGCTGGACTGCCCCTTTTGGGGTGGGACCAAGCCTGATTTGCATATGGTCTTTTCCCTTCTATAATGGCTTGGCAGGTGATGAACGATGGTCTGGGGGGTTGCCCAGAGCAATGTCAGTGTTTAAGATTCATTCTAAACCCGCCAGCCATCACCTCTTTGTTTTTGCTTTGTCACCCCGAGTGGGACGGGTATGCCCAGACGTGGGTCCCGTGCCTGCTGGGCCTAGAGACCCAAGCGACTCCTCACTGATGAGGCCCAACAAGGCCGAAACATGTTTGGGGATGCTTGTGGTCTCGTGCAGAAGGGATGTGGCCTAGCAGTTCGGGCTGGACTGCCCCTTTTGGGGTGGGACCAAGCCTGATTTGCATATGGTCTTTTCCCTTCTGTAATGGCTTGGCAGGCGAAGAACGATGGTCTGGGGGGTTGCCCAGAGCAATGCCAGTGGTTAAGATTCATTCTAAACCCTCCAGCCATCACCTCTTTGTTTTTGCTTTGTCACCCCGAGTGGGACGGGTATGCCCAGACGTGGGTCCCGTGCCTGCTGGGCCTAGAGACCCAAGCTGATGAGGCCCAACAAGGCCGAAACATGTTTGGGGATGCTTGTGGTCTCGTGCAGAAGGGATGTTGCCTAGCAGTTCGAGCTGGACTGCCCCTTTTGGGGTGGGACCAAGCCTGATTTGCATATGGTCTTTTTCTTCTGTAATGGCTTGGCAGGCGAAGAACGATGGTCTGGGGGGTTGCCCAGAGCAATGCCAGTGGTTAAGATTCATTCTAAACCCTCCAGCCATCACCTCTTTGTTTTTGCTTTGTCACCCCGAGTGGGACGGGTATGCCCAGACGTGGGTACCGTGCCTGCTGGGCCTAGAGACCCAAGCTACTCCTCACTGATGAGGCCCAACAAGGCCGAAACATGTTTGGGGATGCTTGTGGTCTTGTGCAGAAGGGATGCGGCCTAGCAGTTCGGGCTGGACTGCCCCTTTTGGGGTGGGACCAAGCCTGATTTGCATATGGTCTTTTCCCTTCTGTAATGGCTTGGCAGGCGAAGAACGATGGTCTGGGGGGTTGCCCAGAGCAATGCTAGTGGTTAAGATTCATTCTAAACCCTCCAGCCATCACCTCTTTGTTTTTGCTTTGTCACCCCGAGTGGGACGGGTATGCCCAGACGTGGGTCCCGTGCCTGCTGGGCCTAGAGACCCAAGCTACTCCTCCCTGATGAGGCCCAACAAGGCCGAAACATGTTTGGGGATGCTTGTGGTCTCGTGCAGAAGGGATGTGGCCTAGCAGTTCGGGCTGGACTGCCCCTTTTGGGGTGGGACCAAGCCTGATTTGCATATGGTCTTTTCCCTTCTATAATGGCTTGGCAGGTGATGAACGATGGTCTGGGGGGTTGCCCAGAGCAATGTCAGTGTTTAAGATTCATTCTAAACCCGCCAGCCATCACCTCTTTGTTTTTGCTTTGTCACCCCGAGTGGGACGGGTATGCCAAGACGTGGGTCCTGTGCCTGCTGGGCCTAGAGACCCAAGCTACTCCTCACTGATGAGGCCCAACAAGGCCGAAACATGTTTGGGGATGCTTTTGGTCTCGTGCAGAAGGGATGTGGCCTAGCAGTTCGGGCTGGACTGCCCCTTTTGGGGTGGGACCAAGCCTGATTTGCATATGGTCTTTTCCCTTCTGTAATGGCTTGGCAGGCGAAGAACGATGGTCTGGGGGGTTGCCCAGAGCAATGCCAGTGGTTAAGATTCATTCTAAACCCTCCAGCCATCACCTCTTTGTTTTTGCTTTGTCACCCCGAGTGGGACGGGTATGCCCAGACGTGGGTCCCGTGCCTGCTGGGCCTAGAGACCCAAGCTGATGAGGCCCAACAAGGCCGAAACATGTTTGGGGATGCTTGTGGTCTCGTGCAGAAGGGATGTTGCCTAGCAGTTCGAGCTGGACTGCCCCTTTTGGGGTGGGACCAAGCCTGATTTGCATATGGTCTTTTCCCTTCTGTAATGGCTTGGCAGGCGAAGAACGATGGTCTGGGGGGTTGCCCAGAGCAATGCCAGTGGTTAAGATTCATTCTAAACCCTCCAGCCATCACCTCTTTGTTTTTGCTTTGTCACCCCGAGTGGGACGGGTATGCCCAGACGTGGGTCCCGTGCCTGCTGGGCCTAGAGACCCAAGCTACTCCTCACTGATGAGGCCCAACAAGGCCGAAACATGTTTGGGGATGCTTGTGGTCTTGTGCAGAAGGGATGCGGCCTAGCAGTTCGGGCTGGACTGCCCCTTTTGGGGTGGGACCAAGCCTGATTTGCATATGGTCTTTTCCCTTCTGTAATGGCTTGGCAGGCGAAGAACGATGGTCTGGGGGGTTGCCCAGAGCAATGCCAGTGGTTAAGATTCATTCTAAACCCTCCAGCCATCACCTCTTTGTTTTTGCTTTGTCACCCCGAGTGGGACAGGTATGCCCAGACGTGGGTCCCGTGCCTGCTGGGCCTAGAGACCCAAGCTACTCCTCACTGATGAGGCCCAACAAGGCCGAAACATGTTTGGGGATGCTTGTGGTCTCGTGCAGAAGGGATGTGGCCTAGCAGTTCGGGCTGGACTTCCCCTTTTAGGGTGGGACCAAACCTGATTTGCATATGGTCTTTTCCCTTCTGTAATGGCTTGGCAGGCGAAGAACGATGGTCTGGGGGGTTGCCCAGAACAATGCCAGTGGTTAAGATTCATTCTAAACCCTCCAGCCATCACCTCTTTGTTTTTGCTTTGTCACCCCGAGTGGGACGGGTATGCCCAGACGTGGGTCCTGTGCCTGCAGGGCCTAGAGACCCAAGCTACTCCTCACTGATGAGGCCCAACAAGGCCGAAACATGTTTGGGGATGCTTGTGGTCTCGTGCAGAAGGGATGTGGCCTAGCAGTTCGGGCTGGACTGCCCCTTTTGGGGTGGGACCAAGCCTGATTTGCATATGGTCTTTTCCCTTCTGTAATGGCTTGGCAGGCGAAGAACGATGGTCTGGGGGGTTGCCCAGAGCAATGCCAGTGGTTAAGATTCATTCTAAACCCTTCAGCCATCACCTCTTTGTTTTTGCTTTGTCACCCCGAGTGGGACGGGTATGCCCAGACGGGGGTCCCGTGCCTGCTGGGCCTAGAGACCCAAGCTGATGAGGCCCAACAAGGCCGAAACATGTTGGGGGATGCTTGTGGTCTCGTGCAGAAGGGATGTTGCCTAGCAGTTCGGGCTGGACTGCCCCTTTTGGGGTGGGACCAAGCCTGATTTGCATATGGTCTTTTCCCTTCTGTAATGGCTTGGCAGGCGAAGAACGATGGTCTGGGGGGTTGTCCAGAGCAATGCCAGTGGTTAAGATTCATTCTAAACCCTCCAGCCATCACCTCTTTGTTTTTGCTTTGTCACCCCGAGTGGGACGGGTATGCCCAGACGTGGGTTCCGTGCCTGCTGGGCCTAGAGACCCAAGCTACTCCTCACTGATGAGGCCCAACAAGGCCGAAACATGTTTGGGGATGCTTGTGGTCTTGTGCAGAAGGGATGCGGCCTAGCAGTTCGGGCTGGACTGCCCCTTTTGGGGTGGGACCAAGCCTGATTTGCATATGGTCTTTTCCCTTCTGTAATGGCTTGGCAGGCGAAGAACGATGGTCTGGGGGGTTGCCCAGAGCAATGCCAGTGGTTAAGATTCATTCTAAACCCTCCAGCCATCACCTCTTTGTTTTTGCTTTGTCACCCTGAGTGGGACGGGTATGCCCAGACGTGGGTCCCGTGCCTGCTGGGCCTAGAGACCCAAGCTACTCCTCACTGATGAGGCCCAACAAGGCCGAAACATGTTTGGGGATGCTTGTGGTCTCGTGCAGAAGGGATGTGGCCTAGCAGTTCGGGCTGGACTGCCCCTTTTGGGGTGGGACCAAGCCTGATTTGCATATGGTCTTTTCCCTTCTATAATGGCTTGGCAGGTGAAGAACGATGGTCTGGGGGGTTGCCCAGAGCAATGTCAGTGTTTAAGATTCATTCTAAACCCGCCAGCCATCACCTCTTTGTTTTTGCTTTGTCACCCCGAGTGGGACGGGTATGCCCAGATGTGGGTCCCGTGCCTGCTGGGCCTAGAGACCCAAGCTACTCCTCACTGATGAGGCCCAACAAGGCCGAAACATGTTTGGGGATGCTTGTGGTCTCGTGCAGAAGGGATGTGGCCTAGCAGTTCGGGCTGAACTGCCCCTTTTGGGGTGGGACCAAGCCTGATTTGCATATGGTCTTTTCCCTTCTGTAATGGCTTGGCAGGCGAAGAACGATGGTCTGGGGGGTTGCCCAGAGCAATGCCAGTGGTTAAGATTCATTCTAAACCCTCCAGCCATCACCTCTTTGTTTTTGCTTTGTCACCCCGAGTGGGAAGGGTATGCCCAGACGTGGGTCCCGTGCCTGCTGGGCCTAGAGACCCAAGCTACTCCTCACTGATGAGGCCCAACAAGGCCGAAACATGTTTGGGGATGCTTGTGGTCTCGTGCAGAAGGGATGTGGCCTAGCAGTTCGGGCTGGACTGCCCCTTTTGGGGTGGGACCAAGCCTGATTTGCATATGGTCTTTTCCCTTCTGTAATGGCTTGGCAGGCGAAGAACGATGGTCTGGGGGGTTGCCCAGAGCAATGCCAGTGGTTAAGATTCATTCTAAACCTTCCAGCCATCACCTCTTTGTTTTTGCTTTGTCACCCCGAGTGGGACAGGTATGCCCAGACGTGGGTCCCGTGCCTGCTGGGCCTAGAGATCCAAGCTACTCCTCACTGATGAGGCCCAACAAGGCCGAAACATGTTTGGGGATGCTTGTGGTCTCGTGCAGAAGGGATGTGGCCTAGCAGTTCGGGCTGGACTTCCCCTTTTGGGGTGGGACCAAACCTGATTTGCATATGGTCTTTTCCCTTCTGTAATGGCTTGGCAGGCGAAGAACGATGGTCTGGGGGGTTGCCCAGAGCAATGCCAGTGGTTAAGATTCATTCTAAACCTTCCAGCCATCACCTCTTTGTTTTTGCTTTGTCACCCCGAGTGGGACAGGTATGCCCAGACGTGGGTCCCGTGCCTGCTGGGCCTAGAGACCCAAGCTACTCCTCACTGATGAGGCCCAACAAGGCCGAAACATGTTTGGGGATGCTTGTGGTCTCGTGCAGAAGGGATGTGGCCTAGCAGTTCGGGCTGGACTGCCCCTTTTGGGGTGGGACCAAGCCTGATTTGCATATGGTCTTTTCCCTTCTGTAATGTCTTGGCAGGTGAAGAACGATGGTCTGGGGGGTTGCCCAGAGCAATGCCAGTGGTTAAGATTCATTCTAAACCCTTCAGCCATCACCTCTTTGTTTTTGCTTTGTCACCCCGAGTGGGACGGGTATGCCCAGACGTGGGTCCCGTGCCTGCTGGGCCTAGAGACCCAAGCTGATGAGGCCCAACAAGGCCGAAACATGTTTGGGGATGCTTGTGGTCTCGTGCAGAAGGGATGTTGCCTAGCAGTTCGGGCTGGACTGCCCCTTTTGGGGTGGGACCAAGCCTGATTTGCATATGGTCTTTTCCCTTCTGTAATGGCTTGGCAGGCGAAGAACGATGGTCTGGGGGGTTGCCCAGAGCAATGCCAGTGGTTAAGATTCATTCTAAACCCTCCAGCCATCACCTCTTTGTTTTTGCTTTGTCACCCCGAGTGGGACGGGTATGCCCAGACGTGGGTCCCGTGCCTGCTGGGCCTAGAGACCCAAGCTACTCCTCACTGGTGAGGTCCAACAAGGCCGAAACATGTTTGGGGATGCTTGTGGTCTTGTGCAGAAGGGATGCGGCCTAGCAGTTCGGGCTGGACTGCCCCTTTTGGGGTGGGACCAAGCCTGATTTGCATATGGTCTTTTCCCTTCTGTAATGGCTTGGCAGGCGAAGAACGATGGTCTGGGGGGTTGCCCAGAGCAATGCCAGTGGTTAAGATTCATTCTAAACCCTCCAGCCATCACCTCTTTGTTTTTGCTTTGTCACCCCGAGTGGGACGGGTATGCCCAGACGTGGGTCCCGTGCCTGGTGGGCCTAGAGACCCAAGCTACTCCTCCCTGATGAGGCCCAACAAGGCCGAAACATGTTTGGGGATGCTTGTGGTCTCGTGCAGAAGGGATGTGGCCTAGCAGTTCCGGCTGGACTGCCCCTTTTGGGGTGGGACCAAGCCTGATGTGCATATGGTCTTTTCCCTTCTATAATGGCTTGGCAGGTGATGAACGATGGTCTGGGGGGTTGCCCAGAGCAATGTCAGTGTTTAAGATTCATTCTAAACCCGCCAGCCATCACCTCTTTGTTTTTGCTTTGTCACCCCGAGTGGGACGGGTATGCCCAGACGTGGGTCCCGTGCCTGCTGGGCCTAGAGACCCAAGCTACTCCTCACTGATGAGGCCCAACAAGGCCGAAACATGTTTGGGGATGCTTGTGGTCTCGTGCAGAAGGGATGTGGCCTAGCAGTTCGGGCTGGACTGCCCCTTTTGGGGTGGGACCAAGCCTGATTTGCATATGGTCTTTTCCCTTCTGTAATGGCTTGGCAGGCGAAGAACGATGGTCTGGGGGGTTGCCCAGAGCAATGCCAGTGGTTAAGATTCATTCTAAACCCTTCAGCCATCACCTCTTTGTTTTTGCTTTGTCACCCCGAGTGGGACGGGTATGCCCAGACGGGGGTCCCGTGCCTGCTGGGCCTAGAGACCCAAGCTGATGAGGCCCAACAAGGCCGAAACATGTTTGGGGATGCTTGTGGTCTCGTGCAGAAGGGATGTTGCCTAGCAGTTCGGGCTGGACTGCCCCTTTTGGGGTGGGACCAAGCCTGATTTGCATATGGTCTTTTCCCTTCTGTAATGGCTTGGCAGGCGAAGAACGATGGTCTGGGGGGTTGCCCAGAGCAATGCCAGTGGTTAAGATTCATTCTAAACCCTCCAGCCATCACCTCTTTGTTTTTGCTTTGTCACCCCGAGTGGGACGGGTATGCCCAGACGTGGGTCCCGTGCCTGCTGGGCCTAGAGACCCAAGCTACTCCTCCCTGATGAGGCCCAACAAGGCCGAAACATGTTTGGGGATGCTTGTGGTCTCGTGCAGAAGGGATGTGGCCTAGCAGTTCGGGCTGGACTGCCCCTTTTGGGGTGGGACCAAGCCTGATTTGCATATGGTCTTTTCCCTTCTATAATGGCTTGGCAGGTGATGAACGATGGTCTGGGGGGTTGCCCAGAGCAATGTCAGTGTTTAAGATTCATTCTAAACCCGCCAGCCATCACCTCTTTGTTTTTGCTTTGTCACCCCGAGTGGGACGGGTATGCCCAGACGTGGGTCCCGTGCCTGCTGGGCCTAGAGACCCAAGCGACTCCTCACTGATGAGGCCCAACAAGGCCGAAACATGTTTGGGGATGCTTGTGGTCTCGTGCAGAAGGGATGTGGCCTAGCAGTTCGGGCTGGACTGCCCCTTTTGGGGTGGGACCAAGCCTGATTTGCATATGGTCTTTTCCCTTCTGTAATGGCTTGGCAGGCGAAGAACGATGGTCTGGGGGGTTGCCCAGAGCAATGCCAGTGGTTAAGATTCATTCTAAACCCTCCAGCCATCACCTCTTTGTTTTTGCTTTGTCACCCCGAGTGGGACGGGTATGCCCAGACGTGGGTCCCGTGCCTGCTGGGCCTAGAGACCCAAGCTGATGAGGCCCAACAAGGCCGAAACATGTTTGGGGATGCTTGTGGTCTTGTGCAGAAGGGATGCGGCCTAGCAGTTCGGGCTGGACTGCCCCTTTTGGGGTGGGACCAAGCCTGATTTGCATATGGTCTTTTCCCTTCTGTAATGGCTTGGCAGGCGAAGAACGATGGTCTGGGGGGTTGCCCAGAGCAATGCCAGTGGTTAAGATTCATTCTAAACCCTCCAGCCATCACCTCTTTGTTTTTGCTTTGTCACCCCGAGTGGGACGGGTATGCCCAGACGTGGGTCCCGTGCCTGCTGGGCCTAGAGACCCAAGCTACTCCTCCCTGATGAGGCCCAACAAGGCCGAAACATGTTTGGGGATGCTTGTGGTCTCGTGCAGAAGGGATGTGGCCTAGCAGTTCGGGCTGGACTGCCCCTTTTGGGGTGGGACCAAGCCTGATTTGCATATGGTCTTTTCCCTTCTATAATGGCTTGGCAGGTGATGAACGATGGTCTGGGGGGTTGCCCAGAGCAATGTCAGTGTTTAAGATTCATTCTAAACCCGCCAGCCATCACCTCTTTGTTTTTGCTTTGTCACCCCGAGTGGGACGGGTATGCCCAGACGTGGGTCCCGTGCCTGCTGGGCCTAGAGACCCAAGCGACTCCTCACTGATGAGGCCCAACAAGGCCGAAACATGTTTGGGGATGCTTGTGGTCTCGTGCAGAAGGGATGTGGCCTAGCAGTTCGGGCTGGACTGCCCCTTTTGGGGTGGGACCAAGCCTGATTTGCATATGGTCTTTTCCCTTCTGTAATGGCTTGGCAGGCGAAGAACGATGGTCTGGGGGGTTGCCCAGAGCAATGCCATTGGTTAAGATTCCTTCTAAACCCTCCAGCCATCACCTCTTTGTTTTTGCTTTGTCACCCCGAGTGGGACGGGTATGCCCAGACGTGGGTCCCGTGCCTGCTGGGCCTAGAGACCCAAGCTGATGAGGCCCAACAAGGCCGAAACATGTTTGGGGATGCTTGTGGTCTCGTGCAGAAGGGATGTTGCCTAGCAGTTCGAGCTGGACTGCCCCTTTTGGGGTGGGACCAAGCCTGATTTGCATATGGTCTTTTCCCTTCTGTAATGGCTTGGCAGGCGAAGAACGATGGTCTGGGGGGTTGCCCAGAGCAATGCCAGTGGTTAAGATTCATTCTAAACCCTCCAGCCATCACCTCTTTGTTTTTGCTTTGTCACCCCGAGTGGGACGGGTATGCCCAGACGTGGGTCCCGTGCCTGCTGGGCCTAGAGACCCAAGCTACTCCTCACTGATGAGGCCCAACAAGGCCGAAACATGTTTGGGGATGCTTGTGGTCTTGTGCAGAAGGGATGCGGCCTAGCAGTTCGGGCTGGACTGCCCCTTTTGGGGTGGGACCAAGCCTGATTTGCATATGGTCTTTTCCCTTCTGTAATGGCTTGGCAGGCGAAGAACGATGGTCTGGGGGGTTGCCCAGAGCAATGCTAGTGGTTAAGATTCATTCTAAACCCTCCAGCCATCACCTCTTTGTTTTTGCTTTGTCACCCCGAGTGGGACGGGTATGCCCAGACGTGGGTCCCGTGCCTGCTGGGCCTAGAGACCCAAGCTACTCCTCCCTGATGAGGCCCAACAAGGCCGAAACATGTTTGGGGATGCTTGTGGTCTCGTGCAGAAGGGATGTGGCCTAGCAGTTCGGGCTGGACTGCCCCTTTTGGGGTGGGACCAAGCCTGATTTGCATATGGTCTTTTACCTTCTATAATGGCTTGGCAGGTGATGAACGATGGTCTGGGGGGTTGCCCAGAGCAATGTCAGTGTTTAAGATTCATTCTAAACCCGCCAGCCATCACCTCTTTGTTTTTGCTTTGTCACCCCGAGTGGGACGGGTATGCCAAGACGTGGGTCCTGTGCCTGCTGGGCCTAGAGACCCAAGCTACTCCTCACTGATGAGGCCCAACAAGGCCGAAACATGTTTGGGGATGCTTTTGGTCTCGTGCAGAAGGGATGTGGCCTAGCAGTTCGGGCTGGACTGCCCCTTTTGGGGTGGGACCAAGCCTGATTTGCATATGGTCTTTTCCCTTCTGTAATGGCTTGGCAGGCGAAGAACGATGGTCTGGGGGGTTGCCCAGAGCAATGCCAGTGGTTAAGATTCATTCTAAACCCTCCAGCCATCACCTCTTTGTTTTTGCTTTGTCACCCCGAGTGGGACGGGTATGCCCAGACGTGGGTCCCGTGCCTGCTGGGCCTAGAGACCCAAGCTGATGAGGCCCAACAAGGCCGAAACATGTTTGGGGATGCTTGTGGTCTCGTGCAGAAGGGATGTTGCCTAGCAGTTCGAGCTGGACTGCCCCTTTTGGGGTGGGACCAAGCCTGATTTGCATATGGTCTTTTCCCTTCTGTAATGGCTTGGCAGGCGAAGAACGATGGTCTGGGGGGTTGCCCAGAGCAATGCCAGTGGTTAAGATTCATTCTAAACCCTCCAGCCATCACCTCTTTGTTTTTGCTTTGTCACCCCGAGTGGGACGGGTATGCCCAGACGTGGGTCCCGTGCCTGCTGGGCCTAGAGACCCAAGCTACTCCTCACTGATGAGGCCCAACAAGGCCGAAACATGTTTGGGGATGCTTGTGGTCTTGTGCAGAAGGGATGCGGCCTAGCAGTTCGGGCTGGACTGCCCCTTTTGGGGTGGGACCAAGCCTGATTTGCATATGGTCTTTTCCCTTCTGTAATGGCTTGGCAGGCGAAGAACGATGGTCTGGGGGGTTGCCCAGAGCAATGCCAGTGGTTAAGATTCATTCTAAACCCTCCAGCCATCACCTCTTTGTTTTTGCTTTGTCACCCCGAGTGGGACAGGTATGCCCAGACGTGGGTCCCGTGCCTGCTGGGCCTAGAGACCCAAGCTACTCCTCACTGATGAGGCCCAACAAGGCCGAAACATGTTTGGGGATGCTTGTGGTCTCGTGCAGAAGGGATGTGGCCTAGCAGTTCGGGCTGGACTTCCCCTTTTAGGGTGGGACCAAACCTGATTTGCATATGGTCTTTTCCCTTCTGTAATGGCTTGGCAGGCGAAGAACGATGGTCTGGGGGGTTGCCCAGAACAATGCCAGTGGTTAAGATTCATTCTAAACCCTCCAGCCATCACCTCTTTGTTTTTGCTTTGTCACCCCGAGTGGGACGGGTATGCCCAGACGTGGGTCCTGTGCCTGCTGGGCCTAGAGACCCAAGCTACTCCTCACTGATGAGGCCCAACAAGGCCGAAACATGTTTGGGGATGCTTGTGGTCTCGTGCAGAAGGGATGTGGCCTAGCAGTTCGGGCTGGACTGCCCCTTTTGGGGTGGGACCAAGCCTGATTTGCATATGGTCTTTTCCCTTCTGTAATGGCTTGGCAGGCGAAGAACGATGGTCTGGGGGGTTGCCCAGAGCAATGCCAGTGGTTAAGATTCATTCTAAACCCTTCAGCCATCACCTCTTTGTTTTTGCTTTGTCACCCCGAGTGGGACGGGTATGCCCAGACGGGGGTCCCGTGCCTGCTGGGCCTAGAGACCCAAGCTGATGAGGCCCAACAAGGCCGAAACATGTTTGGGGATGCTTGTGGTCTCGTGCAGAAGGGATGTTGCCTAGCAGTTCGGGCTGGACTGCCCCTTTTGGGGTGGTACCAAGCCTGATTTGCATATGGTCTTTTCCCTTCTGTAATGGCTTGGCAGGCGAAGAACGATGGTCTGGGGGGTTGTCCAGAGCAATGCCAGTGGTTAAGATTCATTCTAAACCCTCCAGCCATCACCTCTTTGTTTTTGCTTTGTCACCCCGAGTGGGACGGGTATGCCCAGACGTGGGTTCCGTGCCTGCTGGGCCTAGAGACCCAAGCTACTCCTCACTGATGAGGCCCAACAAGGCCGAAACATGTTTGGGGATGCTTGTGGTCTTGTGCAGAAGGGATGCGGCCTAGCAGTTCGGGCTGGACTGCCCCTTTTGGGGTGGGACCAAGCCTGATTTGCATATGGTCTTTTCCCTTCTGTAATGGCTTGGCAGGCGAAGAACGATGGTCTGGGGGGTTGCCCAGAGCAATGCCAGTGGTTAAGATTCATTCTAAACCCTCCAGCCATCACCTCTTTGTTTTTGCTTTGTCACCCTGAGTGGGACGGGTATGCCCAGACGTGGGTCCCGTGCCTGCTGGGCCTAGAGACCCAAGCTACTCCTCACTGATGAGGCCCAACAAGGCCGAAACATGTTTGGGGATGCTTGTGGTCTTGTGCAGAAGGGATGTGGCCTAGCAGTTCGGGCTGGACTGCCCCTTTTGGGGTGGGACCAAGCCTGATTTGCATATGGTCTTTTCCCTTCTATAATGGCTTGGCAGGTGAAGAACGATGGTCTGGGGGGTTGCCCAGAGCAATGTCAGTGTTTAAGATTCATTCTAAACCCGCCAGCCATCACCTCTTTGTTTTTGCTTTGTCACCCCGAGTGGGACGGGTATGCCCAGATGTGGGTCCCGTGCCTGCTGGGCCTAGAGACCCAAGCTACTCCTCACTGATGAGGCCCAACAAGGCCGAAACATGTTTGGGGATGCTTGTGGTCTCGTGCAGAAGGGATGTGGCCTAGCAGTTCGGGCTGGACTGCCCCTTTTGGGGTGGGACCAAGCCTGATTTGCATATGGTCTTTTCCCTTCTGTAATGGCTTGGCAGGCGAAGAACGATGGTCTGGGGGGTTGCCCAGAGCAATGCCAGTGGTTAAGATTCATTCTAAACCCTCCAGCCATCACCTCTTTGTTTTTGCTTTGTCACCCCGAGTGGGACAGGTATGCCCAGACGTGGGTCCCGTGCCTGCTGGGCCTAGAGACCCAAGCTACTCCTCACTGATGAGGCCCAACAAGGCCGAAACATGTTTGGGGATGCTTGTGGTCTCGTGCAGAAGGGATGTGGCCTAGCAGTTCGGGCTGGACTGCCCCTTTTGGGGTGGGACCAAGCCTGATTTGCATATGGTCTTTTCCCTTCTGTAATGGCTTGGCAGTCAAAGAACGATGGTCTGGGGGGTTGCCCAGAGCAATGCCAGTGGTTAAGATTCATTCTAAACCCTCCAGCCATCACCTCTTTGTTTTTGCTTTGTCACCCCGAGTGGGACGGGTATGCCCAGACGTGGGTCCCGTGCCTGCTGGGCCTAGAGACCCAAGCTACTCCTCACTGATGAGGCCCAACAAGGCCGAAACATGTTTGGGGATGCTTGTGGTCTTGTGCAGAAGGGATGCGGCCTAGCAGTTCGGGCTGGACTGCCCCTTTTGGGGTGGGACCAAGCCTGATTTGCATATGGTCTTTTCCCTTCTGTAATGGCTTGGCAGGCGAAGAACGATGGTCTGGGGGGTTGCCCAGAGCAATGCTAGTGGTTAAGATTCATTCTAAACCCTCCAGCCATCACCTCTTTGTTTTTGCTTTGTCACCCCGAGTGGGACAGGTATGCCCAGACGTGGGTCCCGTGCCTGCTGGGCCTAGAGACCCAAGCTACTCCTCACTGATGAGGCCCAACAAGGCCGAAACATGTTTGGGGATGCTTGTGGTCTCGTGCAGAAGGGATGTGGCCTAGCAGTTCGGGCTGGACTTCCCCTTTTAGGGTGGGACCAAACCTGATTTGCATATGGTCTTTTCCCTTCTGTAATGGCTTGGCAGGCGAAGAACGATGGTCTGGGGGGTTGCCCAGAACAATGCCAGTGGTTAAGATTCATTCTAAACCCTCCAGCCATCACCTCTTTGTTTTTGCTTTGTCACCCCGAGTGGGACGGGTATGCCCAGACGTGGGTCCTGTGCCTGCTGGGCCTAGAGACCCAAGCTACTCCTCACTGATGAGGCCCAACAAGGCCGAAACATGTTTGGGGATGCTTGTGGTCTCGTGCAGAAGGGATGTGGCCTAGCAGTTCGGGCTGGACTGCCCCTTTTGGGGTGGGACCAAGCCTGATTTGCATATGGTCTTTTCCCTTCTGTAATGGCTTGGCAGGCGAAGAACGATGGTCTGGGGGGTTGCCCAGAGCAATGCCAGTGGTTAAGATTCATTCTAAACCCTTCAGCCATCACCTCTTTGTTTTTGCTTTGTCACCCCGAGTGGGACGGGTATGCCCAGACGGGGGTCCCGTGCCTGCTGGGCCTAGAGACCCAAGCTGATGAGGCCCAACAAGGCCGAAACATGTTTGGGGATGCTTGTGGTCTCGTGCAGAAGGGATGTTGCCTAGCAGTTCGGGCTGGACTGCCCCTTTTGGGGTGGGACCAAGCCTGATTTGCATATGGTCTTTTCCCTTCTGTAATGGCTTGGCAGGCGAAGAACGATGGTCTGGGGGGTTGTCCAGAGCAATGCCAGTGGTTAAGATTCATTCTAAACCCTCCAGCCATCACCTCTTTGTTTTTGCTTTGTCACCCCGAGTGGGACGGGTATGCCCAGACGTGGGTCCCGTGCCTGCTGGGCCTAGAGACCCAAGCTACTCCTCACTGATGAGGCCCAACAAGGCCGAAACATGTTTGGGGATGCTTGTGGTCTTGTGCAGAAGGGATGCGGCCTAGCAGTTCGGGCTGGACTGCCCCTTTTGGGGTGGGACCAAGCCTGATTTGCATATGGTCTTTTCCCTTCTGTAATGGCTTGGCAGGCGAAGAACGATGGTCTGGGGGGTTGCCCAGAGCAATGCCAGTGGTTAAGATTCATTCTAAACCCTCCAGCCATCACCTCTTTGTTTTTGCTTTGTCACCCCGAGTGGGACAGGTATGCCCAGACGTGGGTCCCGTGCCTGCTGGGCCTAGAGACCCAAGCTACTCCTCACTGATGAGGCCCAACAAGGCCGAAACATGTTTGGGGATGCTTGTGGTCTCGTGCAGAAGGGATGTGGCCTAGCAGTTCGGGCTGGACTTCCCCTTTTAGGGTGGGACCAAACCTGATTTGCATATGGTCTTTTCCCTTCTGTAATGGCTTGGCAGGCGAAGAACGATGGTCTGGGGGGTTGCCCAGAACAATGCCAGTGGTTAAGATTCATTCTAAACCCTCCAGCCATCACCTCTTTGTTTTTGCTTTGTCACCCCGAGTGGGACGGGTATGCCCAGACGTGGGTCCTGTGCCTGCTGGGCCTAGAGACCCAAGCTACTCCTCACTGATGAGGCCCAACAAGGCCGAAACATGTTTGGGGATGCTTGTGGTCTCGTGCAGAAGGGATGTGGCCTAGCAGTTCGGGCTGGACTGCCCCTTTTGGGGTGGGACCAAGCCTGATTTGCATATGGTCTTTTCCCTTCTGTAATGGCTTGGCAGGCGAAGAACGATGGTCTGGGGGGTTGCCCAGAGCAATGCCAGTGGTTAAGATTCATTCTAAACCCTTCAGCCATCACCTCTTTGTTTTTGCTTTGTCACCCCGAGTGGGACGGGTATGCCCAGACGGGGGTCCCGTGCCTGCTGGGCCTAGAGACCCAAGCTGATGAGGCCCAACAAGGCGGAAACATGTTTGGGGATGCTTGTGGTCTCGTGCAGAAGGGATGTGGCCTAGCAGTTCGGGCTGGACTGCCCCTTTTGGGGTGGGACCAAGCCTGATTTGCATATGGTCTTTTCCCTTCTGTAATGGCTTGGCAGGCGAAGAACGATGGTCTGGGGGGTTGTCCAGAGCAATGCCAGTGGTTAAGATTCATTCTAAACCCTCCAGCCATCACCTCTTTGTTTTTGCTTTGTCACCCCGAATGGGACGGGTATGCCCAGACATGGGTCCTGTGCCTGCTGGGCCTAGAGACCCAAGCTACTCCTCACTGATGAGGCCCAACAAGGCCGTTACATGTTTGGGGATGTTTGTGGTCTCGTGCAGAAGGGATGTGGCCTAGCAGTTCGGGCTGGACTGCCCCTTTTGAGGTGGGACCAAGCCTGATTTGCATATGGTCTTTTCCCTTCTGTAATGGCTTGGCAGGCGAAGAACGATGGTATGGGGGGTTGCCCAGAGCAATGCCAGTGGTTAAGATTCATTCTAAACCCTCCAGCCATCACCTCTTTGTTTTTGCTTTGTCACCCCGAGTGGGACAGGTATGCCCAGACGTGGGTCCCGTGCCTGCTGGGCCTAGAGACCCAAGCTACTCCTCACTGATGAGGCCCAACAAGGCCGAAACATGTTTGGGGATGCTTGTGGTCTCGTGCAGAAGGGATGTGGCCTAGCAGTTCGGACTGGACTGCCCTTTTTGGGGTGGGACCAAGCCTGATTTGCATATGGTCTTTTCCCTTCTGTAATGGCTTGGCAGGCGAAGAACGATGGTCTGGGGGGTTGCCCAGAGCAATGCCAGTGGTTAAGATTCATTCTAAACCCTCCAGCCATCACCTCTTTGTTTTTGCTTCGTCACCCCGAGTGGGACGGGTATGCCCAGACGTGGGTCCCGTGCCTGCTGGGCCTAGAGACCCAAGCTACTCCTCACTGATGAGGCCCAACAAGGCCGAAACATGTTTGGGGTTGCTTGTGGTCTCGTGCAGAAGGGATGTGGCCTAGCAGTTCGGGCTGGACTGCCCCTTTTGGGGTGGGACCAAGCCTGATTTGCATATGGTCTTTTCCCTTCTATAATGGCTTGGCAGGCGAAGAACAATGGTCTGGGGGGTTTCCCAGAGCAATGCCAGTGGTTAAGATTCATTCTAAACCCTCCAGCCATCACCTCTTTGTTTTTGCTTTTTCACCCCGAGTGGGAAGGGTATGCCCAGACGTGGGTCCCGTGCCTGCTGGGCCTAGAGACCCAAGCTACTCCTCACTGATGAGGCCCAACAAGGCCGAAACATGTTTGGGGATGCTTGTGGTCTCGTGCAGAAGGGATGTGGCCTAGCAGTTCGGGCTGGACTGCCCCTTTTGGGGTGGGACCAAGCCTGATTTGCATATGGTCTTTTCCCTTCTGTAATGGCTTGGCAGGCGAAGAACGATGGTCTGGGGGGTTGCCCAGAGCAATGCCAGTGGTTAAGATTCATTCTAAACCTTCCAGCCATCACCTCTTTGTTTTTGCTTTGTCACCCCGAGTGGGACAGGTATGCCCAGACGTGGGTCCCGTGCCTGCTGGGCCTAGAGACCCAAGCTACTCCTCACTGATGAGGCCCAACAAGGCCGAAACATGTTTGGGGATGCTTGTGGTCTCGTGCAGAAGGGATGTGGCCTAGCAGTTCGGGCTGGACTTCCCCTTTTGGGGTGGGACCAAACCTGATTTGCATATGGTCTTTTCCCTTCTGTAATGGCTTGGCAGGCGAAGAACGATGGTCTGGGGGGTTGCCCAGAGCAATGCCAGTGGGTAAGATTCATTCTAAACCTTCCAGCCATCACCTCTTTGTTTTTGCTTTGTCACCCCGAGTGGGACAGGTATGCCCAGACGTGGGTCCCGTGCCTGCTGGGCCTAGAGACCCAAGCTACTCCTCACTGATGAGGCCCAACAAGGCCGAAACATGTTTGGGGATGCTTGTGGTCTCGTGCAGAAGGGATGTGGCCTAGCAGTTCGGGCTGGACTGCCCCTTTTGGGGTGGGACCAAGCCTGATTTGCATATGGTCTTTTCCCTTCTGTAATGGCTTGGCAGGTGAAGAACGATGGTCTGGGGGGTTGCCCAGAGCAATGCCAGTGGTTAAGATTCATTCTAAACCCTTCAGCCATCACCTCTTTGTTTTTGCTTTGTCACCCCGAGTGGGACGGGTATGCCCAGACGTGGGTCCCGTGCCTGCTGGGCCTAGAGACCCAAGCTGATGAGGCCCAACAAGGCCGAAACATGTTTGGGGATGCTTGTGGTCTCGTGCAGAAGGGATGTTGCCTAGCAGTTCGGGCTGGACTGCCCCTTTTGGGGTGGGACCAAGCCTGATTTGCATATGGTCTTTTCCCTTCTGTAATGGCTTGGCAGGCGAAGAACGATGGTCTGGGGGGTTGCCCAGAGCAATGCCAGTGGTTAAGATTCATTCTAAACCCTCCAGCCATCACCTCTTTGTTTTTGCTTTGTCACCCCGAGTGGGACGGGTATGCCCAGACGTGGGTCCCGTGCCTGCTGGGCCTAGAGACCCAAGCTACTCCTCACTGGTGAGGCCCAACAAGGCCGAAACATGTTTGGGGATGCTTGTGGTCTTGTGCAGAAGGGATGCGGCCTAGCAGTTCGGGCTGGACTGCCCCTTTTGGGGTGGGACCAAGCCTGATTTGCATATGGTCTTTTCCCTTCTGTAATGGCTTGGCAGGCGAAGAACGATGGTCTGGGGGGTTGCCCAGAGCAATGCCAGTGGTTAAGATTCATTCTAAACCCTCCAGCCATCACCTCTTTGTTTTTGCTTTGTCACCCCGAGTGGGACGGGTATGCCCAGACGTGGGTCCCGTGCCTGGTGGGCCTAGAGACCCAAGCTACTCCTCCCTGATGAGGCCCAACAAGGCCGAAACATGTTTGGGGATGCTTGTGGTCTCGTGCAGAAGGGATGTGGCCTAGCAGTTCGGGCTGGACTGCCCCTTTTGGGGTGGGACCAAGCCTGATGTGCATATGGTCTTTTCCCTTCTATAATGGCTTGGCAGGTGATGAACGATGGTCTGGGGGGTTGCCCAGAGCAATGTCAGTGTTTAAGATTCATTCTAAACCCGCCAGCCATCACCTCTTTGTTTTTGCTTTGTCACCCCGAGTGGGACGGGTATGCCCAGACGTGGGTCCCGTGCCTGCTGGGCCTAGAGACCCAAGCGACTCCTCACTGATGAGGCCCAACAAGGCCGAAACATGTTTGGGGATGCTTGTGGTCTCGTGCAGAAGGGATGTGGCCTAGCAGTTCGGGCTGGACTGCCCCTTTTGGGGTGGGACCAAGCCTGATTTGCATATGGTCTTTTCCCTTCTGTAATGGCTTGGCAGGCGAAGAACGATGGTCTGGGGGGTTGCCCAGAGCAATGCCAGTGGTTAAGATTCATTCTAAACCCTCCAGCCATCACCTCTTTGTTTTTGCTTTGTCACCCCGAGTGGGACGGGTATGCCCAGACGTGGGTCCCGTGCCTGCTGGGCCTAGAGACCCAAGCTGATGAGGCCCAACAAGGCCGAAACATGTTTGGGGATGCTTGTGGTCTTGTGCAGAAGGGATGCGGCCTAGCAGTTCGGGCTGGACTGCCCCTTTTGGGGTGGGACCAAGCCTGATTTGCATATGGTCTTTTCCCTTCTATAATGGCTTGGCAGGTGATGAACAATGGTCTGGGGGGTTGCCCAGAGCAATGTCAGTGTTTAAGATTCATTCTAAACCCGCCAGCCATCACCTCTTTGTTTTTGCTTTGTCACCCCGAGTGGGACGGGTATGCCCAGACGTGGGTCCCGTGCCTGCTGGGCCTAGAGACCCAAGCGACTCCTCACTGATGAGGCCCAACAAGGCCGAAACATGTTTGGGGATGCTTGTGGTCTCGTGCAGAAGGGATGTGGCCTAGCAGTTCGGGCTGGACTGCCCCTTTTGGGGTGGGACCAAGCCTGATTTGCATATGGTCTTTTCCCTTCTGTAATGGCTTGGCAGGCGAAGAACGATGGTCTGGGGGGTTGCCCAGAGCAATGCCATTGGTTAAGATTCCTTCTAAACCCTCCAGCCATCACCTCTTTGTTTTTGCTTTGTCACCCCGAGTGGGACGGGTATGCCCAGACGTGGGTCCCGTGCCTGCTGGGCCTAGAGACCCAAGCTGATGAGGCCCAACAAGGCCGAAACATGTTTGGGGATGCTTGTGGTCTCGTGCAGAAGGGATGTTGCCTAGCAGTTCGAGCTGGACTGCCCCTTTTGGGGTGGGACCAAGCCTGATTTGCATATGGTCTTTTCCCTTCTGTAATGGCTTGGCAGGCGAAGAACGATGGTCTGGGGGGTTGCCCAGAGCAATGCCAGTGGTTAAGATTCATTCTAAACCCTCCAGCCATCACCTCTTTGTTTTTGCTTTGTCACCCCGAGTGGGACGGGTATGCCCAGACGTGGGTCCCGTGCCTGCTGGGCCTAGAGACCCAAGCTACTCCTCACTGATGAGGCCCAACAAGGCCGAAACATGTTTGGGGATGCTTGTGGTCTTGTGCAGAAGGGATGCGGCCTAGCAGTTCGGGCTGGACTGCCCCTTTTGGGGTGGGACCAAGCCTGATTTGCATATGGTCTTTTCCCTTCTGTAATGGCTTGGCAGGCGAAGAACGATGGTCTGGGGGGTTGCCCAGAGCAATGCTAGTGGTTAAGATTCATTCTAAACCCTCCAGCCATCACCTCTTTGTTTTTGCTTTGTCACCCCGAGTGGGACGGGTATGCCCAGACGTGGGTCCCGTGCCTGCTGGGCCTAGAGACCCAAGCTACTCCTCCCTGATGAGGCCCAACAAGGCCGAAACATGTTTGGGGATGCTTGTGGTCTCGTGCAGAAGGGATGTGGCCTAGCAGTTCGGGCTGGACTGCCCCTTTTGGGGTGGGACCAAGCCTGATTTGCATATGGTCTTTTACCTTCTATAATGGCTTGGCAGGTGATGAACGATGGTCTGGGGGGTTGCCCAGAGCAATGTCAGTGTTTAAGATTCATTCTAAACCCGCCAGCCATCACCTCTTTGTTTTTGCTTTGTCACCCCGAGTGGGACGGGTATGCCAAGACGTGGGTCCTGTGCCTGCTGGGCCTAGAGACCCAAGCTACTCCTCACTGATGAGGCCCAACAAGGCCGAAACATGTTTGGGGATGCTTTTGGTCTCGTGCAGAAGGGATGTGGCCTAGCAGTTCGGGCTGGACTGCCCCTTTTGGGGTGGGACCAAGCCTGATTTGCATATGGTCTTTTCCCTTCTGTAATGGCTTGGCAGGCGAAGAACGATGGTCTGGGGGGTTGCCCAGAGCAATGCCAGTGGTTAAGATTCATTCTAAACCCTCCAGCCATCACCTCTTTGTTTTTGCTTTGTCACCCCGAGTGGGACGGGTATGCCCAGACGTGGGTCCCGTGCCTGCTGGGCCTAGAGACCCAAGCTGATGAGGCCCAACAAGGCCGAAACATGTTTGGGGATGCTTGTGGTCTCGTGCAGAAGGGATGTTGCCTAGCAGTTCGAGCTGGACTGCCCCTTTTGGGGTGGGACCAAGCCTGATTTGCATATGGTCTTTTCCCTTCTGTAATGGCTTGGCAGGCGAAGAACGATGGTCTGGGGGGTTGCCCAGAGCAATGCCAGTGGTTAAGATTCATTCTAAACCCTCCAGCCATCACCTCTTTGTTTTTGCTTTGTCACCCCGAGTGGGACGGGTATGCCCAGACGTGGGTCCCGTGCCTGCTGGGCCTAGAGACCCAAGCTACTCCTCACTGATGAGGCCCAACAAGGCCGAAACATGTTTGGGGATGCTTGTGGTCTTGTGCAGAAGGGATGCGGCCTAGCAGTTCGGGCTGGACTGCCCCTTTTGGGGTGGGACCAAGCCTGATTTGCATATGGTCTTTTCCCTTCTGTAATGGCTTGGCAGGCGAAGAACGATGGTCTGGGGGGTTGCCCAGAGCAATGCCAGTGGTTAAGATTCATTCTAAACCCTCCAGCCATCACCTCTTTGTTTTTGCTTTGTCACCCCGAGTGGGACAGGTATGCCCAGACGTGGGTCCCGTGCCTGCTGGGCCTAGAGACCCAAGCTACTCCTCACTGATGAGGCCCAACAAGGCCGAAACATGTTTGGGGATGCTTGTGGTCTCGTGCAGAAGGGATGTGGCCTAGCAGTTCGGGCTGGACTTCCCCTTTTAGGGTGGGACCAAACCTGATTTGCATATGGTCTTTTCCCTTCTGTAATGGCTTGGCAGGCGAAGAACGATGGTCTGGGGGGTTGCCCAGAACAATGCCAGTGGTTAAGATTCATTCTAAACCCTCCAGCCATCACCTCTTTGTTTTTGCTTTGTCACCCCGAGTGGGACGGGTATGCCCAGACGTGGGTCCTGTGCCTGCTGGGCCTAGAGACCCAAGCTACTCCTCACTGATGAGGCCCAACAAGGCCGAAACATGTTTGGGGATGCTTGTGGTCTCGTGCAGAAGGGATGTGGCCTAGCAGTTCGGGCTGGACTGCCCCTTTTGGGGTGGGACCAAGCCTGATTTGCATATGGTCTTTTCCCTTCTGTAATGGCTTGGCAGGCGAAGAACGATGGTCTGGGGGGTTGCCCAGAGCAATGCCAGTGGTTAAGATTCATTCTAAACCCTTCAGCCATCACCTCTTTGTTTTTGCTTTGTCACCCCGAGTGGGACGGGTATGCCCAGACGGGGGTCCCGTGCCTGCTGGGCCTAGAGACCCAAGCTGATGAGGCCCAACAAGGCCGAAACATGTTTGGGGATGCTTGTGGTCTCGTGCAGAAGGGATGTTGCCTAGCAGTTCGGGCTGGACTGCCCCTTTTGGGGTGGTACCAAGCCTGATTTGCATATGGTCTTTTCCCTTCTGTAATGGCTTGGCAGGCGAAGAACGATGGTCTGGGGGGTTGTCCAGAGCAATGCCAGTGGTTAAGATTCATTCTAAACCCTCCAGCCATCACCTCTTTGTTTTTGCTTTGTCACCCCGAGTGGGACGGGTATGCCCAGACGTGGGTTCCGTGCCTGCTGGGCCTAGAGACCCAAGCTACTCCTCACTGATGAGGCCCAACAAGGCCGAAACATGTTTGGGGATGCTTGTGGTCTTGTGCAGAAGGGATGCGGCCTAGCAGTTCGGGCTGGACTGCCCCTTTTGGGGTGGGACCAAGCCTGATTTGCATATGGTCTTTTCCCTTCTGTAATGGCTTGGCAGGCGAAGAACGATGGTCTGGGGGGTTGCCCAGAGCAATGCCAGTGGTTAAGATTCATTCTAAACCCTCCAGCCATCACCTCTTTGTTTTTGCTTTGTCACCCTGAGTGGGACGGGTATGCCCAGACGTGGGTCCCGTGCCTGCTGGGCCTAGAGACCCAAGCTACTCCTCACTGATGAGGCCCAACAAGGCCGAAACATGTTTGGGGATGCTTGTGGTCTTGTGCAGAAGGGATGTGGCCTAGCAGTTCGGGCTGGACTGCCCCTTTTGGGGTGGGACCAAGCCTGATTTGCATATGGTCTTTTCCCTTCTATAATGGCTTGGCAGGTGAAGAACGATGGTCTGGGGGGTTGCCCAGAGCAATGTCAGTGTTTAAGATTCATTCTAAACCCGCCAGCCATCACCTCTTTGTTTTTGCTTTGTCACCCCGAGTGGGACGGGTATGCCCAGATGTGGGTCCCGTGCCTGCTGGGCCTAGAGACCCAAGCTACTCCTCACTGATGAGGCCCAACAAGGCCGAAACATGTTTGGGGATGCTTGTGGTCTCGTGCAGAAGGGATGTGGCCTAGCAGTTCGGGCTGGACTGCCCCTTTTGGGGTGGGACCAAGCCTGATTTGCATATGGTCTTTTCCCTTCTGTAATGGCTTGGCAGGCGAAGAACGATGGTCTGGGGGGTTGCCCAGAGCAATGCCAGTGGTTAAGATTCATTCTAAACCCTCCAGCCATCACCTCTTTGTTTTTGCTTTGTCACCCCGAGTGGGACAGGTATGCCCAGACGTGGGTCCCGTGCCTGCTGGGCCTAGAGACCCAAGCTACTCCTCACTGATGAGGCCCAACAAGGCCGAAACATGTTTGGGGATGCTTGTGGTCTCGTGCAGAAGGGATGTGGCCTAGCAGTTCGGGCTGGACTGCCCCTTTTGGGGTGGGACCAAGCCTGATTTGCATATGGTCTTTTCCCTTCTGTAATGGCTTGGCAGTCAAAGAACGATGGTCTGGGGGGTTGCCCAGAGCAATGCCAGTGGTTAAGATTCATTCTAAACCCTCCAGCCATCACCTCTTTGTTTTTGCTTTGTCACCCCGAGTGGGACGGGTATGCCCAGACGTGGGTCCCGTGCCTGCTGGGCCTAGAGACCCAAGCTACTCCTCACTGATGAGGCCCAACAAGGCCGAAACATGTTTGGGGATGCTTGTGGTCTTGTGCAGAAGGGATGCGGCCTAGCAGTTCGGGCTGGACTGCCCCTTTTGGGGTGGGACCAAGCCTGATTTGCATATGGTCTTTTCCCTTCTGTAATGGCTTGGCAGGCGAAGAACGATGGTCTGGGGGGTTGCCCAGAGCAATGCTAGTGGTTAAGATTCATTCTAAACCCTCCAGCCATCACCTCTTTGTTTTTGCTTTGTCACCCCGAGTGGGACAGGTATGCCCAGACGTGGGTCCCGTGCCTGCTGGGCCTAGAGACCCAAGCTACTCCTCACTGATGAGGCCCAACAAGGCCGAAACATGTTTGGGGATGCTTGTGGTCTCGTGCAGAAGGGATGTGGCCTAGCAGTTCGGGCTGGACTTCCCCTTTTAGGGTGGGACCAAACCTGATTTGCATATGGTCTTTTCCCTTCTGTAATGGCTTGGCAGGCGAAGAACGATGGTCTGGGGGGTTGCCCAGAACAATGCCAGTGGTTAAGATTCATTCTAAACCCTCCAGCCATCACCTCTTTGTTTTTGCTTTGTCACCCCGAGTGGGACGGGTATGCCCAGACGTGGGTCCTGTGCCTGCTGGGCCTAGAGACCCAAGCTACTCCTCACTGATGAGGCCCAACAAGGCCGAAACATGTTTGGGGATGCTTGTGGTCTCGTGCAGAAGGGATGTGGCCTAGCAGTTCGGGCTGGACTGCCCCTTTTGGGGTGGGACCAAGCCTGATTTGCATATGGTCTTTTCCCTTCTGTAATGGCTTGGCAGGCGAAGAACGATGGTCTGGGGGGTTGCCCAGAGCAATGCCAGTGGTTAAGATTCATTCTAAACCCTTCAGCCATCACCTCTTTGTTTTTGCTTTGTCACCCCGAGTGGGACGGGTATGCCCAGACGGGGGTCCCGTGCCTGCTGGGCCTAGAGACCCAAGCTGATGAGGCCCAACAAGGCCGAAACATGTTTGGGGATGCTTGTGGTCTCGTGCAGAAGGGATGTTGCCTAGCAGTTCGGGCTGGACTGCCCCTTTTGGGGTGGGACCAAGCCTGATTTGCATATGGTCTTTTCCCTTCTGTAATGGCTTGGCAGGCGAAGAACGATGGTCTGGGGGGTTGTCCAGAGCAATGCCAGTGGTTAAGATTCATTCTAAACCCTCCAGCCATCACCTCTTTGTTTTTGCTTTGTCACCCCGAGTGGGACGGGTATGCCCAGACGTGGGTCCCGTGCCTGCTGGGCCTAGAGACCCAAGCTACTCCTCACTGATGAGGCCCAACAAGGCCGAAACATGTTTGGGGATGCTTGTGGTCTTGTGCAGAAGGGATGCGGCCTAGCAGTTCGGGCTGGACTGCCCCTTTTGGGGTGGGACCAAGCCTGATTTGCATATGGTCTTTTCCCTTCTGTAATGGCTTGGCAGGCGAAGAACGATGGTCTGGGGGGTTGCCCAGAGCAATGCCAGTGGTTAAGATTCATTCTAAACCCTTCAGCCATCACCTCTTTGTTTTTGCTTTGTCACCCCGAGTGGGACGGGTATGCCCAGACGGGGGTCCCGTGCCTGCTGGGCCTAGAGACCCAAGCTGATGAGGCCCAACAAGGCGGAAACATGTTTGGGGATGCTTGTGGTCTCGTGCAGAAGGGATGTGGCCTAGCAGTTCGGGCTGGACTGCCCCTTTTGGGGTGGGACCAAGCCTGATTTGCATATGGTCTTTTCCCTTCTGTAATGGCTTGGCAGGCGAAGAACGATGGTCTGGGGGGTTGTCCAGAGCAATGCCAGTGGTTAAGATTCATTCTAAACCCTCCAGCCATCACCTCTTTGTTTTTGCTTTGTCACCCCGAATGGGACGGGTATGCCCAGACATGGGTCCTGTGCCTGCTGGGCCTAGAGACCCAAGCTACTCCTCACTGATGAGGCCCAACAAGGCCGTTACATGTTTGGGGATGTTTGTGGTCTCGTGCAGAAGGGATGTGGCCTAGCAGTTCGGGCTGGACTGCCCCTTTTGAGGTGGGACCAAGCCTGATTTGCATATGGTCTTTTCCCTTCTGTAATGGCTTGGCAGGCGAAGAACCATGGTATGGGGGGTTGCCCAGAGCAATGCCAGTGGTTAAGATTCATTCTAAACCCTCCAGCCATCACCTCTTTGTTTTTGCTTTGTCACCCCGAGTGGGACAGGTATGCCCAGACGTGGGTCCCGTGCCTGCTGGGCCTAGAGACCCAAGCTACTCCTCACTGATGAGGCCCAACAAGGCCGAAACATGTTTGGGGATGCTTGTGGTCTCGTGCAGAAGGGATGTGGCCTAGCAGTTCGGACTGGACTGCCCTTTTTGGGGTGGGACCAAGCCTGATTTGCATATGGTCTTTTCCCTTCTGTAATGGCTTGGCAGGCGAAGAACGATGGTCTGGGGGGTTGCCCAGAGCAATGCCAGTGGTTAAGATTCATTCTAAACCCTCCAGCCATCACCTCTTTGTTTTTGCTTCGTCACCCCGAGTGGGACGGGTATGCCCAGACGTGGGTCCCGTGCCTGCTGGGCCTAGAGACCCAAGCTACTCCTCACTGATGAGGCCCAACAAGGCCGAAACATGTTTGGGGTTGCTTGTGGTCTCGTGCAGAAGGGATGTGGCCTAGCAGTTCGGGCTGGACTGCCCCTTTTGGGGTGGGACCAAGCCTGATTTGCATATGGTCTTTTCCCTTCTATAATGGCTTGGCAGGCGAAGAACAATGGTCTGGGGGGTTTCCCAGAGCAATGCCAGTGGTTAAGATTCATTCTAAACCCTCCAGCCATCACCTCTTTGTTTTTGCTTTTTCACCCCGAGTGGGAAGGGTATGCCCAGACGTGGGTCCCGTGCCTGCTGGGCCTAGAGACCCAAGCTACTCCTCACTGATGAGGCCCAACAAGGCCGAAACATGTTTGGGGATGCTTGTGGTCTCGTGCAGAAGGGATGTGGCCTAGCAGTTCGGGCTGGACTGCCCCTTTTGGGGTGGGACCAAGCCTGATTTGCATATGGTCTTTTCCCTTCTGTAATGGCTTGGCAGGCGAAGAACGATGGTCTGGGGGGTTGCCCAGAGCAATGCCAGTGGTTAAGATTCATTCTAAACCTTCCAGCCATCACCTCTTTGTTTTTGCTTTGTCACCCCGAGTGGGACAGGTATGCCCAGACGTGGGTCCCGTGCCTGCTGGGCCTAGAGACCCAAGCTACTCCTCACTGATGAGGCCCAACAAGGCCGAAACATGTTTGGGGATGCTTGTGGTCTCGTGCAGAAGGGATGTGGCCTAGCAGTTCGGGCTGGACTTCCCCTTTTGGGGTGGGACCAAACCTGATTTGCATATGGTCTTTTCCCTTCTGTAATGGCTTGGCAGGCGAAGAACGATGGTCTGGGGGGTTGCCCAGAGCAATGCCAGTGGGTAAGATTCATTCTAAACCTTCCAGCCATCACCTCTTTGTTTTTGCTTTGTCACCCCGAGTGGGACAGGTATGCCCAGACGTGGGTCCCGTGCCTGCTGGGCCTAGAGACCCAAGCTACTCCTCACTGATGAGGCCCAACAAGGCCGAAACATGTTTGGGGATGCTTGTGGTCTCGTGCAGAAGGGATGTGGCCTAGCAGTTCGGGCTGGACTGCCCCTTTTGGGGTGGGACCAAGCCTGATTTGCATATGGTCTTTTCCCTTCTGTAATGGCTTGGCAGGTGAAGAACGATGGTCTGGGGGGTTGCCCAGAGCAATGCCAGTGGTTAAGATTCATTCTAAACCCTTCAGCCATCACCTCTTTGTTTTTGCTTTGTCACCCCGAGTGGGACGGGTATGCCCAGACGTGGGTCCCGTGCCTGCTGGGCCTAGAGACCCAAGCTGATGAGGCCCAACAAGGCCGAAACATGTTTGGGGATGCTTGTGGTCTCGTGCAGAAGGGATGTTGCCTAGCAGTTCGGGCTGGACTGCCCCTTTTGGGGTGGGACCAAGCCTGATTTGCATATGGTCTTTTCCCTTCTGTAATGGCTTGGCAGGCGAAGAACGATGGTCTGGGGGGTTGCCCAGAGCAATGCCAGTGGTTAAGATTCATTCTAAACCCTCCAGCCATCACCTCTTTGTTTTTGCTTTGTCACCCCGAGTGGGACGGGTATGCCCAGACGTGGGTCCCGTGCCTGCTGGGCCTAGAGACCCAAGCTACTCCTCACTGGTGAGGCCCAACAAGGCCGAAACATGTTTGGGGATGCTTGTGGTCTTGTGCAGAAGGGATGCGGCCTAGCAGTTCGGGCTGGACTGCCCCTTTTGGGGTGGGACCAAGCCTGATTTGCATATGGTCTTTTCCCTTCTGTAATGGCTTGGCAGGCGAAGAACGATGGTCTGGGGGGTTGCCCAGAGCAATGCCAGTGGTTAAGATTCATTCTAAACCCTCCAGCCATCACCTCTTTGTTTTTGCTTTGTCACCCCGAGTGGGACGGGTATGCCCAGACGTGGGTCCCGTGCCTGGTGGGCCTAGAGACCCAAGCTACTCCTCCCTGATGAGGCCCAACAAGGCCGAAACATGTTTGGGGATGCTTGTGGTCTCGTGCAGAAGGGATGTGGCCTAGCAGTTCGGGCTGGACTGCCCCTTTTGGGGTGGGACCAAGCCTGATGTGCATATGGTCTTTTCCCTTCTATAATGGCTTGGCAGGTGATGAACGATGGTCTGGGGGGTTGCCCAGAGCAATGTCAGTGTTTAAGATTCATTCTAAACCCGCCAGCCATCACCTCTTTGTTTTTGCTTTGTCACCCCGAGTGGGACGGGTATGCCCAGACGTGGGTCCCGTGCCTGCTGGGCCTAGAGACCCAAGCGACTCCTCACTGATGAGGCCCAACAAGGCCGAAACATGTTTGGGGATGCTTGTGGTCTCGTGCAGAAGGGATGTGGCCTAGCAGTTCGGGCTGGACTGCCCCTTTTGGGGTGGGACCAAGCCTGATTTGCATATGGTCTTTTCCCTTCTGTAATGGCTTGGCAGGCGAAGAACGATGGTCTGGGGGGTTGCCCAGAGCAATGCCAGTGGTTAAGATTCATTCTAAACCCTCCAGCCATCACCTCTTTGTTTTTGCTTTGTCACCCCGAGTGGGACGGGTATGCCCAGACGTGGGTCCCGTGCCTGCTGGGCCTAGAGACCCAAGCTGATGAGGCCCAACAAGGCCGAAACATGTTTGGGGATGCTTGTGGTCTTGTGCAGAAGGGATGCGGCCTAGCAGTTCGGGCTGGACTGCCCCTTTTGGGGTGGGACCAAGCCTGATTTGCATATGGTCTTTTCCCTTCTATAATGGCTTGGCAGGTGATGAACAATGGTCTGGGGGGTTGCCCAGAGCAATGTCAGTGTTTAAGATTCATTCTAAACCCGCCAGCCATCACCTCTTTGTTTTTGCTTTGTCACCCCGAGTGGGACGGGTATGCCCAGACGTGGGTCCCGTGCCTGCTGGGCCTAGAGACCCAAGCGACTCCTCACTGATGAGGCCCAACAAGGCCGAAACATGTTTGGGGATGCTTGTGGTCTCGTGCAGAAGGGATGTGGCCTAGCAGTTCGGGCTGGACTGCCCCTTTTGGGGTGGGACCAAGCCTGATTTGCATATGGTCTTTTCCCTTCTGTAATGGCTTGGCAGGCGAAGAACGATGGTCTGGGGGGTTGCCCAGAGCAATGCCAGTGGTTAAGATTCATTCTAAACCCTCCAGCCATCACCTCTTTGTTTTTGCTTTGTCACCCCGAGTGGGACGGGTATGCCCAGACGTGGGTCCCGTGCCTGCTGGGCCTAGAGACCCAAGCTACTCCTCCCTGATGAGGCCCAACAAGGCCGAAACATGTTTGGGGATGCTTGTGGTCTCGTGCAGAAGGGATGTGGCCTAGCAGTTCGGGCTGGACTGCCCCTTTTGGGGTGGGACCAAGCCTGATTTGCATATGGTCTTTTCCCTTCTATAATGGCTTGGCAGGTGATGAACGATGGTCTGGGGGGTTGCCCAGAGCAATGTCAGTGTTTAAGATTCATTCTAAACCCGCCAGACATCACCTCTTTGTTTTTGCTTTGTCACCCCGAGTGGGACGGGTATGCCAAGACGTGGGTCCTGTGCCTGCTGGGCCTAGAGACCCAAGCTACTCCTCACTGATGAGGCCCAACAAGGCCGAAACATGTTTGGGGATGCTTTTGGTCTCGTGCAGAAGGGATGTGGCCTAGCAGTTCGGGCTGGACTGCCCCTTTTGGGGTGGGATCAAGCCTGATTTGCATATGGTCTTTTCCCTTCTGTAATGGCTTGGCAGGCGAAGAACGATGGTCTGGGGGGTTGCCCAGAGCAATGCCAGTGGTTAAGATTCATTCTAAACCCTCCAGCCATCACCTCTTTGTTTTTGCTTTGTCACCCCGAGTGGGACGGGTATGCCCAGACGTGGGTCCCGTGCCTGCTGGGCCTAGAGACCCAAGCTGATGAGGCCCAACAAGGCCGAAACATGTTTGGGGATGCTTGTGGTCTCGTGCAGAAGGGATGTTGCCTAGCAGTTCGAGCTGGACTGCCCCTTTTGGGGTGGGACCAAGCCTGATTTGCATATGGTCTTTTCCCTTCTGTAATGGCTTGGCAGGCGAAGAACGATGGTCTGGGGGCTTGCCCAGAGCAATGCCAGTGGTTAAGATTCATTCTAAACCCTCCAGCCATCACCTCTTTGTTTTTGCTTTGTCACCCCGAGTGGGACGGGTATGCCCAGACGTGGGTCCCGTGCCTGCTGCGCCTAGAGACCCAAGCTACTCCTCACTGATGAGGCCCAACAAGGCCGAAACATGTTTGGGGATGCTTGTGGTCTTGTGCAGAAGGGATGCGGCCTAGCAGTTCGGGCTGGACTGCCCCTTTTGGGGTGGGACCAAGCCTGATTTGCATATGGTCTTTTCCCTTCTGTAATGGCTTGGCAGGCGAAGAACGATGGTCTGGGGGGTTGCCCAGAGCAATGCCAGTGGTTAAGATTCATTCTAAACCCTCCAGCCATCACCTCTTTGTTTTTGCTTTGTCACCCCGAGTGGGACAGGTATGCCCAGACGTGGGTCCCGTGCCTGCTGGGCCTAGAGACCCAAGCTACTCCTCACTGATGAGGCCCAACAAGGCCGAAACATGTTTGGGGATGCTTGTGGTCTTGTGCAGAAGGGATGCGGCCTAGCAGTTCGGGCTGGACTGCCCCTTTTGGGGTGGGACCAAGCCTGATTTGCATATGGTCTTTTCCCTTCTGTAATGGCTTGGCAGGCGAAGAACGATGGTCTGGGGGGTTGCCCAGAGCAATGCCAGTGGTTAAGATTCATTCTAAACCCTCCAGCCATCACCTCTTTGTTTTTGCTTTGTCACCCCGAGTGGGACGGGTATGCCCAGACGTGGGTCCTGTGCCTGCTGGGCCTAGAGACCCAAGCTACTCCTCACTGATGAGGCCCAACAAGGCCGAAACATGTTTGGGGATGCTTGTGGTCTCGTGCAGAAGGGATGTGGCCTAGCAGTTCGGGCTGGACTGCCCCTTTTGGGGTGGGACCAAGCCTGATTTGCATATGGTCTTTTCCCTTCTGTAATGGCTTGGCAGGCGAAGAACGATGGTCTGGGGGGTTGCCCAGAGCAATGCCAGTGGTTAAGATTCATTCTAAACCCTTCAGCCATCACCTCTTTGTTTTTGCTTTGTCACCCCGAGTGGGACGGGTATGCCCAGACGGGGGTCCCGTGCCTGCTGGGCCTAGAGACCCAAGCTGATGAGGCCCAACAAGGCCGAAACATGTTTGGGGATGCTTGTGGTCTCGTGCAGAAGGGATGTTGCCTAGCAGTTCGGGCTGGACTGCCCCTTTTGGGGTGGGACCAAGCCTGATTTGCATATGGTCTTTTCCCTTCTGTAATGGCTTGGCAGGCGAAGAACGATGGTCTGGGGGGTTGTCCAGAGCAATGCCAGTGGTTAAGATTAATTCTAAACCCTCCAGCCATCACCTCTTTGTTTTTGCTTTGTCACCCCGAGTGGGACGGGTATGCCCAGACGTGGGTTCCGTGCCTGCTGGGCCTAGAGACCCAAGCTACTCCTCACTGATGAGGCCCAACAAGGCCGAAACATGTTTGGGGATGCTTGTGGTCTTGTGCAGAAGGGATGCGGCCTAGCAGTTCGGGCTGGACTGCCCCTTTTGGGGTGGGACCAAGCCTGATTTGCATATGGTCTTTTCCCTTCTGTAATGGCTTGGCAGGCGAAGAACGATGGTCTCGGGGGTTGCCCAGAGCAATGCCAGTGGTTAAGATTCATTCTAAACCCTCCAGCCATCACCTCTTTGTTTTTGCTTTGTCACCCTGAGTGGGACGGGTATGCCCAGACGTGGGTCCTGTGCCTGCTGGGCCTAGAGACCCAAGCTACTCCTCACTGATGAGGCCCAACAAGGCCGAAACATGTTTGGGGATGCTTGTGGTCTTGTGCAGAAGGGATGTGGCCTAGCAGTTCGGGCTGGACTGCCCCTTTTGGGGTGGGACCAAGCCTGATTTGCATATGGTCTTTTCCCTTCTATAATGGCTTGGCAGGTGAAGAACGATGGTCTGGGGGGTTGCCCAGAGCAATGTCAGTGTTTAAGATTCATTCTAAACCCGCCAGCCATCACCTCTTTGTTTTTGCTTTGTCACCCCGAGTGGGACGGGTATGCCCAGATGTGGGTCCCGTGCCTGCTGGGCCTAGAGACCCAAGCTACTCCTCACTGATGAGGCCCAACAAGGCCGAAACATGTTTGGGGATGCTTGTGGTCTCGTGCAGAAGGGATGTGGCCTAGCAGTTCGGGCTGGACTGCCCCTTTTGGGGTGGGACCAAGCATGATTTGCATATGGTCTTTTCCCTTCTGTAATGGCTTGGCAGGCGAAGAACGATGGTCTGGGGGGTTGCCCAGAGCAATGCCAGTGGTTAAGATTCATTCTAAACCCTCCAGCCATCACCTCTTTGTTTTTGCTTTGTCACCCCGAGTGGGACAGGTATGCCCAGACGTGGGTCCCGTGCCTGCTGGGCCTAGAGACCCAAGCTACTCCTCACTGATGAGGCCCAACAAGGCCGAAACATGTTTGGGGATGCTTGTGGTCTCGTGCAGAAGGGATGTGGCCTAGCAGTTCGGGCTGGACTGCCCCTTTTGGGGTGGGACCAAGCCTGATTTGCATATGGTCTTTTCCCTTCTGTAATGGCTTGGCAGGCGAAGAACGATGGTCTGGGGGGTTGCCCAGAGCAATGCCAGTGGTTAAGATTCATTCTAAACCCTCCAGCCATCACCTCTTTGTTTTTGCTTTGTCACCCCGAGTGGGACGGGTATGCCCAGACGTGGGTCCCGTGCCTGCTGGGCCTAGAGACCCAAGCTACTCCTCACTGATGAGGCCCAACAAGGCCGAAACATGTTTGGGGATGCTTGTGGTCTTGTGCAGAAGGGATGCGGCCTAGCAGTTCGGGCTGGACTGCCCCTTTTGGGGTGGGACCAAGCCTGATTTGCATATGGTCTTTTCCCTTCTGTAATGGCTTGGCAGGCGAAGAACGATGGTCTGGGGGGTTGCCCAGAGCAATGCCAGTGGTTAAGATTCATTCTAAACCCTCCAGCCATCACCTCTTTGTTTTTGCTTTGTCACCCCGAGTGGGACAGGTATGCCCAGACGTGGGTCCCGTGCCTGCTGGGCCTAGAGACCCAAGCTACTCCTCACTGATGAGGCCCAACAAGGCCGAAACATGTTTGGGGATGCTTGTGGTCTCGTGCAGAAGGGATGTGGCCTAGCAGTTCGGGCTGGACTTCCCCTTTTAGGGTGGGACCAAACCTGATTTGCATATGGTCTTTTCCCTTCTGTAATGGCTTGGCAGGCGAAGAACGATGGTCTGGGGGGTTGCCCAGAACAATGCCAGTGGTTAAGATTCATTCTAAACCCTCCAGCCATCACCTCTTTGTTTTTGCTTTGTCACCCCGAGTGGGACGGGTATGCCCAGACGTGGGTCCTGTGCCTGCTGGGCCTAGAGACCCAAGCTACTCCTCACTGATGAGGCCCAACAAGGCCGAAACATGTTTGGGGATGCTTGTGGTCTCGTGCAGAAGGGATGTGGCCTAGCAGTTCGGGCTGGACTGCCCCTTTTGGGGTGGGACCAAGCCTGATTTGCATATGGTCTTTTCCCTTCTGTAATGGCTTGGCAGGCGAAGAACGATGGTCTGGGGGGTTGCCCAGAGCAATGCCAGTGGTTAAGATTCATTCTAAACCCTTCAGCCATCACCTCTTTGTTTTTGCTTTGTCACCCCGAGTGGGACGGGTATGCCCAGACGGGGGTCCCGTGCCTGCTGGGCCTAGAGACCCAAGCTGATGAGGCCCAACAAGGCCGAAACATGTTTGGGGATGCTTGTGGTCTCGTGCAGAAGGGATGTTGCCTAGCAGTTCGGGCTGGACTGCCCCTTTTGGGGTGGGACCAAGCCTGATTTGCATATGGTCTTTTCCCTTCTGTAATGGCTTGGCAGGCGAAGAACGATGGTCTGGGGGGTTGTCCAGAGCAATGCCAGTGGTTAAGATTCATTCTAAACCCTCCAGCCATCACCTCTTTGTTTTTGCTTTGTCACCCCGAGTGGGACGGGTATGCCCAGACGTGGGTTCCGTGCCTGCTGGGCCTAGAGACCCAAGCTACTCCTCACTGATGAGGCCCAACAAGGCCGAAACATGTTTGGGGATGCTTGTGGTCTTGTGCAGAAGGGATGCGGCCTAGCAGTTCGGGCTGGACTGCCCCTTTTGGGGTGGGACCAAGCCTGATTTGCATATGGTCTTTTCCCTTCTGTAATGGCTTGGCAGGCGAAGAACGATGGTCTGGGGGGTTGCCCAGAGCAATGCCAGTGGTTAAGATTCATTCTAAACCCTCCAGCCATCACCTCTTTGTTTTTGCTTTGTCACCCTGAGTGGGACGGGTATGCCCAGACGTGGGTCCCGTGCCTGCTGGGCCTAGAGACCCAAGCTACTCCTCACTGATGAGGCCCAACAAGGCCGAAACATGTTTGGGGATGCTTGTGGTCTTGTGCAGAAGGGATGTGGCCTAGCAGTTCGGGCTGGACTGCCCCTTTTGGGGTGGGACCAAGCCTGATTTGCATATGGTCTTTTCCCTTCTGTAATGGCTTGGCAGGCGAAGAACGATGGTATGGGGGGTTGCCCAGAGCAATGCCAGTGGTTAAGATTCATTCTAAACCCTCCAGCCATCACCTCTTTGTTTTTGCTTTGTCACCCCGAGTGGGACAGGTATGCCCAGACGTGGGTCCCGTGCCTGCTGGGCCTAGAGACCCAAGCTACTCCTCACTGATGAGGCCCAACAAGGCCGAAACATGTTTGGGGATGCTTGTGGTCTCGTGCAGAAGGGATGTGGCCTAGCAGTTCGGACTGGACTGCCCTTTTTGGGGTGGGACCAAGCCTGATTTGCATATGGTCTTTTCCCTTCTGTAATGGCTTGGCAGGCGAAGAACGATGGTCTGGGGGGTTGCCCAGAGCAATGCCAGTGGTTAAGATTCATTCTAAACCCTCCAGCCATCACCTCTTTGTTTTTGCTTCGTCACCCCGAGTGGGACGGGTATGCCCAGACGTGGGTCCCGTGCCTGCTGGGCCTAGAGACCCAAGCTACTCCTCACTGATGAGGCCCAACAAGGCCGAAACATGTTTGGGGTTGCTTGTGGTCTCGTGCAGAAGGGATGTGGCCTAGCAGTTCGGGCTGGACTGCCCCTTTTGGGGTGGGACCAAGCCTGATTTGCATATGGTCTTTTCCCTTCTATAATGGCTTGGCAGGCGAAGAACAATGGTCTGGGGGGTTTCCCAGAGCAATGCCAGTGGTTAAGATTCATTCTAAACCCTCCAGCCATCACCTCTTTGTTTTTGCTTTTTCACCCCGAGTGGGAAGGGTATGCCCAGACGTGGGTCCCGTGCCTGCTGGGCCTAGAGACCCAAGCTACTCCTCACTGATGAGGCCCAACAAGGCCGAAACATGTTTGGGGATGCTTGTGGTCTCGTGCAGAAGGGATGTGGCCTAGCAGTTCGGGCTGGACTGCCCCTTTTGGGGTGGGACCAAGCCTGATTTGCATATGGTCTTTTCCCTTCTGTAATGGCTTGGCAGGCGAAGAACGATGGTCTGGGGGGTTGCCCAGAGCAATGCCAGTGGTTAAGATTCATTCTAAACCTTCCAGCCATCACCTCTTTGTTTTTGCTTTGTCACCCCGAGTGGGACAGGTATGCCCAGACGTGGGTCCCGTGCCTGCTGGGCCTAGAGACCCAAGCTACTCCTCACTGATGAGGCCCAACAAGGCCGAAACATGTTTGGGGATGCTTGTGGTCTCGTGCAGAAGGGATGTGGCCTAGCAGTTCGGGCTGGACTTCCCCTTTTGGGGTGGGACCAAACCTGATTTGCATATGGTCTTTTCCCTTCTGTAATGGCTTGGCAGGCGAAGAACGATGGTCTGGGGGGTTGCCCAGAGCAATGCCAGTGGTTAAGATTCATTCTAAACCTTCCAGCCATCACCTCTTTGTTTTTGCTTTGTCACCCCGAGTGGGACAGGTATGCCCAGACGTGGGTCCCGTGCCTGCTGGGCCTAGAGACCCAAGCTACTCCTCACTGATGAGGCCCAACAAGGCCGAAACATGTTTGGGGATGCTTGTGGTCTCGTGCAGAAGGGATGTGGCCTAGCAGTTCGGGCTGGACTGCCCCTTTTGGGGTGGGACCAAGCCTGATTTGCATATGGTCTTTTCCCTTCTGTAATGGCTTGGCAGGTGAAGAACGATGGTCTGGGGGGTTGCCCAGAGCAATGCCAGTGGTTAAGATTCATTCTAAACCCTCCAGCCATCACCTCTTTGTTTTTGCTTTGTCACCCCGAGTGGGACGGGTATGCCCAGACGTGGGTCCCGTGCCTGCTGGGCCTAGAGACCCAAGCTGATGAGGCCCAACAAGGCCGAAACATGTTTGGGGATGCTTGTGGTCTTGTGCAGAAGGGATGCGGCCTAGCAGTTCGGGCTGGACTGCCCCTTTTGGGGTGGGACCAAGCCTGATTTGCATATGGTCTTTTCCCTTCTATAATGGCTTGGCAGGTGATGAACAATGGTCTGGGGGGTTGCCCAGAGCAATGTCAGTGTTTAAGATTCATTCTAAACCCGCCAGCCATCACCTCTTTGTTTTTGCTTTGTCACCCCGAGTGGGACGGGTATGCCCAGACGTGGGTCCCGTGCCTGCTGGGCCTAGAGACCCAAGCGACTCCTCACTGATGAGGCCCAACAAGGCCGAAACATGTTTGGGGATGCTTGTGGTCTCGTGCAGAAGGGATGTGGCCTAGCAGTTCGGGCTGGACTGCCCCTTTTGGGGTGGGACCAAGCCTGATTTGCATATGGTCTTTTCCCTTCTGTAATGGCTTGGCAGGCGAAGAACGATGGTCTGGGGGGTTGCCCAGAGCAATGCCAGTGGTTAAGATTCATTCTAAACCCTCCAGCCATCACCTCTTTGTTTTTGCTTTGTCACCCCGAGTGGGACGGGTATGCCCAGACGTGGGTCCCGTGCCTGCTGGGCCTAGAGACCCAAGCTACTCCTCCCTGATGAGGCCCAACAAGGCCGAAACATGTTTGGGGATGCTTGTGGTCTCGTGCAGAAGGGATGTGGCCTAGCAGTTCGGGCTGGACTGCCCCTTTTGGGGTGGGACCAAGCCTGATTTGCATATGGTCTTTTCCCTTCTATAATGGCTTGGCAGGTGATGAACGATGGTCTGGGGGGTTGCCCAGAGCAATGTCAGTGTTTAAGATTCATTCTAAACCCGCCAGACATCACCTCTTTGTTTTTGCTTTGTCACCCCGAGTGGGACGGGTATGCCAAGACGTGGGTCCTGTGCCTGCTGGGCCTAGAGACCCAAGCTACTCCTCACTGATGAGGCCCAACAAGGCCGAAACATGTTTGGGGATGCTTTTGGTCTCGTGCAGAAGGGATGTGGCCTAGCAGTTCGGGCTGGACTGCCCCTTTTGGGGTGGGATCAAGCCTGATTTGCATATGGTCTTTTCCCTTCTGTAATGGCTTGGCAGGCGAAGAACGATGGTCTGGGGGGTTGCCCAGAGCAATGCCAGTGGTTAAGATTCATTCTAAACCCTCCAGCCATCACCTCTTTGTTTTTGCTTTGTCACCCCGAGTGGGACGGGTATGCCCAGACGTGGGTCCCGTGCCTGCTGGGCCTAGAGACCCAAGCTGATGAGGCCCAACAAGGCCGAAACATGTTTGGGGATGCTTGTGGTCTCGTGCAGAAGGGATGTTGCCTAGCAGTTCGAGCTGGACTGCCCCTTTTGGGGTGGGACCAAGCCTGATTTGCATATGGTCTTTTCCCTTCTGTAATGGCTTGGCAGGCGAAGAACGATGGTCTGGGGGCTTGCCCAGAGCAATGCCAGTGGTTAAGATTCATTCTAAACCCTCCAGCCATCACCTCTTTGTTTTTGCTTTGTCACCCCGAGTGGGACGGGTATGCCCAGACGTGGGTCCCGTGCCTGCTGCGCCTAGAGACCCAAGCTACTCCTCACTGATGAGGCCCAACAAGGCCGAAACATGTTTGGGGATGCTTGTGGTCTTGTGCAGAAGGGATGCGGCCTAGCAGTTCGGGCTGGACTGCCCCTTTTGGGGTGGGACCAAGCCTGATTTGCATATGGTCTTTTCCCTTCTGTAATGGCTTGGCAGGCGAAGAACGATGGTCTGGGGGGTTGCCCAGAGCAATGCCAGTGGTTAAGATTCATTCTAAACCCTCCAGCCATCACCTCTTTGTTTTTGCTTTGTCACCCCGAGTGGGACAGGTATGCCCAGACGTGGGTCCCGTGCCTGCTGGGCCTAGAGACCCAAGCTACTCCTCACTGATGAGGCCCAACAAGGCCGAAACATGTTTGGGGATGCTTGTGGTCTTGTGCAGAAGGGATGCGGCCTAGCAGTTCGGGCTGGACTGCCCCTTTTGGGGTGGGACCAAGCCTGATTTGCATATGGTCTTTTCCCTTCTGTAATGGCTTGGCAGGCGAAGAACGATGGTCTGGGGGGTTGCCCAGAGCAATGCCAGTGGTTAAGATTCATTCTAAACCCTCCAGCCATCACCTCTTTGTTTTTGCTTTGTCACCCCGAGTGGGACGGGTATGCCCAGACGTGGGTCCTGTGCCTGCTGGGCCTAGAGACCCAAGCTACTCCTCACTGATGAGGCCCAACAAGGCCGAAACATGTTTGGGGATGCTTGTGGTCTCGTGCAGAAGGGATGTGGCCTAGCAGTTCGGGCTGGACTGCCCCTTTTGGGGTGGGACCAAGCCTGATTTGCATATGGTCTTTTCCCTTCTGTAATGGCTTGGCAGGCGAAGAACGATGGTCTGGGGGGTTGCCCAGAGCAATGCCAGTGGTTAAGATTCATTCTAAACCCTTCAGCCATCACCTCTTTGTTTTTGCTTTGTCACCCCGAGTGGGACGGGTATGCCCAGACGGGGGTCCCGTGCCTGCTGGGCCTAGAGACCCAAGCTGATGAGGCCCAACAAGGCCGAAACATGTTTGGGGATGCTTGTGGTCTCGTGCAGAAGGGATGTTGCCTAGCAGTTCGGGCTGGACTGCCCCTTTTGGGGTGGGACCAAGCCTGATTTGCATATGGTCTTTTCCCTTCTGTAATGGCTTGGCAGGCGAAGAACGATGGTCTGGGGGGTTGTCCAGAGCAATGCCAGTGGTTAAGATTAATTCTAAACCCTCCAGCCATCACCTCTTTGTTTTTGCTTTGTCACCCCGAGTGGGACGGGTATGCCCAGACGTGGGTTCCGTGCCTGCTGGGCCTAGAGACCCAAGCTACTCCTCACTGATGAGGCCCAACAAGGCCGAAACATGTTTGGGGATGCTTGTGGTCTTGTGCAGAAGGGATGCGGCCTAGCAGTTCGGGCTGGACTGCCCCTTTTGGGGTGGGACCAAGCCTGATTTGCATATGGTCTTTTCCCTTCTGTAATGGCTTGGCAGGCGAAGAACGATGGTCTCGGGGGTTGCCCAGAGCAATGCCAGTGGTTAAGATTCATTCTAAACCCTCCAGCCATCACCTCTTTGTTTTTGCTTTGTCACCCTGAGTGGGACGGGTATGCCCAGACGTGGGTCCTGTGCCTGCTGGGCCTAGAGACCCAAGCTACTCCTCACTGATGAGGCCCAACAAGGCCGAAACATGTTTGGGGATGCTTGTGGTCTTGTGCAGAAGGGATGTGGCCTAGCAGTTCGGGCTGGACTGCCCCTTTTGGGGTGGGACCAAGCCTGATTTGCATATGGTCTTTTCCCTTCTATAATGGCTTGGCAGGTGAAGAACGATGGTCTGGGGGGTTGCCCAGAGCAATGTCAGTGTTTAAGATTCATTCTAAACCCGCCAGCCATCACCTCTTTGTTTTTGCTTTGTCACCCCGAGTGGGACGGGTATGCCCAGATGTGGGTCCCGTGCCTGCTGGGCCTAGAGACCCAAGCTACTCCTCACTGATGAGGCCCAACAAGGCCGAAACATGTTTGGGGATGCTTGTGGTCTCGTGCAGAAGGGATGTGGCCTAGCAGTTCGGGCTGGACTGCCCCTTTTGGGGTGGGACCAAGCATGATTTGCATATGGTCTTTTCCCTTCTGTAATGGCTTGGCAGGCGAAGAACGATGGTCTGGGGGGTTGCCCAGAGCAATGCCAGTGGTTAAGATTCATTCTAAACCCTCCAGCCATCACCTCTTTGTTTTTGCTTTGTCACCCCGAGTGGGACAGGTATGCCCAGACGTGGGTCCCGTGCCTGCTGGGCCTAGAGACCCAAGCTACTCCTCACTGATGAGGCCCAACAAGGCCGAAACATGTTTGGGGATGCTTGTGGTCTCGTGCAGAAGGGATGTGGCCTAGCAGTTCGGGCTGGACTGCCCCTTTTGGGGTGGGACCAAGCCTGATTTGCATATGGTCTTTTCCCTTCTGTAATGGCTTGGCAGGCGAAGAACGATGGTCTGGGGGGTTGCCCAGAGCAATGCCAGTGGTTAAGATTCATTCTAAACCCTCCAGCCATCACCTCTTTGTTTTTGCTTTGTCACCCCGAGTGGGACGGGTATGCCCAGACGTGGGTCCCGTGCCTGCTGGGCCTAGAGACCCAAGCTACTCCTCACTGATGAGGCCCAACAAGGCCGAAACATGTTTGGGGATGCTTGTGGTCTTGTGCAGAAGGGATGCGGCCTAGCAGTTCGGGCTGGACTGCCCCTTTTGGGGTGGGACCAAGCCTGATTTGCATATGGTCTTTTCCCTTCTGTAATGGCTTGGCAGGCGAAGAACGATGGTCTGGGGGGTTGCCCAGAGCAATGCCAGTGGTTAAGATTCATTCTAAACCCTCCAGCCATCACCTCTTTGTTTTTGCTTTGTCACCCCGAGTGGGACAGGTATGCCCAGACGTGGGTCCCGTGCCTGCTGGGCCTAGAGACCCAAGCTACTCCTCACTGATGAGGCCCAACAAGGCCGAAACATGTTTGGGGATGCTTGTGGTCTCGTGCAGAAGGGATGTGGCCTAGCAGTTCGGGCTGGACTTCCCCTTTTAGGGTGGGACCAAACCTGATTTGCATATGGTCTTTTCCCTTCTGTAATGGCTTGGCAGGCGAAGAACGATGGTCTGGGGGGTTGCCCAGAACAATGCCAGTGGTTAAGATTCATTCTAAACCCTCCAGCCATCACCTCTTTGTTTTTGCTTTGTCACCCCGAGTGGGACGGGTATGCCCAGACGTGGGTCCTGTGCCTGCTGGGCCTAGAGACCCAAGCTACTCCTCACTGATGAGGCCCAACAAGGCCGAAACATGTTTGGGGATGCTTGTGGTCTCGTGCAGAAGGGATGTGGCCTAGCAGTTCGGGCTGGACTGCCCCTTTTGGGGTGGGACCAAGCCTGATTTGCATATGGTCTTTTCCCTTCTGTAATGGCTTGGCAGGCGAAGAACGATGGTCTGGGGGGTTGCCCAGAGCAATGCCAGTGGTTAAGATTCATTCTAAACCCTTCAGCCATCACCTCTTTGTTTTTGCTTTGTCACCCCGAGTGGGACGGGTATGCCCAGACGGGGGTCCCGTGCCTGCTGGGCCTAGAGACCCAAGCTGATGAGGCCCAACAAGGCCGAAACATGTTTGGGGATGCTTGTGGTCTCGTGCAGAAGGGATGTTGCCTAGCAGTTCGGGCTGGACTGCCCCTTTTGGGGTGGGACCAAGCCTGATTTGCATATGGTCTTTTCCCTTCTGTAATGGCTTGGCAGGCGAAGAACGATGGTCTGGGGGGTTGTCCAGAGCAATGCCAGTGGTTAAGATTCATTCTAAACCCTCCAGCCATCACCTCTTTGTTTTTGCTTTGTCACCCCGAGTGGGACGGGTATGCCCAGACGTGGGTTCCGTGCCTGCTGGGCCTAGAGACCCAAGCTACTCCTCACTGATGAGGCCCAACAAGGCCGAAACATGTTTGGGGATGCTTGTGGTCTTGTGCAGAAGGGATGCGGCCTAGCAGTTCGGGCTGGACTGCCCCTTTTGGGGTGGGACCAAGCCTGATTTGCATATGGTCTTTTCCCTTCTGTAATGGCTTGGCAGGCGAAGAACGATGGTCTGGGGGGTTGCCCAGAGCAATGCCAGTGGTTAAGATTCATTCTAAACCCTCCAGCCATCACCTCTTTGTTTTTGCTTTGTCACCCTGAGTGGGACGGGTATGCCCAGACGTGGGTCCCGTGCCTGCTGGGCCTAGAGACCCAAGCTACTCCTCACTGATGAGGCCCAACAAGGCCGAAACATGTTTGGGGATGCTTGTGGTCTTGTGCAGAAGGGATGTGGCCTAGCAGTTCGGGCTGGACTGCCCCTTTTGGGGTGGGACCAAGCCTGATTTGCATATGGTCTTTTCCCTTCTGTAATGGCTTGGCAGGCGAAGAACGATGGTATGGGGGGTTGCCCAGAGCAATGCCAGTGGTTAAGATTCATTCTAAACCCTCCAGCCATCACCTCTTTGTTTTTGCTTTGTCACCCCGAGTGGGACAGGTATGCCCAGACGTGGGTCCCGTGCCTGCTGGGCCTAGAGACCCAAGCTACTCCTCACTGATGAGGCCCAACAAGGCCGAAACATGTTTGGGGATGCTTGTGGTCTCGTGCAGAAGGGATGTGGCCTAGCAGTTCGGACTGGACTGCCCTTTTTGGGGTGGGACCAAGCCTGATTTGCATATGGTCTTTTCCCTTCTGTAATGGCTTGGCAGGCGAAGAACGATGGTCTGGGGGGTTGCCCAGAGCAATGCCAGTGGTTAAGATTCATTCTAAACCCTCCAGCCATCACCTCTTTGTTTTTGCTTCGTCACCCCGAGTGGGACGGGTATGCCCAGACGTGGGTCCCGTGCCTGCTGGGCCTAGAGACCCAAGCTACTCCTCACTGATGAGGCCCAACAAGGCCGAAACATGTTTGGGGTTGCTTGTGGTCTCGTGCAGAAGGGATGTGGCCTAGCAGTTCGGGCTGGACTGCCCCTTTTGGGGTGGGACCAAGCCTGATTTGCATATGGTCTTTTCCCTTCTATAATGGCTTGGCAGGCGAAGAACAATGGTCTGGGGGGTTTCCCAGAGCAATGCCAGTGGTTAAGATTCATTCTAAACCCTCCAGCCATCACCTCTTTGTTTTTGCTTTTTCACCCCGAGTGGGAAGGGTATGCCCAGACGTGGGTCCCGTGCCTGCTGGGCCTAGAGACCCAAGCTACTCCTCACTGATGAGGCCCAACAAGGCCGAAACATGTTTGGGGATGCTTGTGGTCTCGTGCAGAAGGGATGTGGCCTAGCAGTTCGGGCTGGACTGCCCCTTTTGGGGTGGGACCAAGCCTGATTTGCATATGGTCTTTTCCCTTCTGTAATGGCTTGGCAGGCGAAGAACGATGGTCTGGGGGGTTGCCCAGAGCAATGCCAGTGGTTAAGATTCATTCTAAACCTTCCAGCCATCACCTCTTTGTTTTTGCTTTGTCACCCCGAGTGGGACAGGTATGCCCAGACGTGGGTCCCGTGCCTGCTGGGCCTAGAGACCCAAGCTACTCCTCACTGATGAGGCCCAACAAGGCCGAAACATGTTTGGGGATGCTTGTGGTCTCGTGCAGAAGGGATGTGGCCTAGCAGTTCGGGCTGGACTTCCCCTTTTGGGGTGGGACCAAACCTGATTTGCATATGGTCTTTTCCCTTCTGTAATGGCTTGGCAGGCGAAGAACGATGGTCTGGGGGGTTGCCCAGAGCAATGCCAGTGGTTAAGATTCATTCTAAACCTTCCAGCCATCACCTCTTTGTTTTTGCTTTGTCACCCCGAGTGGGACAGGTATGCCCAGACGTGGGTCCCGTGCCTGCTGGGCCTAGAGACCCAAGCTACTCCTCACTGATGAGGCCCAACAAGGCCGAAACATGTTTGGGGATGCTTGTGGTCTCGTGCAGAAGGGATGTGGCCTAGCAGTTCGGGCTGGACTGCCCCTTTTGGGGTGGGACCAAGCCTGATTTGCATATGGTCTTTTCCCTTCTGTAATGGCTTGGCAGGTGAAGAACGATGGTCTGGGGGGTTGCCCAGAGCAATGCCAGTGGTTAAGATTCATTCTAAACCCTTCAGCCATCACCTCTTTGTTTTTGCTTTGTCACCCCGAGTGGGACGGGTATGCCCAGACGTGGGTCCCGTGCCTGCTGGGCCTAGAGACCCAAGCTGATGAGGCCCAACAAGGCCGAAACATGTTTGGGGATGCTTGTGGTCTCGTGCAGAAGGGATGTTGCCTAGCAGTTCGGGCTGGACTGCCCCTTTTGGGGTGGGACCAAGCCTGATTTGCATATGGTCTTTTCCCTTCTGTAATGGCTTGGCAGGCGAAGAACGATGGTCTGGGGGGTTGCCCAGAGCAATGCCAGTGGTTAAGATTCATTCTAAACCCTCCAGCCATCACCTCTTTGTTTTTGCTTTGTCACCCCGAGTGGGACGGGTATGCCCAGACGTGGGTCCCGTGCCTGCTGGGCCTAGAGACCCAAGCTACTCCTCACTGGTGAGGCCCAACAAGGCCGAAACATGTTTGGGGATGCTTGTGGTCTTGTGCAGAAGGGATGCGGCCTAGCAGTTCGGGCTGGACTGCCCCTTTTGGGGTGGGACCAAGCCTGATTTGCATGTGGTCTTTTCCCTTCTGTAATGGCTTGGCAGGCGAAGAACGATGGTCTGGGGGGTTGCCCAGAGCAATGCCAGTGGTTAAGATTCATTCTAAACCCTCCAGCCATCACCTCTTTGTTTTTGCTTTGTCACCCCGAGTGGGACGGGTATGCCCAGACGTGGGTCCCGTGCCTGGTGGGCCTAGAGACCCAAGCTACTCCTCCCTGATGAGGCCCAACAAGGCCGAAACATGTTTGGGGATGCTTGTGGTCTCGTGCAGAAGGGATGTGGCCTAGCAGTTCCGGCTGGACTGCCCCTTTTGGGGTGGGACCAAGCCTGATGTGCATATGGTCTTTTCCCTTCTATAATGGCTTGGCAGGTGATGAACGATGGTCTGGGGGGTTGCCCAGAGCAATGTCAGTGTTTAAGATTCATTCTAAACCCGCCAGCCATCACCTCTTTGTTTTTGCTTTGTCACCCCGAGTGGGACGGGTATGCCCAGATGTGGGTCCCGTGCCTGCTGGGCCTAGAGACCCAAGCTACTCCTCACTGATGAGGCCCAACAAGGCCGAAACATGTTTGGGGATGCTTGTGGTCTCGTGCAGAAGGGATGTGGCCTAGCAGTTCGGGCTGGACTGCCCCTTTTGGGGTGGGACCAAGCCTGATTTGCATATGGTCTTTTCCCTTCTGTAATGGCTTGGCAGGCGAAGAACGATGGTCTGGGGGGTTGCCCAGAGCAATGCCAGTGGTTAAGATTCATTCTAAACCCTTCAGCCATCACCTCTTTGTTTTTGCTTTGTCACCCCGAGTGGGACGGGTATGCCCAGACGGGGGTCCCGTGCCTGCTGGGCCTAGAGACCCAAGCTGATGAGGCCCAACAAGGCCGAAACATGTTTGGGGATGCTTGTGGTCTCGTGCAGAAGGGATGTTGCCTAGCAGTTCGGGCTGGACTGCCCCTTTTGGGGTGGGACCAAGCCTGATTTGGATATGGTCTTTTCCCTTCTGTAATGGCTTGGCAGGCGAAGAACGATGGTCTGGGGGGTTGCCCAGAGCAATGCCAGTGGTTAAGATTCATTCTAAACCCTCCAGCCATCACCTCTTTGTTTTTGCTTTGTCACCCCGAGTGGGACGGGTATGCCCAGACGTGGGTCCCGTGCCTGCTGGGCCTAGAGACCCAAGCTACTCCTCACTGGTGAGGCCCAACAAGGCAGAAACATGTTTGGGGATGCTTGTGGTCTTGTGCAGAAGGGATGCGGCCTAGCAGTTCGGGCTGGACTGCCCCTTTTGGGGTGGGACCAAGCCTGATTTGCATATGGTCTTTTCCCTTCTGTAATGGCTTGGCAGGCGAAGAACGATGGTCTGGGGGGTTGCCCAGAGCAATGCCAGTGGTTAAGATTCATTCTAAACCCTCCAGCCATCACCTCTTTGTTTTTGCTTTGTCACCCCGAGTGGGACGGGTATGCCCAGACGTGGGTCCCGTGCCTGCTGGGCCTAGAGACCCAAGCTACTCCTTCCTGATGAGGCCCAACAAGGCCGAAACATGTTTGGGGATGCTTGTGGTCTCGTGCAGAAGGGATGTGGCCTAGCAGTTCGGGCTGGACTGCCCCTTTTGGGGTGGGACCAAGCCTGATTTGCATATGGTCTTTTCCCTTCTATAATGGCTTGGCAGGTGATGAACGATGGTCTGGGGGGTTGCCCAGAGCAATGTCAGTGTTTAAGATTCATTCTAAACCCGCCAGCCATCACCTCTTTGTTTTTGCTTTGTCACCCCGAGTGGGACGGGTATGCCCAGACGTGGGTCCCGTGCCTGCTGGGCCTAGAGACCCAAGCGACTCCTCACTGATGAGGCCCAACAAGGCCGAAACATGTTTGGGGATGCTTGTGGTCTCGTGCAGAAGGGATGTGGCCTAGCAGTTCGGGCTGGACTGCCCCTTTTGGGGTGGGACCAAGCCTGATTTGCATATGGTCTTTTCCCTTCTGTAATGGCTTGGCAGGCGAAGAACGATGGTCTGGGGGGTTGCCCAGAGCAATGCCAGTGGTTAAGATTCATTCTAAACCCTCCAGCCATCACCTCTTTGTTTTTGCTTTGTCACCCCGAGTGGGACGGGTATGCCCAGACGTGGGTCCCGTGCCTGCTGGGCCTAGAGACCCAAGCTGATGAGGCCCAACAAGGCCGAAACATGTTTGGGGATGCTTGTGGTCTTGTGCAGAAGGGATGCGGCCTAGCAGTTCGGGCTGGACTGCCCCTTTTGGGGTGGGACCAAGCCTGATTTGCATATGGTCTTTTCCCTTCTGTAATGGCTTGGCAGGCGAAGAACGATGGTCTGGGGGGTTGCCCAGAGCAATGCCAGTGGTTAAGATTCATTCTAAACACTCCAGCCATCACCTCTTTGTTTTTGCTTTGTCACCCCGAGTGGGACGGGTATGCCCAGACGTGGGTCCCGTGCCTGCTGGGCCTAGAGACCCAAGCTACTCCTCCCTGATGAGGCCCAACAAGGCCGAAACATGTTTGGGGATGCTTGTGGTCTCGTGCAGAAGGGATGTGGCCTAGCAGTTCGGGCTGGACTGCCCCTTTTGGGGTGGGACCAAGCCTGATTTGCATATGGTCTTTTCCCTTCTATAATGGCTTGGCAGGTGATGAACGATGGTCTGGGGGGTTGCCCAGAGCAATGTCAGTGTTTAAGATTCATTCTAAACCCGCCAGCCATCACCTCTTTGTTTTTGCTTTGTCACCCCGAGTGGGACGGGTATGCCCAGACGTGGGTCCCGTGCCTGCTGGGCCTAGAGACCCAAGCGACTCCTCACTGATGAGGCCCAACAAGGCCGAAACATGTTTGGGGATGCTTGTGGTCTCGTGCAGAAGGGATGTGGCCTAGCAGTTCGGGCTGGACTGCCCCTTTTGGGGTGGGACCAAGCCTGATTTGCATATGGTCTTTTCCCTTCTGTAATGGCTTGGCAGGCGAAGAACGATGGTCTGGGGGGTTGCCCAGAGCAATGCCAGTGGTTAAGATTCATTCTAAACCCTCCAGCCATCACCTCTTTGTTTTTGCTTTGTCACCCCGAGTGGGACGGGTATGCCCAGACGTGGGTCCCGTGCCTGCTGGGCCTAGAGACCCAAGCTACTCCTCACTGATGAGGCCCAACAAGGCCGAAACATGTTTGGGGATGCTTGTGGTTTTGTGCAGAAGGGATGCGGCCTAGCAGTTCGGGCTGGACTGCCCCTTTTGGGGTGGGACCAAGCCTGATTTGCATATGGTCTTTTCCCTTCTGTAATGGCTTGGCAGGCGAAGAACGATGGTCTGGGGGGTTGCCCAGAGCAATGCTAGTGGTTAAGATTCATTCTAAACCCTCCAGCCATCACCTCTTTGTTTTTGCTTTGTCACCCCGAGTGGGACGGGTATGCCCAGACGTGGGTCCCGTGCCTGCTGGGCCTAGAGACCCAAGCTACTCCTCCCTGATGAGGCCCAACAAGGCCGAAACATGTTTGGGGATGCTTGTGGTCTCGTGCAGAAGGGATGTGGCCTAGCAGTTCGGGCTGGACTGCCCCTTTTGGGGTGGGACCAAGCCTGATTTGCATATGGTCTTTTCCCTTCTATAATGGCTTGGCAGGTGATGAACGATGGTCTGGGGGGTTGCCCAGAGCAATGTCAGTGTTTAAGATTCATTCTAAACCCGCCAGCCATCACCTCTTTGTTTTTGCTTTGTCACCCCGAGTGGGACAGGTATGCCCAGACGTGGGTCCCGTGCCTGCTGGGCCTAGAGACCCAAGCTACTCCTCACTGATGAGGCCCAACAAGGCCGAAACATGTTTGGGGATGCTTGTGGTCTCGTGCAGAAGGGATGTGGCCTAGCAGTTCGGGCTGGACTGCCCCTTTTGGGGTGGGACCAAGCCTGATTTGCATATGGTCTTTTCCCTTCTGTAATGGCTTGGCAGTCAAAGAACGATGGTCTGGGGGGTTGCCCAGAGCAATGCCAGTGGTTAAGATTCATTCTAAACCCTCCAGCCATCACCTCTTTGTTTTTGCTTTGTAACCCTGAGTGGGACGGCTATGCCCAGACGTGGGTCCCGTGCCTGCTGGGCCTAGAGACCCAAGCTACTCCTCACTGATGAGGCCCAACAAGGCCGAAACATGTTTGGGGATGCTTGTGGTCTTGTGCAGAAGGGATGCGGCCTAGCAGTTCGGGCTGGACTGCCCCTTTTGGGGTGGGACCAAGCCTGATTTGCATATGGTCTTTTCCCTTCTGTAATGGCTTGGCAGGCGAAGAACGATGGTCTGGGGGGTTGCCCAGAGCAATGCTAGTGGTTAAGATTCATTCTAAACCCTCCAGCCATCACCTCTTTGTTTTTGCTTTGTCACCCCGAGTGGGACGGGTATGCCCAGACGTGGGTCCCGTGCCTGCTGGGCCTAGAGACCCAAGCTACTCCTCCCTGATGAGGCCCAACAAGGCCGAAACATGTTTGGGGATGCTTGTGGTCTCGTGCAGAAGGGATGTGGCCTAGCAGTTCGGGCTGGACTGCCCCTTTTGGGGTGGGACCAAGCCTGATTTGCATATGGTCTTTTCCCTTCTATAATGGCTTGGCAGGTGATGAACGATGGTCTGGGGGGTTGCCCAGAGCAATGTCAGTGTTTAAGATTCATTCTAAACCCGCCAGCCATCACCTCTTTGTTTTTGCTTTGTCACCCCGAGTGGGACGGGTATACCCAGACGTGGGTCCTGTGCCTGCTGGGCCTAGAGACCCAAGCTACTCCTCACTGATGAGGCCCAACAAGGCCGAAACATGTTTGGGGATGCTTGTGGTCTCGTGCAGAAGGGATGTGGCCTAGCAGTTCGGGCTGGACTGCCCCTTTTGGGGTGGGACCAAGCCTGATTTGCATATGGTCTTTTCCCTTCTGTAATGGCTTGGCAGGCGAAGAACGATGGTCTGGGGGGTTGCCCAGAGCAATGCCAGTGGTTAAGATTCATTCTAAACCCTCCAGCCATCACCTCTTTGTTTTTGCTTTGTCACCCCGAGTGGGACGGGTATGCCCAGACGTGGGTCCCGTGCCTGCTGGGCCTAGAGACCCAAGCTGATGAAGCCCAACAAGGCCGAAACATGTTTGGGGATGCTTGTGGTCTCGTGCAGAAGGGATGTTGCCTAGCAGTTCGAGCTGGACTGCCCCTTTTGGGGTGGGACCAAGCCTGATTTGCATATGGTCTTTTCCCTTCTGTAATGGCTTGGCAGGCGAAGAACGATGGTCTGGGGGGTTGCCCAGAGCAATGCCAGTGGTTAAGATTCATTCTAAACCCTCCAGCCATCACCTCTTTGTTTTTGCTTTGTCACCCCGAGTGGGACGGGTATGCCCAGACGTGGGTCCCGTGCCTGCTGGGCCTAGAGACCCAAGCTACTCCTCACTGATGAGGCCCAACAAGGCCGAAACATGTTTGGGGATGCTTGTGGTCTTGTGCAGAAGGGATGCGGCCTAGCAGTTCGGGCTGGACTGCCCCTTTTGGGGTGGGACCAAGCCTGATTTGCATATGGTCTTTTCCCTTCTGTAATGGCTTGGCAGGCGAAGAACGATGGTCTGGGGGGTTGCCCAGAGCAATGCCAGTGGTTAAGATTCATTCTAAACCCTCCAGCCATCACCTCTTTGTTTTTGCTTTGTCACCCCGAGTGGGACAGGTATGCCCAGACGTGGGTCCCGTGCCTGCTGGGCCTAGAGACCCAAGCTACTCCTCACTGATGAGGCCCAACAAGGCCGAAACATGTTTGGGGATGCTTGTGGTCTCGTGCAGAAGGGATGTGGCCTAGCAGTTCGGGCTGGACTTCCCCTTTTAGGGTGGGACCAAACCTGATTTGCATATGGTCTTTTCCCTTCTGTAATGGCTTGGCAGGCGAAGAACGATGGTCTGGGGGGTTGCCCAGAACAATGCCAGTGGTTAAGATTCATTCTAAACCCTCCAGCCATCACCTCTTTGTTTTTGCTTTGTCACCCCGAGTGGGACGGGTATGCCCAGACGTGGGTCCTGTGCCTGCTGGGCCTAGAGACCCAAGCTACTCCTCACTGATGAGGCCCAACAAGGCCGAAACATGTTTGGGGATGCTTGTGGTCTCGTGCAGAAGGGATGTGGCCTAGCAGTTCGGGCTGGACTGCCCCTTTTGGGGTGGGACCAAGCCTGATTTGCATATGGTCTTTTCCCTTCTGTAATGGCTTGGCAGGCGAAGAACGATGGTCTGGGGGGTGGCCCAGAGCAATGCCAGTGGTTAAGATTCATTCTAAACCCTTCAGCCATCATCTCTTTGTTTTTGCTTTGTCACCCCGAGTGGGACGGGTATGCCCAGACGGGGGTCCCGTGCCTGCTGGGCCTAGAGACCCAAGCTGATGAGGCCCAACAAGGCCGAAACATGTTTGGGGATGCTTGTGGTCTCGTGCAGAAGGGATGTTGCCTAGCAGTTCGGGCTGGACTGCCCCTTTTGGGGTGGGACCAAGCCTGATTTGCATATGGTCTTTTCCCTTCTGTAATGGCTTGGCAGGCGAAGAACGATGGTCTGGGGGGTTGTCCAGAGCAATGCCAGTGGTTAAGATTCATTCTAAACCCTCCAGCCATCACCTCTTTGTTTTTGCTTTGTCACCCCGAGTGGGACGGGTATGCCCAGACGTGGGTTCCGTGCCTGCTGGGCCTAGAGACCCAAGCTACTCCTCACTGATGAGGCCCAACAAGGCCGAAACATGTTTGGGGATGCTTGTGGTCTTGTGCAGAAGGGATGCGGCCTAGCAGTTCGGGCTGGACTGCCCCTTTTGGGGTGGGACCAAGCCTGATTTGCATATGGTCTTTTCCCTTCTGTAATGGCTTGGCAGGCGAAGAACGATGGTCTGGGGGGTTGCCCAGAGCAATGCCAGTGGTTAAGATTCATTCTAAACCCTCCAGCCATCACCTCTTTGTTTTTGCTTTGTCACCCTGAGTGGGACGGGTATGCCCAGACGTGGGTCCCGTGCCTGCTGGGCCTAGAGACCCAAGCTACTCCTCACTGATGAGGCCCAACAAGGCCGAAACATGTTTGGGGATGCTTGTGGTCTTGTGCAGAAGGGATGTGGCCTAGCAGTTCGGGCTGGACTGCCCCTTTTGGGGTGGGACCAAGCCTGATTTGCATATGGTCTTTTCCCTTCTATAATGGCTTGGCAGGTGAAGAACGATGGTCTGGGGGGTTGCCCAGAGCAATGTCAGTGTTTAAGATTCATTCTAAACCCGCCAGCCATCACCTCTTTGTTTTTGCTTTGTCACCCCGAGTGGGACAGGTATGCCCAGACGTGGGTCCCGTGCCTGCTGGGCCTAGAGACCCAAGCTACTCCTCACTGATGAGGCCCAACAAGGCCGAAACATGTTTGGGGATGCTTGTGGTCTCGTGCAGAAGGGATGTGGCCTAGCAGTTCGGGCTGGACTGCCCCTTTTGGGGTGGGACCAAGCCTGATTTGCATATGGTCTTTTCCCTTCTGTAATGGCTTGGCAGTCAAAGAACGATGGTCTGGGGGGTTGCCCAGAGCAATGCCAGTGGTTAAGATTCATTCTAAACCCTCCAGCCATCACCTCTTTGTTTTTGCTTTGTAACCCTGAGTGGGACGGCTATGCCCAGACGTGGGTCCCGTGCCTGCTGGGCCTAGAGACCCAAGCTACTCCTCACTGATGAGGCCCAACAAGGCCGAAACATGTTTGGGGATGCTTGTGGTCTTGTGCAGAAGGGATGCGGCCTAGCAGTTCGGGCTGGACTGCCCCTTTTGGGGTGGGACCAAGCCTGATTTGCATATGGTCTTTTCCCTTCTGTAATGGCTTGGCAGGCGAAGAACGATGGTCTGGGGGGTTGCCCAGAGCAATGCTAGTGGTTAAGATTCATTCTAAACCCTCCAGCCATCACCTCTTTGTTTTTGCTTTGTCACCCCGAGTGGGACGGGTATGCCCAGACGTGGGTCCCGTGCCTGCTGGGCCTAGAGACCCAAGCTACTCCTCCCTGATGAGGCCCAACAAGGCCGAAACATGTTTGGGGATGCTTGTGGTCTCGTGCAGAAGGGATGTGGCCTAGCAGTTCGGGCTGGACTGCCCCTTTTGGGGTGGGACCAAGCCTGATTTGCATATGGTCTTTTCCCTTCTATAATGGCTTGGCAGGTGATGAACGATGGTCTGGGGGGTTGCCCAGAGCAATGTCAGTGTTTAAGATTCATTCTAAACCCGCCAGCCATCACCTCTTTGTTTTTGCTTTGTCACCCCGAGTGGGACGGGTATGCCCAGACGTGGGTCCTGTGCCTGCTGGGCCTAGAGACCCAAGCTACTCCTCACTGATGAGGCCCAACAAGGCCGAAACATGTTTGGGGATGCTTGTGGTCTCGTGCAGAAGGGATGTGGCCTAGCAGTTCGGGCTGGACTGCCCCTTTTGGGGTGGGACCAAGCCTGATTTGCATATGGTCTTTTCCCTTCTGTAATGGCTTGGCAGGCGAAGAACGATGGTCTGGGGGGTTGCCCAGAGCAATGCCAGTGGTTAAGATTCATTCTAAACCCTCCAGCCATCACCTCTTTGTTTTTGCTTTGTCACCCCGAGTGGGACGGGTATGCCCAGACGTGGGTCCCGTGCCTGCTGGGCCTAGAGACCCAAGCTGATGAGGCCCAACAAGGCCGAAACATGTTTGGGGATGCTTGTGGTCTCGTGCAGAAGGGATGTTGCCTAGCAGTTCGAGCTGGACTGCCCCTTTTGGGGTGGGACCAAGCCTGATTTGCATATGGTCTTTTCCCTTCTGTAATGGCTTGGCAGGCGAAGAACGATGGTCTGGGGGGTTGCCCAGAGCAATGCCAGTGGTTAAGATTCATTCTAAACCCTCCAGCCATCACCTCTTTGTTTTTGCTTTGTCACCCCGAGTGGGACGGGTATGCCCAGACGTGGGTCCCGTGCCTGCTGGGCCTAGAGACCCAAGCTACTCCTCACTGATGAGGCCCAACAAGGCCGAAACATGTTTGGGGATGCTTGTGGTCTTGTGCAGAAGGGATGCGGCCTAGCAGTTCGGGCTGGACTGCCCCTTTTGGGGTGGGACCAAGCCTGATTTGCATATGGTCTTTTCCCTTCTGTAATGGCTTGGCAGGCGAAGAACGATGGTCTGGGGGGTTGCCCAGAGCAATGCCAGTGGTTAAGATTCATTCTAAACCCTCCAGCCATCACCTCTTTGTTTTTGCTTTGTCACCCCGAGTGGGACAGGTATGCCCAGACGTGGGTCCCGTGCCTGCTGGGCCTAGAGACCCAAGCTACTCCTCACTGATGAGGCCCAACAAGGCCGAAACATGTTTGGGGATGCTTGTGGTCTCGTGCAGAAGGGATGTGGCCTAGCAGTTCGGGCTGGACTTCCCCTTTTAGGGTGGGACCAAACCTGATTTGCATATGGTCTTTTCCCTTCTGTAATGGCTTGGCAGGCGAAGAACGATGGTCTGGGGGGTTGCCCAGAACAATGCCAGTGGTTAAGATTCATTCTAAACCCTCCAGCCATCACCTCTTTGTTTTTGCTTTGTCACCCCGAGTGGGACGGGTATGCCCAGACGTGGGTCCTGTGCCTGCTGGGCCTAGAGACCCAAGCTACTCCTCACTGATGAGGCCCAACAAGGCCGAAACATGTTTGGGGATGCTTGTGGTCTCGTGCAGAAGGGATGTGGCCTAGCAGTTCGGGCTGGACTGCCCCTTTTGGGGTGGGACCAAGCCTGATTTGCATATGGTCTTTTCCCTTCTGTAATGGCTTGGCAGGCGAAGAACGATGGTCTGGGGGGTTGCCCAGAGCAATGCCAGTGGTTAAGATTCATTCTAAACCCTTCAGCCATCACCTCTTTGTTTTTGCTTTGTCACCCCGAGTGGGACGGGTATGCCCAGACGGGGGTCCCGTGCCTGCTGGGCCTAGAGACCCAAGCTGATGAGGCCCAACAAGGCCGAAACATGTTTGGGGATGCTTGTGGTCTCGTGCAGAAGGGATGTTGCCTAGCAGTTCGGGCTGGACTGCCCCTTTTGGGGTGGGACCAAGCCTGATTTGCATATGGTCTTTTCCCTTCTGTAATGGCTTGGCAGGCGAAGAACGATGGTCTGGGGGGTTGTCCAGAGCAATGCCAGTGGTTAAGATTCATTCTAAACCCTCCAGCCATCACCTCTTTGTTTTTGCTTTGTCACCCCGAGTGGGACGGGTATGCCCAGACGTGGGTTCCGTGCCTGCTGGGCCTAGAGACCCAAGCTACTCCTCACTGATGAGGCCCAACAAGGCCGAAACATGTTTGGGGATGCTTGTGGTCTTGTGCAGAAGGGATGCGGCCTAGCAGTTCGGGCTGGACTGCCCCTTTTGGGGTGGGACCAAGCCTGATTTGCATATGGTCTTTTCCCTTCTGTAATGGCTTGGCAGGCGAAGAACGATGGTCTGGGGGGTTGCCCAGAGCAATGCCAGTGGTTAAGATTAATTCTAAACCCTCCAGCCATCACCTCTTTGTTTTTGCTTTGTCACCCTGAGTGGGACGGGTATGCCCAGACGTGGGTCCCGTGCCTGCTGGGCCTAGAGACCCAAGCTACTCCTCACTGATGAGGCCCAACAAGGCCGAAACATGTTTGGGGATGCCTGTGGTCTTGTGCAGAAGGGATGTGGCCTAGCAGTTCGGGCTGGACTGCCCCTTTTGGGGTGGGACCAAGCCTGATTTGCATATGGTCTTTTCCCTTCTATAATGGCTTGGCAGGTGAAGAACGATGGTCTGGGGGGTTGCCCAGAGCAATGTCAGTGTTTAAGATTCATTCTAAACCCGCCAGCCATCACCTCTTTGTTTTTGCTTTGTCACCCCGAGTGGGACGGGTATGCCCAGATGTGGGTCCCGTGCCTGCTGGGCCTAGAGACCCAAGCTACTCCTCACTGATGAGGCCCAACAAGGCCGAAACATGTTTGGGGATGCTTGTGGTCTCGTGCAGAAGGGATGTGGCCTAGCAGTTCGGGCTGGACTGCCCCTTTTGGGGTGGGACCAAGCCTGATTTGCATATGGTCTTTTCCCTTCTGTAATGGCTTGGCAGGCGAAGAACGATGGTCTGGGGGGTTGCCCAGAGCAATGCCAGTGGTTAAGATTCATTCTAAACCCTCCAGCCATCACCTCTTTGTTTTTGCTTTGTCACCCCGAGTGGGACAGGTATGCCCAGACGTGGGTCCCGTGCCTGCTGGGCCTAGAGACCCAAGCTACTCCTCACTGATGAGGCCCAACAAGGCCGAAACATGTTTGGGGATGCTTGTGGTCTCGTGCAGAAGGGATGTGGCCTAGCAGTTCGGGCTGGACTGCCCCTTTTGGGGTGGGACCAAGCCTGATTTGCATATGGTCTTTTCCCTTCTGTAATGGCTTGGCAGTCAAAGAACGATGGTCTGGGGGGTTGCCCAGAGCAATGCCAGTGGTTAAGATTCATTCTAAACCCTCCAGCCATCACCTCTTTGTTTTTGCTTTGTCACCCCGAGTGGGATGGGTATGCCCAGACGTGGGTCCCGTGCCTGCTGGGCCTAGAGACCCAAGCTACTCCTCACTGATGAGGCCCAACAAGGCCGAAACATGTTTGGGGATGCTTGTGGTCTCGTGCAGAAGGGATGTGGCCTAGCAGTTCGGGCTGGACTGCCCCTTTTGGGGTGGGACCAAGCCTGATTTGCATATGGTCTTTTCCCTTCTATAATGGCTTGGCAGGTGAAGAACGATGGTCTGGGGGGTTGCCCAGAGCAATGTCAGTGTTTAAGATTCATTCTAAACCCGCCAGCCATCACCTCTTTGTTTTTGCTTTGTCACCCCGAGTGGGACAGGTATGCCCAGACGTGGGTCCCGTGCCTGCTGGGCCTAGAGACCCAAGCTACTCCTCACTGATGAGGCCCAACAAGGCCGAAACATGTTTGGGGATGCTTGTGGTCTCGTGCAGAAGGGATGTGGCCTAGCAGTTCGGGCTGGACTGCCCCTTTTGGGGTGGGACCAAGCCTGATTTGCATATGGTCTTTTCCCTTCTGTAATGGCTTGGCAGTCAAAGAACGATGGTCTGGGGGGTTGCCCAGAGCAATGCCAGTGGTTAAGATTCATTCTAAACCCTCCAGCCATCACCTCTTTGTTTTTGCTTTGTAACCCTGAGTGGGACGGCTATGCCCAGACGTGGGTCCCGTGCCTGCTGGGCCTAGAGACCCAAGCTACTCCTCACTGATGAGGCCCAACAAGGCCGAAACATGTTTGGGGATGCTTGTGGTCTTGTGCAGAAGGGATGCGGCCTAGCAGTTCGGGCTGGACTGCCCCTTTTGGGGTGGGACCAAGCCTGATTTGCATATGGTCTTTTCCCTTCTGTAATGGCTTGGCAGGCGAAGAACGATGGTCTGGGGGGTTGCCCAGAGCAATGCTAGTGGTTAAGATTCATTCTAAACCCTCCAGCCATCACCTCTTTGTTTTTGCTTTGTCACCCCGAGTGGGACGGGTATGCCCAGACGTGGGTCCCGTGCCTGCTGGGCCTAGAGACCCAAGCTACTCCTCCCTGATGAGGCCCAACAAGGCCGAAACATGTTTGGGGATGCTTGTGGTCTCGTGCAGAAGGGATGTGGCCTAGCAGTTCGGGCTGGACTGCCCCTTTTGGGGTGGGACCAAGCCTGATTTGCATATGGTCTTTTCCCTTCTATAATGGCTTGGCAGGTGATGAACGATGGTCTGGGGGGTTGCCCAGAGCAATGTCAGTGTTTAAGATTCATTCTAAACCCGCCAGCCATCACCTCTTTGTTTTTGCTTTGTCACCCCGAGTGGGACGGGTATGCCCAGACGTGGGTCCTGTGCCTGCTGGGCCTAGAGACCCAAGCTACTCCTCACTGATGAGGCCCAACAAGGCCGAAACATGTTTGGGGATGCTTGTGGTCTCGTGCAGAAGGGATGTGGCCTAGCAGTTCGGGCTGGACTGCCCCTTTTGGGGTGGGACCAAGCCTGATTTGCATATGGTCTTTTCCCTTCTGTAATGGCTTGGCAGGCGAAGAACGATGGTCTGGGGGGTTGCCCAGAGCAATGCCAGTGGTTAAGATTCATTCTAAACCCTCCAGCCATCACCTCTTTGTTTTTGCTTTGTCACCCCGAGTGGGACGGGTATGCCCAGACGTGGGTCCCGTGCCTGCTGGGCCTAGAGACCCAAGCTGATGAGGCCCAACAAGGCCGAAACATGTTTGGGGATGCTTGTGGTCTCGTGCAGAAGGGATGTTGCCTAGCAGTTCGAGCTGGACTGCCCCTTTTGGGGTGGGACCAAGCCTGATTTGCATATGGTCTTTTCCCTTCTGTAATGGCTTGGCAGGCGAAGAACGATGGTCTGGGGGGTTGCCCAGAGCAATGCCAGTGGTTAAGATTCATTCTAAACCCTCCAGCCATCACCTCTTTGTTTTTGCTTTGTCACCCCGAGTGGGACGGGTATGCCCAGACGTGGGTCCCGTGCCTGCTGGGCCTAGAGACCCAAGCTACTCCTCACTGATGAGGCCCAACAAGGCCGAAACATGTTTGGGGATGCTTGTGGTCTTGTGCAGAAGGGATGCGGCCTAGCAGTTCGGGCTGGACTGCCCCTTTTGGGGTGGGACCAAGCCTGATTTGCATATGGTCTTTTCCCTTCTGTAATGGCTTGGCAGGCGAAGAACGATGGTCTGGGGGGTTGCCCAGAGCAATGCCAGTGGTTAAGATTCATTCTAAACCCTCCAGCCATCACCTCTTTGTTTTTGCTTTGTCACCCCGAGTGGGACAGGTATGCCCAGACGTGGGTCCCGTGCCTGCTGGGCCTAGAGACCCAAGCTACTCCTCACTGATGAGGCCCAACAAGGCCGAAACATGTTTGGGGATGCTTGTGGTCTCGTGCAGAAGGGATGTGGCCTAGCAGTTCGGGCTGGACTTCCCCTTTTAGGGTGGGACCAAACCTGATTTGCATATGGTCTTTTCCCTTCTGTAATGGCTTGGCAGGCGAAGAACGATGGTCTGGGGGGTTGCCCAGAACAATGCCAGTGGTTAAGATTCATTCTAAACCCTCCAGCCATCACCTCTTTGTTTTTGCTTTGTCACCCCGAGTGGGACGGGTATGCCCAGACGTGGGTCCTGTGCCTGCTGGGCCTAGAGACCCAAGCTACTCCTCACTGATGAGGCCCAACAAGGCCGAAACATGTTTGGGGATGCTTGTGGTCTCGTGCAGAAGGGATGTGGCCTAGCAGTTCGGGCTGGACTGCCCCTTTTGGGGTGGGACCAAGCCTGATTTGCATATGGTCTTTTCCCTTCTGTAATGGCTTGGCAGGCGAAGAACGATGGTCTGGGGGGTTGCCCAGAGCAATGCCAGTGGTTAAGATTCATTCTAAACCCTTCAGCCATCACCTCTTTGTTTTTGCTTTGTCACCCCGAGTGGGACGGGTATGCCCAGACGGGGGTCCCGTGCCTGCTGGGCCTAGAGACCCAAGCTGATGAGGCCCAACAAGGCCGAAACATGTTTGGGGATGCTTGTGGTCTCGTGCAGAAGGGATGTTGCCTAGCAGTTCGGGCTGGACTGCCCCTTTTGGGGTGGGACCAAGCCTGATTTGCATATGGTCTTTTCCCTTCTGTAATGGCTTGGCAGGCGAAGAACGATGGTCTGGGGGGTTGTCCAGAGCAATGCCAGTGGTTAAGATTCATTCTAAACCCTCCAGCCATCACCTCTTTGTTTTTGCTTTGTCACCCCGAGTGGGACGGGTATGCCCAGACGTGGGTTCCGTGCCTGCTGGGCCTAGAGACCCAAGCTACTCCTCACTGATGAGGCCCAACAAGGCCGAAACATGTTTGGGGATGCTTGTGGTCTTGTGCAGAAGGGATGCGGCCTAGCAGTTCGGGCTGGACTGCCCCTTTTGGGGTGGGACCAAGCCTGATTTGCATATGGTCTTTTCCCTTCTGTAATGGCTTGGCAGGCGAAGAACGATGGTCTGGGGGGTTGCCCAGAGCAATGCCAGTGGTTAAGATTCATTCTAAACCCTCCAGCCATCACCTCTTTGTTTTTGCTTTGTCACCCTGAGTGGGACGGGTATGCCCAGACGTGGGTCCCGTGCCTGCTGGGCCTAGAGACCCAAGCTACTCCTCACTGATGAGGCCCAACAAGGCCGAAACATGTTTGGGGATGCCTGTGGTCTTGTGCAGAAGGGATGTGGCCTAGCAGTTCGGGCTGGACTGCCCCTTTTGGGGTGGGACCAAGCCTGATTTGCATATGGTCTTTTCCCTTCTATAATGGCTTGGCAGGTGAAGAACGATGGTCTGGGGGGTTGCCCAGAGCAATGTCAGTGTTTAAGATTCATTCTAAACCCGCCAGCCATCACCTCTTTGTTTTTGCTTTGTCACCCCGAGTGGGACGGGTATGCCCAGATGTGGGTCCCGTGCCTGCTGGGCCTAGAGACCCAAGCTACTCCTCACTGATGAGGCCCAACAAGGCCGAAACATGTTTGGGGATGCTTGTGGTCTCGTGCAGAAGGGATGTGGCCTAGCAGTTCGGGCTGGACTGCCCCTTTTGGGGTGGGACCAAGCCTGATTTGCATATGGTCTTTTCCCTTCTGTAATGGCTTGGCAGGCGAAGAACGATGGTCTGGGGGGTTGCCCAGAGCAATGCCAGTGGTTAAGATTCATTCTAAACCCTCCAGCCATCACCTCTTTGTTTTTGCTTTGTCACCCCGAGTGGGACAGGTATGCCCAGACGTGGGTCCCGTGCCTGCTGGGCCTAGAGACCCAAGCTACTCCTCACTGATGAGGCCCAACAAGGCCGAAACATGTTTGGGGATGCTTGTGGTCTCGTGCAGAAGGGATGTGGCCTAGCAGTTCGGGCTGGACTGCCCCTTTTGGGGTGGGACCAAGCCTGATTTGCATATGGTCTTTTCCCTTCTGTAATGGCTTGGCAGTCAAAGAACGATGGTCTGGGGGGTTGCCCAGAGCAATGCCAGTGGTTAAGATTCATTCTAAACCCTCCAGCCATCACCTCTTTGTTTTTGCTTTGTCACCCCGAGTGGGATGGGTATGCCCAGACGTGGGTCCCGTGCCTGCTGGGCCTAGAGACCCAAGATACTCCTCACTGATGAGGCCCAACAAGGCCGAAACATGTTTGGGGATGCTTGTGGTCTCGTGCAGAAGGGATGTGGCCTAGCGGTTCGGGCTGGACTGCCCCTTTTGGGGTGGGACCAAGCCTGATTTGCATATGGTCTTTTCCCTTCTGTAATGGCTTGGCAGGCGAAGAATGATGGTCTGGGGGGGTTGCCCAGAGCAATGCCAGTGGTTAAGATTCATTCTAAACCCTCCAGCCATCACCTCTTTGTTTTTGCTTTGTCACCCCGAGTGGGACGGGTATGCCCAGACGTGGGTCCCGTGCCTGCTGGGCCTAGAGACCCAAGCTACTCCTCACTGATGAGGCCCAACAAGGCCGAAACATGTTTGGGGATGCTTGTGGTCTCGTGCAGAAGGGATGTGGCCTAGCAGTTCGGGCTGGACTGCCCCTTTTGGGGTGGGACCAAGCCTGATTTGCATATGGTCTTTTCCCTTCTGTAATGGCTTGGCAGGCGAAGAACGATGGTCTGGGGGGTTGCCCAGAGCAATGCCAGTGGTTAAGATTCATTCTAAACCCTTCAGCCATCACCTCTTTGTTTTTGCTTTGTCACCCCGAGTGGGACGGGTATGCCCAGACGGGGGTCCCGTGCCTGCTGGGCCTAGAGACCCAAGCTGATGAGGCCCAACAAGGCCGAAACATGTTTGGGGATGCTTGTGGTCTCGTGCAGAAGGGATGTTGCCTAGCAGTTCGGGCTGGACTGCCCCTTTTGGGGTGGGACCAAGCCTGATTTGCATATGGTCTTTTCCCTTCTGTAATGGCTTGGCAGGCGAAGAACGATGGTCTGGGGGGTTGTCCAGAGCAATGCCAGTGGTTAGGATTCATTCTAAACCCTCCAGCCATCACCTCTTTGTTTTTGCTTTGTCACCCCAAGTGGGACGGGTATGCCCAGACGTGGGTTCCGTGCCTGCTGGGCCTAGAGACCCAAGCTACTCCTCACTGATGAGGCCCAACAAGGCCGAAACATGTTTGGGGATGCTTGTGGTCTTGTGCAGAAGGGATGCGGCCTAGCAGTTCGGGCTGGACTGCCCCTTTTGGGGTGGGACCAAGCCTGATTTGCATATGGTCTTTTCCCTTCTGTAATGGCTTGGCAGGCGAAGAACGATGGTCTGGGGGGTTGCCCAGAGCAATGCCAGTGGTTAAGATTCATTCTAAACCCTCCAGCCATCACCTCTTTGTTTTTGCTTTGTCACCCCGAGTGGGACAGGTATGCCCAGACGTGGGTCCCGTGCCTGCTGGGCCTAGAGACCCAAGCTACTCCTCACTGATGAGGCCCAACAAGGCCGAAACATGTTTGGGGATGCTTGTGGTCTCGTGCAGAAGGGATGTGGCCTAGCAGTTCGGGCTGGACTTCCCCTTTTAGGGTGGGACCAAACCTGATTTGCATATGGTCTTTTCCCTTCTGTAATGGCTTGGCAGGCGAAGAACGATGGTCTGGGGGGTTGCCCAGAACAATGCCAGTGGTTAAGATTCATTCTAAACCCTCCAGCCATCACCTCTTTGTTTTTGCTTTGTCACCCCGAGTGGGACGGGTATGCCCAGACGTGGGTCCTGTGCCTGCTGGGCCTAGAGACCCAAGCTACTCCTCACTGATGAGGCCCAACAAGGCCGAAACATGTTTGGGGATGCTTGTGGTCTCGTGCAGAAGGGATGTGGCCTAGCAGTTCGGGCTGGACTGCCCCTTTTGGGGTGGGACCAAGCCTGATTTGCATATGGTTTTTTCCCTTCTGTAATGGCTTGGCAGGCGAAGAACGATGGTCTGGGGGGTTGCCCAGAGCAATGCCAGTGGTTAAGATTCATTCTAAACCCTTCAGCCATCATCTCTTTGTTTTTGCTTTGTCACCCCGAGTGGGACGGGTATGCCCAGACGGGGGTCCCGTGCCTGCTGGGCCTAGAGACCCAAGCTGATGAGGCCCAACAAGGCCGAAACATGTTTGGGGATGCATGTGGTCTCGTGCAGAAGGGATGTTGCCTAGCAGTTCGGGCTGGACTGCCCCTTTTGGGGTGGGACCAAGCCTGATTTGCATATGGTCTTTTCCCTTCTGTAATGGCTTGGCAGGCGAAGAACGATGGTCTGGGGGGTTGTCCAGAGCAATGCCAGTGGTTAAGATTCATTCTAAACCCTCCAGCCATCACCTCTTTGTTTTTGCTTTGTCACCCCGAGTGGGACGGGTATGCCCAGACGTGGGTTCCGTGCCTGCTGGGCCTAGAGACCCAAGCTACTCCTCACTGATGAGGCCCAACAAGGCCGAAACATGTTTGGGGATGCTTGTGGTCTTGTGCAGAAGGGATGCGGCCTAGCAGTTCGGGCTGGACTGCCCCTTTTGGGGTGGGACCAAGCCTGATTTGCATATGGTCTTTTCCCTTCTGTAATGGCTTGGCAGGCGAAGAACGATGGTCTGGGGGGTTGCCCAGAGCAATGCCAGTGGTTAAGATTCATTCTAAACCCTCCAGCCATCACCTCTTTGTTTTTGCTTTGTCACCCTGAGTGGGACGGGTATGCCCAGACGTGGGTCCCGTGCCTGCTGGGCCTAGAGACCCAAGCTACTCCTCACTGATGAGGCCCAACAAGGCCGAAACATGTTTGGGGATGCTTGTGGTCTTGTGCAGAAGGGATGTGGCCTAGCAGTTCGGGCTGGACTGCCCCTTTTGGGGTGGGACCAAGCCTGATTTGCATATGGTCTTTTCCCTTCTATAATGGCTTGGCAGGTGAAGAACGATGGTCTGGGGGGTTGCCCAGAGCAATGTCAGTGTTTAAGATTCATTCTAAACCCGCCAGCCATCACCTCTTTGTTTTTGCTTTGTCACCCCGAGTGGGACAGGTATGCCCAGACGTGGGTCCCGTGCCTGCTGGGCCTAGAGACCCAAGCTACTCCTCACTGATGAGGCCCAACAAGGCCGAAACATGTTTGGGGATGCTTGTGGTCTCGTGCAGAAGGGATGTGGCCTAGCAGTTCGGGCTGGACTGCCCCTTTTGGGGTGGGACCAAGCCTGATTTGCATATGGTCTTTTCCCTTCTGTAATGGCTTGGCAGTCAAAGAACGATGGTCTGGGGGGTTGCCCAGAGCAATGCCAGTGGTTAAGATTCATTCTAAACCCTCCAGCCATCACCTCTTTGTTTTTGCTTTGTAACCCTGAGTGGGACGGCTATGCCCAGACGTGGGTCCCGTGCCTGCTGGGCCTAGAGACCCAAGCTACTCCTCACTGATGAGGCCCAACAAGGCCGAAACATGTTTGGGGATGCTTGTGGTCTTGTGCAGAAGGGATGCGGCCTAGCAGTTCGGGCTGGACTGCCCCTTTTGGGGTGGGACCAAGCCTGATTTGCATATGGTCTTTTCCCTTCTGTAATGGCTTGGCAGGCGAAGAACGATGGTCTGGGGGGTTGCCCAGAGCAATGCTAGTGGTTAAGATTCATTCTAAACCCTCCAGCCATCACCTCTTTGTTTTTGCTTTGTCACCCCGAGTGGGACGGGTATGCCCAGACGTGGGTCCCGTGCCTGCTGGGCCTAGAGACCCAAGCTACTCCTCCCTGATGAGGCCCAACAAGGCCGAAACATGTTTGGGGATGCTTGTGGTCTCGTGCAGAAGGGATGTGGCCTAGCAGTTCGGGCTGGACTGCCCCTTTTGGGGTGGGACCAAGCCTGATTTGCATATGGTCTTTTCCCTTCTATAATGGCTTGGCAGGTGATGAACGATGGTCTGGGGGGTTGCCCAGAGCAATGTCAGTGTTTAAGATTCATTCTAAACCCGCCAGCCATCACCTCTTTGTTTTTGCTTTGTCACCCCGAGTGGGACGGGTATGCCCAGACGTGGGTCCTGTGCCTGCTGGGCCTAGAGACCCAAGCTACTCCTCACTGATGAGGCCCAACAAGGCCGAAACATGTTTGGGGATGCTTGTGGTCTCGTGCAGAAGGGATGTGGCCTAGCAGTTCGGGCTGGACTGCCCCTTTTGGGGTGGGACCAAGCCTGATTTGCATATGGTCTTTTCCCTTCTGTAATGGCTTGGCAGGCGAAGAACGATGGTCTGGGGGGTTGCCCAGAGCAATGCCAGTGGTTAAGATTCATTCTAAACCCTCCAGCCATCACCTCTTTGTTTTTGCTTTGTCACCCCGAGTGGGACGGGTATGCCCAGACGTGGGTCCCGTGCCTGCTGGGCCTAGAGACCCAAGCTGATGAGGCCCAACAAGGCCGAAACATGTTTGGGGATGCTTGTGGTCTCGTGCAGAAGGGATGTTGCCTAGCAGTTCGAGCTGGACTGCCCCTTTTGGGGTCGGACCAAGCCTGATTTGCATATGGTCTTTTCCCTTCTGTAATGGCTTGGCAGGCGAAGAACGATGGTCTGGGGGGTTGCCCAGAGCAATGCCAGTGGTTAAGATTCATTCTAAACCCTCCAGCCATCACCTCTTTGTTTTTGCTTTGTCACCCCGAGTGGGACGGGTATGCCCAGACGTGGGTCCCGTGCCTGCTGGGCCTAGAGACCCAAGCTACTCCTCACTGATGAGGCCCAACAAGGCCGAAACATGTTTGGGGATGCTTGTGGTCTTGTGCAGAAGGGATGCGGCCTAGCAGTTCGGGCTGGACTGCCCCTTTTGGGGTGGGACCAAGCCTGATTTGCATATGGTCTTTTCCCTTCTGTAATGGCTTGGCAGGCGAAGAACGATGGTCTGGGGGGTTGCCCAGAGCAATGCCAGTGGTTAAGATTCATTCTAAACCCTCCAGCCATCACCTCTTTGTTTTTGCTTTGTCACCCCGAGTGGGACAGGTATGCCCAGACGTGGGTCCCGTGCCTGCTGGGCCTAGAGACCCAAGCTACTCCTCACTGATGAGGCCCAACAAGGCCGAAACATGTTTGGGGATGCTTGTGGTCTCGTGCAGAAGGGATGTGGCCTAGCAGTTCGGGCTGGACTTCCCCTTTTAGGGTGGGACCAAACCTGATTTGCATATGGTCTTTTCCCTTCTGTAATGGCTTGGCAGGCGAAGAACGATGGTCTGGGGGGTTGCCCAGAACAATGCCAGTGGTTAAGATTCATTCTAAACCCTCCAGCCATCACCTCTTTGTTTTTGCTTTGTCACCCCGAGTGGGACGGGTATGCCCAGACGTGGGTCCTGTGCCTGCTGGGCCTAGAGACCCAAGCTACTCCTCACTGATGAGGCCCAACAAGGCCGAAACATGTTTGGGGATGCTTGTGGTCTCGTGCAGAAGGGATGTGGCCTAGCAGTTCGGGCTGGACTGCCCCTTTTGGGGTGGGACCAAGCCTGATTTGCATATGGTCTTTTCCCTTCTGTAATGGCTTGGCAGGCGAAGAACGATGGTCTGGGGGGTTGCCCAGAGCAATGCCAGTGGTTAAGATTCATTCTAAACCCTTCAGCCATCACCTCTTTGTTTTTGCTTTGTCACCCCGAGTGGGACGGGTATGCCCAGACGGGGGTCCCGTGCCTGCTGGGCCTAGAGACCCAAGCTGATGAGGCCCAACAAGGCCGAAACATGTTTGGGGATGCTTGTGGTCTCGTGCAGAAGGGATGTTGCCTAGCAGTTCGGGCTGGACTGCCCCTTTTGGGGTGGGACCAAGCCTGATTTGCATATGGTCTTTTCCCTTCTGTAATGGCTTGGCAGGCGAAGAACGATGGTCTGGGGGGTTGTCCAGAGCAATGCCAGTGGTTAAGATTCATTCTAAACCCTCCAGCCATCACCTCTTTGTTTTTGCTTTGTCACCCCGAGTGGGACGGGTATGCCCAGACGTGGGTTCCGTGCCTGCTGGGCCTAGAGACCCAAGCTACTCCTCACTGATGAGGCCCAACAAGGCCGAAACATGTTTGGGGATGCTTGTGGTCTTGTGCAGAAGGGATGCGGCCTAGCAGTTCGGGCTGGACTGCCCCTTTTGGGGTGGGACCAAGCCTGATTTGCATATGGTCTTTTCCCTTCTGTAATGGCTTGGCAGGCGAAGAACGATGGTCTGGGGGGTTGCCCAGAGCAATGCCAGTGGTTAAGATTCATTCTAAACCCTCCAGCCATCACCTCTTTGTTTTTGCTTTGTCACCCTGAGTGGGACGGGTATGCCCAGACGTGGGTCCCGTGCCTGCTGGGCCTAGAGACCCAAGCTACTCCTCACTGATGAGGCCCAACAAGGCCGAAACATGTTTGGGGATGCCTGTGGTCTTGTGCAGAAGGGATGTGGCCTAGCAGTTCGGGCTGGACTGCCCCTTTTGGGGTGGGACCAAGCCTGATTTGCATATGGTCTTTTCCCTTCTATAATGGCTTGGCAGGTGAAGAACGATGGTCTGGGGGGTTGCCCAGAGCAATGTCAGTTTTTAAGATTCATTCTAAACCCGCCAGCCATCACCTCGTTGTTTTTGCTTTGTCACCCCGAGTGGGACGGGTATGCCCAGATGTGGGTCCCGTGCCTGCTGGGCCTAGAGACCCAAGCTACTCCTCACTGATGAGGCCCAACAAGGCCGAAACATGTTTGGGGATGCTTGTGGTCTCGTGCAGAAGGGATGTGGCCTAGCAGTTCGGGCTGGACTGCCCCTTTTGGGGTGGGACCAAGCCTGATTTGCATATGGTCTTTTCCCTTCTGTAATGGCTTGGCAGGCGAAGAACGATGGTCTGGGGGGTTGCCCAGAGCAATGCCAGTGGTTAAGATTCATTCTAAACCCTCCAGCCATCACCTCTTTGTTTTTGCTTTGTCACCCCGAGTGGGACAGGTATGCCCAGACGTGGGTCCCGTGCCTGCTGGGCCTAGAGACCCAAGCTACTCCTCACTGATGAGGCCCAACAAGGCCGAAACATGTTTGGGGATGCTTGTGGTCTCGTGCAGAAGGGATGTGGCCTAGCAGTTCGGGCTGGACTGCCCCTTTTGGGGTGGGACCAAGCCTGATTTGCATATGGTCTTTTCCCTTCTGTAATGGCTTGGCAGTCAAAGAACGATGGTCTGGGGGGTTGCCCAGAGCAATGCCAGTGGTTAAGATTCATTCTAAACCCTCCAGCCATCACCTCTTTGTTTTTGCTTTGTCACCCCGAGTGGGATGGGTATGCCCAGACGTGGGTCCCGTGCCTGCTGGGCCTAGAGACCCAAGATACTCCTCACTGATGAGGCCCAACAAGGCCGAAACATGTTTGGGGATGCTTGTGGTCTCGTGCAGAAGGGATGTGGCCTAGCGGTTCGGGCTGGACTGCCCCTTTTGGGGTGGGACCAAGCCTGATTTGCATATGGTCTTTTCCCTTCTGTAATGGCTTGGCAGGCGAAGAATGATGGTCTGGGGGGTTGCCCAGAGCAATGCCAGTGGTTAAGATTCATTCTAAACCCTCCAGCCATCACCTCTTTGTTTTTGCTTTGTCACCCCGAGTGGGACGGGTATGCCCAGACGTGGGTCCCGTGCCTGCTGGGCCTAGAGACCCAAGCTACTCCTCACTGATGAGGCCCAACAAGGCCGAAACATGTTTGGGGATGCTTGTGGTCTCGTGCAGAAGGGATGTGGCCTAGCAGTTCGGGCTGGACTTCCCCTTTTAGGGTGGGACCAAACCTGATTTGCATATGGTCTTTTCCCTTCTGTAATGGCTTGGCAGGCGAAGAACGATGGTCTGGGGGGTTGCCCAGAACAATGCCAGTGGTTAAGATTCATTCTAAACCCTTCAGCCATCACCTCTTTGTTTTTGCTTTGTCACCCCGAGTGGGACGGGTATGCCCAGACGGGGGTCCCGTGCCTGCTGGGCCTAGAGACCCAAGCTGATGAGGCCCAACAAGGCCGAAACATGTTTGGGGATGCTTGTGGTCTCGTGCAGAAGGGATGTTGCCTAGCAGTTCGGGCTGGACTGCCCCTTTTGGGGTGGGACCAAGCCTGATTTGCATATGGTCTTTTCCCTTCTGTAATGGCTTGGCAGGCGAAGAACGATGGTCTGGGGGGTTGTCCAGAGCAATGCCAGTGGTTAAGATTCATTCTAAACCCTCCAGCCATCACCTCTTTGTTTTTGCTTTGTCACCCCGAGTGGGACGGGTATGCCCAGACGTGGGTTCCGTGCCTGCTGGGCCTAGAGACCCAAGCTACTTCTCACTGATGAGGCCCAACAAGGCCGAAACATGTTTGGGGATGCTTGTGGTCTTGTGCAGAAGGGATGCGGCCTAGCAGTTCGGGCTGGACTGCCCCTTTTGGGGTGGGACCAAGCCTGATTTGCATATGGTCTTTTCCCTTCTGTAATGGCTTGGCAGGCGAAGAACGATGGTCTGGGGGGTTGCCCAGAGCAATGCCAGTGGTTAAGATTCATTCTAAACCCTCCAGCCATCACCTCTTTGTTTTTGCTTTGTCACCCTGAGTGGGACGGGTATCCCCAGACGTGGGTCCCGTGCCTGCTGGGCCTAGAGACCCAAGCTACTCCTCACTGATGAGGCCCAACAAGGCCGAAACATGTTTGGGGATGCTTGTGGTCTTGTGCAGAAGGGATGTGGCCTAGCAGTTCGGGCTGGACTGCCCCTTTTGGGGTGGGACCAAGCCTGATTTGCATATGGTCTTTTCCCTTCTATAATGGCTTGGCAGGTGAAGAACGATGGTCTGGGGGGTTGCCCAGAGCAATGTCAGTGTTTAAGATTCATTCTAAACCGGCCAGCCATCACCTCTTTGTTTTTGCTTTGTCACCCCGAGTGGGACGGGTATGCCCAGATGTGGGTCCCGTGCCTGCTGGGCCTAGAGACCCAAGCTACTCCTCACTGATGAGGCCCAACAAGGCCGAAACATGTTTGGGGATGCTTGTGGTCTCGTGCAGAAGGGATGTGGCCTAGCCGTTCGGGCTGGACTGCCCCTTTTGGGGTGGGACCAAGCCTGATTTGCATATGGTCTTTTCCCTTCTGTAATGGCTTGGCAGGCGAAGAACGATGGTCTGGGGGGTTGCCCAGAGCAATGCCAGTGGTTAAGATTCATTCTAAACCCTCCAGCCATCACCTCTTTGTTTTTGCTTTGTCACCCCGAGTGGGACAGGTATGCCCAGACGTGGGTCCCGTGCCTGCTGGGCCTAGAGACCCAAGCTACTCCTCACTGATGAGGCCCAACAAGGCCGAAACATGTTTGGGGATGCTTGTGGTCTCGTGCAGAAGGGATGTGGCCTAGCAGTTCGGGCTGGACTGCCCCTTTTGGGATGGGACCAAGCCTGATTTGCATATGGTCTTTTCCCTTCTGTAATGGCTTGGCAGTCAAAGAACGATGGTCTGGGGGTTGCCCAGAGCAGTGCCAGTGGTTAAGATTCATTCTAAACCCTCCAGCCATCACCTCTTTGTTTTTGCTTTGTCACCCCGAGTGGGATGGGTATGCCCAGACGTGGGTCCCGTGCCTGCTGGGCCTAGAGACCCAAGATACTCCTCACTGATGAGGCCCAACAAGGCCGAAACATGTTTGGGGATGCTTGTGGTCTCGTGCAGAAGGGATGTGGCCTAGCGGTTCGGGCTGGACTGCCCCTTTTGGGGTGGGACCAAGCCTGATTTGCATATGGTCTTTTCCCTTCTGTAATGGCTTGGCAGGCGAAGAATGATGGTCTGGGGGGTTGCCCAGAGCAATGCCAGTGGTTAAGATTCATTCTAAACCCTCCAGCCATCACCTCTTTGTTTTTGCTTTGTCACCCCGAGTGGGACGGGTATGCCCAGACGTGGGTCCCGTGCCTGCTGGGCCTAGAGACCCAAGCTACTCCTCCCTGATGAGGCCCAACAAGGCCGAAACATGTTTGGGGATGCTTGTGGTCTCGTGCAGAAGGGATGTGGCCTAGCAGTTCGGGCTGGACTGCCCCTTTTGGGGTGGGACCAAGCCTGATTTGCATATGGTCTTTTCCCTTCTGTAATGGCTTGGCAGGCGAAGAACGATGGTCTGGGGGTTGCCCAGAGCAATGCCAGTGGTTAAGATTCATTCTAAACCCTCCTGCCATCACCTCTTTGTTTTTGCTCTGCACCCCGAGTGGGACGGGTATGCCCAGACGTGGGTCCCGTGCCTGCTGGGCCTAGAGACCCAAGCTACTCCTCACTGATGAGGCCCAACAAGGCCGAAACATGTTTGGGGATGCTTGTGGTCTCGTGCAGAAGGGATGAGGCCTAGCAGTTCGGGCTGGACTGCCCCTTTTGGGGTGGGACCAAGCCTGATTTACATATGGTCTTTTCCCTTCTGTAATGGCTTGGCAGGCGAAGAACGATGGTCTGGGGGGTTGCCCAGAGAAATGCCAGTGGTTAAGATTCATTCTAAAACCTCCAGCCATCACCTCTTTCTTTTTACTATGAGGTTTGTGCTAGTACCTGTCCTTCAAGTAAAAGTGGAATGATTAATCCCCCTCACTTGAGACTAGTATTATGCATTATATCTTTACTTCTGAAACCACAGCAGCAAAGAAAAACATTTAACAATAAACACGTTTCTTCAACTTAAACTGAAAATTCACTCAATGAAATCCAAGGAAAGAATCCCAAACGAACAGGTCATGCCCTGCAGGTAACCAATAGGCAGAGACCCACCCCCATATAAGTCATTTCCTCAAACACCAACTCCTCTTCTGCAGCTGCATCACACCAGATGCCAACCCCGAAGACCAGATGTTTTAGCACGGAGACATGATCCACAACCAACTCTGGGAACCTTGTACACCGCAGTATCTTGGGACGTCAAATGTATCTCCCTGACTGGGCCACCTCACCCCGAAGCTGCATGTAAACAAATGAAAAAGGGTTGGTGGGTGGGCTAATACTCGCCTCCTTGTCTGTAATAGAATCTAAACCCCCTCTCACGTTAGTGAGGGGGATTAACCATTCTATGTCAAGACAGCAGGCTTCATATTATGCAAGTTTAAAGCCCTTGCACCACATTAAATGCAACATGATCAATATGTTTGCGGTAAAATGTCTTGAATGTGGACTCTGACCAATCAGCTTCCTTTAAAATTTGTTCCAGACTTCCTCCCAGGAAAGCGGCTTTAGAGGCTATTGCGCCTCTAACAGAATGAGGTCCGAAATGTGATGTTATGATCACGAACGACGCATGCGCGAGCTTCGTTTTGGTTCGCACATGCGCTTTCGGAATAAACTACGTTCGTGCGGCAGTTTCCCGCGTCTCATTGCATGAATGTGATAGCGTGTGTGTGAGCAAGGGTAGTCCGAGGCACGAGCTCGCCCACAACACGAAAGAAAAAGTGTCAACACCTGCTTCCTTCATAACCCACCTGGCTAAAGTGGCCGGGTAAACAGGACAGTAAGAAATGAGCAGCTGACAGGTACCCGGGGGCTGAAGCCCCTCTGTCTTTAATTCAAAACATTTTAAGCATTGCACCACACACAGTTTCTGATTTTCTGGCAAAGCAGGATAAGAAATGGAGGAAATCAAACACCTAGTTCTTCTAGAACAACTTGTGGCCTGACCCTGCAATTCTGTCCCAGCCCACCAAAATATCTTCCCAAATGGCCCACTCCCGCCCACACCACCAACAATCCAGCCCCAGTCCCACCCACCCCACTGACAATGGGCCCTAACCGTAGAATAATAAAAAACAGTACTCACATAACGTTGCAGCTGCTCGCGTAGAAAAAGCTGTAAATGAAACAAAAAACATTTGTTACCTATGGTCACCCCAGCAAAAACAAATCATAACTACTACTCTCTGATCACGGCCCCCCTTTCAAGCCATCCCTGGTGGTGTACTGACCCTCACCCCCAGTAAAACCACATTTGCCCCTTCCTAAGGGCAGATTGCAAGATTGCACTATTAATTTGCTCCCATGGAGGGCTATATGAGAGCCCCCCACTGATTTGGGGTGGGGGGAGGGCCACCCCCTTTTCATTATATAAGTTGCTGGTGGTTTAGGGTGCCCACCACCAACAATGTAGATTTTTTTTGCCCCTACCCTAGAGCCAGATTGCCACATTACTGTGCCCATCTGTCCCCAGGGTGGGCAAAACATACTGCCCCATGCTTGGGGGGCCTGTGCCAAGATTTCTAGCGGCCCTCCCACCCACCCCAAATGGATGGGGGGGCATCTCATGTAGCCCCCCCTGGGGGCAGATAGAGGGCAGAAATCTGCCCCCAGAGAGGGCTACATGAGGTGCCTCCCATCCACTTGGTGTGAGGGGAGAGGGCTACCCCCCTTTCATTATAGAAACATTCTGGTGGTCTAGTGGCCCCCCAACCCCACCAAATCAGATTTATTTTGTATTTTTTGTTTACCCCTTCCCTAGGGGCAGATGGGCACCCATCTGCCCCCAGAGTGGCCAATACGTGCATCCCATGCTTGGGGGGGCCTACACCAAGATTTCTGTTGGCCCTCTTCCCCCGAACTCAGCCCTCCCTGGGGGCTGATAGGGGCAGAAATCTGCCCCCAGGAAGGGCTGCATGAGGTGCCCCCATACACTTAGGGTGGGGGGAGAGGGCCACCCCCCTTTCATTGTAAAAAGAAAACTGGTGGTCTAATGGCACCCCACCAAAATCTAAAGTTATTATTATTTTTTTTATTATTTTATTTTGGCCCCTTTCTAAGGGGCAGATAATCACCCATCTGCCCCCAGGGGGGGGGCAACATGTGCTGCCCCATGCTTTGGGGGGCAGGGGAGAGGGCCGCTTACATAGTAAGCAGCCCTCCCCCCCATTTCACAAACAGATCCCTGTTGGTCTAGTGGCATTGCTGGGCACCGATCGAGCACTCTACGCCCGATCCGCGGCCAGCAATGCTTCAAAAAAGGTGTTGTTGGAAAGGGGTGAGTCTCCCCTTTCCAACACCTCCCTAGATATGAACGGCACAATAGTGCCGCAGATCGATGGAGAGGAAGGTGGACACTCACCTTTCATTTTCACCGCAGCAGCCGAAAATGGCTGCTGCAGTGAAAATTACTTTCAGTTTCGAATCAGCATGCATTATGCACGCTGATGTAAAACTGAAAGAAATCCAACCCCCGGGCCGTGAGGAGGAACTTCCTCCTCACATAGACGATGGGTTGGATTTCATTTTTGTGAGATCCCTGCTTTGCAGGGACCGCACAAAATGAAGTGCCAAAAAGGACGAGCTATCTCATCCTTGGCAACACCTAGGTAATGTGAAGGACGAGATAGCTTGCCCTTGGCACTTAAGGGGTTAATATTCGCGCACATTGAGAAGTGCATTGCTATGTGGATTGCTGTCTCGATGCTCACTGCCCGAAAGGCTGCGCAAAGCTGACTGACACAGAGTTGGAATTGGACTTGTGCAACTTTCCTGATTTGCAGGGCTCGGCCCCGCCTCCATTCCCAGCAACCCACATAATCCCAGGAAATGTGCATTGCACGCGCGCATTGAGAAGTGCATTGCTAAGTGGATTGCTGTCTCTCTGCTCACTGGCCGAAACGCTGCGCGAAGCTGACTTACACAGAGTTGGAGTTGCACTTGTGCAACTTTCCTGATTTGAAGGACTTGGCCCTGCCTCCATTCCCAGTAGCCCACATAATCCTAGGATACGCGCATTGTGCATGCGCATTGAGAAGTGGATTGCTGTCTCGCTGCTCACTGCCCGATACACTGCGCGAAGCTGACTGACACAGAGTTAGTTGGAGTTTGACTTGTGCAACTTTCCTGATTTGCAGGGCTTGGCCCCGTCTCCATTCCCAGCAGCCCACATAATCCCAGGACACGCGCATTGCACGCGCAAATTGAGAAGTTCATTGCTAAATGGATTGCTGTCTCGCTGCTCATTGCCCGAAACGCTGCGCAAAGCTGACTGACACGGAGTTGGACTTGTGCAACTTTCCTGATTTGCAGGGCTTGGCCCCGCCTCCATTCCCAGCAGCCCACATAATCCCAGGACACGCGCATTGCACGCATGCATTGAGAAGGGCATTGTTAAGTGGATTGCTGTCTCGCTGCTCACTGCCCGAAACGCTGAGCAAAGCTGACTGACACAGAGTTGGAGTTGGACTTGTGCAACTTTCCTGATTTTCAGGGCTTGTCCCGCCTCCATTCCCAGCAGCCCACATAATCCCAGGACACACGCATAGCGCACGCGCATTTAGAAGTGCATTGCTAAGTGGATTGCTGTCTCGCTGTCTAGCGAGAGAGCGTGGGGCGCGGGGTTGGAGACTTGTAAGAATCAAAGGCATTGTCCAAGTCAATGCAACTGGGAAATGCATTACACGTCGGCACGTAACTTGTTGTTTTCCTATGTTGATTATCATTGTGATTTGAAGGGGTGTAGCATAACCCTTTTGGGGAGTGCGGATTCATAGGAAAACAAGTGGGTGTGCGTTGTGCGAATCCCTTTTCTGGTGGTAATAGTGGCCTTGAACCGCCAAACAGGGTGTGTTGAATTAGTGCACTGAACTATTATCGTGACAACATAATGTGAGATGATTCAGATTGCAAATAATATCTAAGCTGATAGCAAGTTTAGGATATACGCCACAACCCCAACAAGATGAAGCAAGGACATTACACTCTGAAAAGGTCATTGTAGCGTCAAAGACAGCATCAGCAAACTTGAACACGCCGGTGCAAAAAAGATTACCGGCATGTATGGTTGACAAAAAAATAATAAATAAGAGCCGGAAGCGAACAGCGTCAAAAGGCGCTGATATACGACTCTACTAAAACCAAGGGGTGGATCAAGGGGGGGCGTTAAGCAAATCACAAAATGCAAATGGCGGGAATATAAAATATGACAAATTGATAGAGTTGAATACTCTACTAAACATGGAAGTAGACGCCATTAAGGTCAACCCAACAGAAACAGTAACGGCTCCTTAAATCGGAAGCGTAATCTCTAATACCACGATGGAATCTGAAAGCAAACAATGTGACAACAATAATTTGCTAACTCAGAAAATACATGGGCATGTGAATGTTAGTCCTCCTAAAATATGTTCGGTGGAGGCTCAGCAAAGATTAAGAAACGCATATCAAATGATGCACATCACTGGGCAAGTGGATGAAGAAACTCTCAGCTTCATGAACCTGAGTCATAATTCGGATAGTCATGATGAAGTGGTATTTGTTCACTCCAATACAGGAGACTTGATGCAGGTAGTTAATCTCTCCCCTATTCCAAGTTTAAGTGACCCCATCCCGTTTGGGAGAATTGAGGAAGGGGAAGAGATTCAGATAGCACCTAACCAAGTGGCAACAGGCTCCTTAGGATCATCTGAGTGTTCTGAGTGAAAGGGTTCTATAAATTAATTGTCATTTATTCCAGCTACCTCCAGACGACCAAATGGGGTGTGCAATGGGCAGCAATCGTTATGGCCTAGCGAGGGACCCAATGATGATGTAATTACTCAATTGAATGTGAATCCTACTCTAGCAGCTATGAATACAGCCTTGTTATCCCTTGCCAAGTTGTATGAAGCAATGGACCAAAAGCATAACTACCAAACAATCTTATTGACACAAATCTCTAATCAAAAGGCAGAAATCCTAACCCCTGAGGGAATAAGGAGGGGTGAGCCTCAGTATGACATTTTTAGACATTGTAGTCTGATAGACGATGGGGCTCAAACAGAGAATTAGATGTCCTTGAGAACAAGGCCACAGAAGATCTTAAACAGACGGCACTGCCAAAGAGCTCACAAGTGAAGGGGAAACCAAAAGTTACCGAAGAAAATCAGCCAAGTTTATTATGTCATAACATGTTTTCTAAATTTAATGAGGTTAGTAGTCCGTTAGTGGAAGTGCTGAATGTCAAGAGCATGAAGTCGCAGGAAAATGGTTTTGACATACCAGCAAAAGTGGCTATAGGAAAAATCAGGAAGAATCAATCAGTTAGGGCATGGCGAAATAACATTAAAAAGCTATGTAACGTACAAAGAGTAATTAAAACAAGCGCAAAGACGAGATGATTTTTGAAAATAATAAACTGTTCAAAAGAAAAAGATGGTAAAAAAGAGGTGGGGAAGGTCTTCAATGACATATTAGCACAACAAGCTATCAGTGACAAAGAAATATCCACGATTAATTTGACTTATTAACCACTTGACAACTTGGTTGCGGAAGCAACTCTAATGCAAGAGAGAGAGAAAAGATAATTACAGCAAATCCCTGTGATGTCAAGCTTACCCGTTGAGCCAGGGAAAGTTCTGTCTGAGGTGGCTTTGCCTCAAATGAGAGAGGAAATAAATAAAACTGTAGAACAATATATGTCCAATAGGAATAAAGAGCAGGATTTAGTAAGAACTAATACAGAACAACCATTAACCCCAGGCCACCAGCCAAGTTTACATGGCCCTAGGCCTTGGCTAATGAACCCCAGAGCGAATCCGCAAGATGTTGCCAATTCAGGACATACTGCGCAATGGAAGAAGAATATTGCTGTGGTCAAAGAGTCCACATATAAAACAAAGGCAGCCTTGAATAACAATTGAACTGAAACTGGTCTCCACTGTTTTATACTTGAATGCATAGAGCATCCTTTTGTGCATTTTGATTTAAACCGGTCTAGTGTTCTAAATATCTGCAAAGATATTCCACAGTTACAGAATATAAATACATCAGATATTCATAGAATTGAGTTTCTGGATGACCAAGACTTATCGAAGTCACGAATATCTGTAATTTCTGCTATTCTAGCAGACCTTCCTTGGCATGTAAAAGACACATTACATCTAATGGGCTTTAATTTATATAAAGATGATGTTCAAACAGTGAGGGGAGATAGGCCAGATTCCATCAAGAGGTGCGCACGAATATATGGAGCAAATAGTGCTACGCAAATTGACATGGGAAATCACCAGCATCAGACATAATAATCCCCAAAAGTAGAAAAAATCCATCTCATTGGGGAAGGTCTCACTTGACACCAGACTGTTTTTTTGAACGTCTAGAGGAAGTCCTCTCCAAAATATCATCGGAAAAGCATATTGATTATGTGTTGATCATGGGTGATCTAAATCTCCATCTAATACCAAAAAGGGGAAATAAGCAAACTTTGGAAGAACAAAGATGGGGCTACATTATGGAAGCTAGGTAATTTGCAATGGTGAATGGTACAGTCGAGAGTGACATACCGGCCACCAGTAATTGGCGTAATGGCTCCATGGAAGCCACTATCGATTATATATTTGTAAATGCTTGATGAACATAATCCAAACCCTGGATGTTAGATGGAGTTCTAAAAGTGATCATGGTCAATTGTGCTTAACATGGGAATGGGAGCTAAAGCAGCACATAAAGAAAAGTATAGAGGTCATTTAACTGCAAATAACACCAGGAATCGGTTAAAATGGTCTGAAACATCATTAACTGATTTCGATAGAACACTGGCAAAACATCCAGGGCAAGGTTATGTGTCAACAGTGAAAAAATATGATTTTGTACAAACAGTTGTGCAGGGGAATAATTACAAGCATGCCCATATCTTAGATATTGACGTTAAAAATAAAAAAGCTGGTGTCCACAAGGGGGCGCGCAGATGAGAGCCTGTCCCGCGTGAGCTCCCGCCCCGAGGTCCCGAAAAACGGAATGAGCCCCCGTTTTTTGATCCCCCCTGGGGTGGAAACTCGAGACGAAGGTCTGTGAAGGTACTCGCCACGTACGGAAGAAATCCCGGGTGAATACGGCCCCGGCTTCCACCAAATATCGTCATGAAACTGTGAAGGTGAAAACGAAACTAGAATCGGCCTCGACTCTGCCCGGAACTCTTGGCCTGCTGGGAGCAACACCCAGTGGAGCGCACGCTGGAGGCTGGGCCCCCACGTCCACACAACGCCAATCCTGGATGGGTGGACCCGGCGGAGCAAACGGTAGACCGCAATAGTGGAAAAAGGAGCAGGGAGAACTCTGGACGCGGTCCGACTCCGGGCGCCCCGAGAAGAAAATGGAGGCACGGGCCCCGTGCTTCCTCTTCCGCTGAAACGAACCTTCACAGAGGGATTAGATCGCCTCCCCCTGATGGACCAAGCGAGGCGGGCCCGCCACCGGGCTGGGGTCCGGCCTGGGACCTGGGACGCACGCTCCCTGCGGCCCAAGAGAAGTAAGTGTCTGCCCTTGTCCCTCCCACCGTTCACCCGCCAGAGGATAAGGACCTTACCCAGACTGTAATAACGGACGCATCTACCCCACAGAGGGAAAGGCTGCCTTGGGACAGAAAGTAAAAGCACGAAATAAGTGACTTTGGGGCGTGTGCCTCCTATGTGGTAACAGGCATTCTAGCAGCGGCACTGTCCGACACGTTGAAACTACGACATCAGGCGCATGAACACCCGACAGAAACTTGCCATATACGCATACGGTTCGATACCCCGAATCGACGTCGGCTCCAAAATGGCCAGATCCCCAATCACAGATACAGAAACCGCCGCCACAAAAGGAGACATAGCAGATTTACTGGCGGAAATAAGGAACATGGGAGCCAATATAGGACGAAAGATTGATAACTTACACAGCGCCTTGATAACATAGAGGATAGGGTTGAAGGTGTCGAAAACAACCAGGCCTCAATCGATGTCTTGGAAACACAGCTGGCCCACAGATTAACTGAGCTAGAACAAAGAGAGCAGGAGTTTAGACTTAAGATGGACGATTTGGAGAATCGTGAAAGGAGAAACAACCTATGTTTTTTTGGGATTCCCGAGAAGAGGACCTGAAAACAACCCTCCACGACATCATCAAGCTCCTGGTTGCCGAAGACAACATTGATGAACCCAAGACAGAGCGCATTCATAGAGCGGGAGGCCCACCTGGAGGCCCAAGATCAGTTCTGGCAAGACCGTTATCAGGATAGGATGAGAATGTTGGAAAAGGCGAGGAGCGGGAGCACCATCTGCCTAAATGGATCCCAAATAACGATATACCAGGACCTCTCCTCCCTGACCTTGGCCCTGAGGAAAATGTGTAAACCACTCACGACATGGCTTAAATCTCGTGACACACGCTACAGATGGGGATACCCTTTTTCTCTTTCTTTCGAACATGAAGGCACAATGATCAGGTTGAGCTCTGAGCAACAAATCAAAGCTTGCATATCTGACTTGCTGGGCCCGCAGGATCGGGAGGAATCCCGTGACCATGCCCCCAAGGACGGGAGGGAATGGCAGATACAGGGCCCGAAGAGGAAGAAGGTGAAAGGCTCGAGGAAATATCGCAGGGGAAACGGCTCCCCAGAAGGGGGCAGCTGATCCTCGACAAGTATGGTACTCTTTGCTTGAATTGACATTTGATAAGGGGAAAACATGGGTGTCTATTGGGGTAACATGATTGAGATCTCCACTTACCTTGCAGTGCTCGCTCTGGGGGGAGGTTACCGAGGGCTCATTAGTTATTTTGATGCTTATTTTACAAGGGGACCATGAGGTAACGGTCTCCACTGGTGGTTCGGTTCCGGGCTAGTGCGTTTAACTAAGCTCGATCGGACGCCACCGAACTCAGGAAGAAGGAAGGGAGGGTGGGTGGGGAAGACGGTTGAAGGCACGTGTCAAATCAAGGGGATATTCAAGAACTATGAACAGTACAATGGTTACATGGTTGTTTAAACACTGAGGGAGCGGGTTGAAATGGTCAGAGAGTATGTATGGTCTCAGATTCCGTTGTTACGATGACCGCTGAACCATATAGCAGGGGTGCCATAAGGGTGGGACCGCTGAACGTCAAAGGTCTTAATTCACCGACCAAGAGATCACTTGCCTTTAGAGAGTTTAGCAGATCAAATATCGATATCCTTTTATTGCAGGAGACTAAATATATGAAGGGTGAGGAGAGGGCGGTCCTGGGGAGGCGATCCAGGATTGAATTCTGGGGCTCTGGACCATTAAAGAGGGGGGGAGTGGGAATAATCATTAAGAAGGGGATAGACTTCAAGACCACAAAGGTTTGGTCAGACGCTGAAGGCCGAGCCTTGCTTGTTTCAGGGACAATTGGGAATGTGTCCACTACGATCGCCACTATTTACTCCCCCAACGGGTCATAACATCCTTGGAGGAGATTTTAATACATGGGCAGATCTCACGTTAGATTGGAAACCTGGTAACCCAGAAACACGTGATAAACTCGGAGGAGACCACGCTCAATTCAGGGTGATGATGGAACTGTATGTATTGACTGATGTGTGGAGACAAATGCACCCCACGGCGAGAGTTTATACTTTTTTTCAGCCCCTCACAATACACTCACCCGCATTGACCACCTCTACCTCTCAAGAGATCTCTGTGATACGGCCTCACACACAGAAATCACACCGATCACATGGTCTTTCCATGACATGGTGACTGCCGATATAATATGGGAATCCCTACCGGTTAGGGGGGGAAAATGGAGATGCAACGAGACCCTATGGAAAGACCCTGTTTTTAAGTCAGAGATGGAAACTGAAATTGCTGATTACTTTCGAATGAATGATACCGGGGAGGTCTCTACACAAGGGTTCTGGGATGCGGGCAAGGCAACCTGAAGGGGGGTCCTAATGAGGGAGGGAGCCATTAAAAAAAGAGAGAGAACCCTGATTGAAAATATATTTCGTAGAGAAATCGCCCCACTAGATAACGAAGCAAAGGAAGGGGACGTAATGGACCATGAAAAAGTCAGTGAAGCAAGGAAAAAAAGGGAGGAACTCCGTCTCCTAGAACATGACCAACTAGCTCGCAAACTTCTTTTCCTAAGACAAAAATTTTATGAGAAAGGAGACAAAGCAGATGCGTTGTTAACGGCCAGGCTACGAGCACAGCAGGCAGAACGCAGTGTACCCGAAATAGTTGATGGAGGACCCAACAAAGTTATAAGTAGGACCACCATCCCCGAAGCCTTTGCAGACTTCTATGAAGCCCTGTATACCCCAGAGACGGAATCGGACCCATCTAGCATTCGATCCTATTTAGCTGATATCGATATGCCCAAACTAACATACATTGAGTCTGAGACCCTGGACGCCCCCATAACTGAGGAAGAGATTCAGGAGGCCATCAAACGACTAACACTAGGTAAATCCCCAGGCGAAGACGGGTATACTGCAGGTTTTTATAAGACATTTGCCTCACAGCTCACACCCTTTCTAGTGAAACTATTTAATGAGATCCTGGAGACGGGGAAACCTCCGGATTCATTTGTCAAAGCACTCATAACTGTCATCCCAAAAGAAGGGAGAGATCCCAAAAAATGCAGATCATACCTTCCTATCTCCCTACTCAACTTAAATGCAAAGATATACACAAGAACTTGGCAGCTAGAATTGAAACATACATGTCCCGCCTCATCCACCCTGACCAGGTGGGCTTTATACTGGGTCGCCAGGGTGCAGACACCATGCGCAAGACCCTGCACTTGGTTCATGCCTCCCAGAACCTGAACACTGATCCCGCACTATTTTCCATTGATGCAGAAAAAGCATTTGATAGGGTAGATTGGGACTTTCTAATGGGTGTCCTTCGAAAAATTGGGATGGGCCCCAAGCATAGAAAGGGAATCCAGGCGGTCTATTCGATGCCTACAACTTCGGTATTTGTAAATGGGGTATATTCTAGGTGGCTCCAATTGAAGCGGGGTACCCGACAGGGATGCCCATTGTCGGCCATCTTGTTTGCTTTATCGCTTGAACCATTAGCACACAAGATGAGAACGGACACCAGTATAGAAGGGATGCACCTGGGACCCACAGAGTACAAGTTGGCATTGTATGCCGACGACATTCTCCTGCATGTGGTCAATTCTGAAAGATCCATTCCCCAAGCTATAACCCTCCTTGAAGAATATGGTCAGTTATCAGAGTTCAAGGTCAATCGGTCCAAATCCATATTGTTCCCCCTCCAGGGGGTGGCGGAGGTAAATGAAACAAAATATTCCCCCCCTTGAACTGACACTTGAGCACGACACCATGCGATATTTAGGGATTCGAATTACGAAACAAATAGACAATCTTTATGAAGCGAACTTTCCACAGCTTCCTGCCAAATTCCATGCGGATCTGGTCAGGTGGGACAAATTGACAATCTCATGGCTTGGCCGGCTTAACGCCATTAAAATGACTTGTCTCCTGAGGTTTCTCTACCCCTTTCAGATGCTTCCCATTAAAATACCGGAGCAATACTTCACTGAGGTTAGAAAAGCGACTCTGAAATTCCTGTGGCGTGGGAAAAAAGCCAGGATCGCCTTCAACACATTAACGTTGCCCAAAGATAAAGGAGGGGCAGGCCTCCCAGACCTCAAGAAGTATTATGTTGCTGCCCAATTATGGGTGCTCGTCCCTCACTTACGTAACCAAAAGGAACCACAGTGGATAGCAATGGACAACCACTATTTAGACCCAGCAACACTCTCGGAGTGGCTATGGGCCCCACGAAAGAGAGTATTGGGGAGGACGAAGGAGCATCCGCTCTTTGCCACCATATGGGAAATTTGGAAGGAGGGTCCAGAGATGAGGGAAATCACAACATGGCCATCTCCACTGAGCCACCTATGGTCCCCGGGCATAAATAACCACATCCCCAATGCTGAAAGATTCCAGGCGTGGTATGAAGCAGGACTAGAAAGAGTGGGTCAGCTTCTCCGAAACGACTACCTTATCACTCTCCCGGAGCTAACAGCAGTCCTGAATATAGGCGTGCTGTCCACTTTCCACTACCTACAGATCAAAGGGGTCTTAACAAAGGCAGCATGGAAAGAAAAACTAAGTAGGGAGCTCACACCCTTCGAAAAGCTCTTGGACTCCAAGATTGACAGGAAGGGCCTGATTTCCGCCATGTACAAATTGCTAGTGGAGGCGGGTAGAGGGAACACACATAACCTCAGAACACGTTGGGGGAATGACATTGGGTCGGAAATTGATTAAGACGTGTGGGATAAAATGTGCTGCATGGCAACACACACTTCCATATCATGCCAATACAAACTCCATTCCATGAAACTTTTGCACCGCTGGCAGTATGACCCATATAAAATTATCCAAAATGTATCAATCATCCTCCCCCCTCAGTTGGCATGAATGTGGACAAGTCGCAGACTATTGGCACATGTGGTGGGAATGTCCTAAGATTAAGATCTATTGGAATGAGGTCTTGGGGTGGATTAGACACCTAGACGGGATTCAAAGAATGGCGGACCCCCATCTTGTCCTGTTCGGTCTTGAGAAAATAGAGGACGAATGGCAGAGAGTCCAAGGCCTAGCTCCCCATCTGTTGCTCGCTGCTCGGACATTAATTGCCACCAAATGGAAATCAATCACAACCCCGACCGAGAATGAATGGATCAATGTTGCAATGAACATATGTACCATGGAGAAAATTATCGCATCACTCCACGACAGGGCGACACAGTATGAAGTCCTGTGGTCAGATTTCCTAAGCAAACACACATCAAACAGACATCCAACCCCAAATGGAGATAGGGCTCACTGTCTACAGGGCCCGACTGGGTCCTTCTCCTCTTGGGTTCTTTTCCTGCTCTACCTGTTATGAGACTGCTTCTACGCTACCTCTCAGGCATCAGTAGAACCGTGACAAGACACCCTCCTTATGGCGAGTCCCTGAACACACCACATCGAAACAGTTTCAGCCTGCGGCAACGAGCGCATGACCATGAAAACACAACTCCTTGGTTACACGATTTCTTAGTCCGTGAGGGGTGGGAGGAGGGAGGAAGGAGTAAAAGAATAAAGAGAACGAGGAAAATATGTTGGTTTTTTCCATTGTTATACCGTTGGATGTATAGAAGCGAAACTAAGCACTGTATATTGGAATTACTTCCACCTGTGTAACGAATATGGATGCATATGTAACTTTTTCTTTTTCTCTTTTCTCATTGAGAGAACTGTTATGTGTTAAAACTTAATAAAATCAAATAAAAAAAAAAGCTGAGTTGAGACGACATATACGACTGTTAAAACAGCTACCGGTGGAGGAGAGTGTCAAGGAGTTCCCCCTTCTCACCTGAGTCCGATCTTTGCTGGATTTCTTGGTCGATGCCTTCTTGCGGACGGATCGGGTCTTGAATAAGGCTGCACGAGTCTCTTCCGACTCCAGCGTGCGTTCAAAGTTTCGGGATGCAACGATCCAGGAACCGGGAAATTAAGAAGGTGCACTACTCAGCACACGAGTCCAGGAAGTAAGAAAGAAAGGAGAGGGACTAGGAATGGAGTTAGTAGGGACAGAATCATGGAAGCAATACCGTGAGCTATGGAGCACATGTCTGGTCGCTACTTCGCAATAGCATTGAGACGCGCGGAGCCGCGGGGGGCGGGCGTGGTCTATTAATAGAACAAGCTACGTCCAACGTGTAGAGCGAGGATGGTGTTTCACACTGGACGGCCATGTTGGGTGTACCAGGGAGTGCAAGCCCCGTTGAGACAAGGACCAGGAAGTCCAAAAGGGGCGCGTTCTGTAGGTCATGTCAGCATGCCTCCTCCGAAGACCCATTCCTCCAGGTTTGCCCGGGTGTATGTGGTGAAATTTTCTGAGCAGTCGAGGGGCCTTGATATTAGAAAGTGGTTCCCAGGTTCTTTCACTAGGAGGATATCCCTTCAATTCAACCAGGTATTGAAGCTGACCTCGTTTATACCTGGAGTCGCATATACGGGACACTTCATATTCCAGTTGGTTGTCGACCAGCAGAGGAGGGGGTCTGCAGGATTTCCGGGAGTATTGGATGTAGGCTTTTAATAAGGATGTGTGAAAAACTGGGTGAATTTTCTTCCAGGAGTCTGGTAGTTTGATCCGGTATGAGACTGGATTTATAATTTCCTTGATGGGAAATGGACCATACTACCGAGGGGCCAATTTGTTTGGCCGAAAATGTCGGGGTAGTAATTCCGAGGACAACCAGGCTTGATCACCAATTGCATAAGAAGGCCCTGGTCTTCTTTTGGAATCCGCATACCTCTTAGTCTGTGTTCTAGCCTTCTCTAAGTTTTCTTTGGCCTCCTGGTGTACGTTGATGAGGGTTTTGATCCAGGAGTCGACAGTAGGTACCGGTCTGGGATGAAGGAGAACAGAGGGTAGAACCGATGGATGGAAACCTTGGCTACAATAAAAGGGACTGGTCTTAAGTGCTGAATGATCGGAATTGTTGTAGGCGAAATCAGCCACGGGTATCAGGAGCGACCAGTCATCCTGAACCTTGGTGGCGAAAATCGAAGATACTGTTCCAGGGTCTGATTAGCACGTTCTGTGGCCCCGTTGGTTTGGGGATGATAACCTGATGAGAGTGCGTGTTGGATTCCCAAAATGCGACAGAGATGTTTCTAGAAATGTGAGACGTATTGAGGTCCTCGATCAGATATGATCTTGGAAGGAAGTCCATGCAGACGGAATATGTGTTGCAGAAAGAATCCAGCAAGTTCGGACGAGGATGGTAGCTTACACAGGGGTGTAAAATGAGCCACATGAGTGAACAAGTCAATAGTAACCATGATGGTCGTGTATCCTCGGGAAGGTGGTAATTCCACAATGAAGTCGTAGCAATGAATTACCATGGCCTTGTTCGCAGTGTAGGTTGCAGTAGAAGACCCGCCGGTCTCTTGTTATCATGTTTATTTTGACTACAGATAGCACAAGCTTGGATGTACTGCTGTACATCGGTCTTCATTCCAGACCACCAAAACTGTCTTTGTATGAGGCGGAGGGTGTTGGTTATGCCACGATGTCCGGAGTGAAGGGTATCATGACAGATGTTTATTATTCTTTGTTGTAATTTCTGTGTTGGAATGACCAGTGCGTTGTCCTTGAATAAATATTCTTCCTTGACTCTTAGATTCCATTGATTCTTCCTTGAAATATCCTTCCACAGATCAGAGGATTGGGTTTGCACTCGAATTTCTTCCAGGAGATTGACTTCTTGAGCTACAAAGATCGTGTGGGGAAACATCTTAGGATAGGCCCTATCTTCAGTAGTTACATAGTCAGGACGTCGAGATAAGGCGTCAGAAATCAGGTTTTGTGATCCGGGAACATGATTGATGTGAAACTAGTACTGGGCAAAGAAGTAGGCCCAACGCGCCTGACAACTGTTCCTACACTCGAATGACTGTAGAATTTGAAGATTTCGATGGTCCGTGCGGACCTGAACTGGATGTCTAGCACCCAGAAGTAGATGTCGCCATTCAGTGAAGGCTAGATGGATGGCTAACAGTTCCTTTTCCAGGACGGAGTAGTGTGTCTCACTGGGAGTCAGGGTTTGTGAAAGGTAAGCTACGGGGTGTTCCAGTTTATCCTCAAATTCCTGCTTCAACACCGCTCCTATGGTGTAGTTAGAGGCATCCGTTTCCACTAGGAATGGTCGATTTATGTCGGGTTGGGCTAAAATGGGGGCTAGCGTGAACTCTGCCTTTAAACGGTGGAATGCCTTATCTTGCAGTGTAGACCAGATAAAGGGGGTGTCTTTCTTCAAGAGAGCAACGATCGGCTGAACGATCTCGGAAAAGGTGGATATGAACTTCCGGTAGAAGTTGGCAAACCCCAGGAAGGATTAAACTTGTATCACGGACGTGGGAGCGGGCCATGCCAGTATGGCCTTTACCTTTGAAGGGTCCATACCAATTCCTTCTGGGCTAAGGATGAATCCTAGGTAGTGAACAGAAGTAACGTGAAACAAGCATTTTTCGGGTTTGGCTAAAAGTTTGTGTTCACGGAGTCGTTGTAATACTGCCTTTACATGTTCTTCATGCTTTAGAAGGTCCTTGGAAAAGATCAATATTTCGTCCAGATAGACAATGACGAAGAGGAATAACATGTCAGAGAACACCCTATCCATGAAACGTTGAAAAACTGCGGGGGAATTAGCTAGTCCAAAGGGCATGACTAGATATTCATACTGACCAAAGGGTGTTCTAAAGGCGGTTTTCCATTTGTCTCCTTCCCGGACACGAATCAAATGGTAGGCACCCCGGAGATCCAACTTCGTGAATATTACGGCGCCTCTCACAGCCTCCGGGATATCCGAGATCAGGGGCAGTGGGTACCGGTCTTTGAGGGTACATTGATTTAAGCCACGATAGTCGAGGCAAGGTCTGAGTTCCTTGGTGTCCTTCTTGGGAACAAAGAACAACGAAGCACCCGCTGGAGATTTTGAAGGTCTTATGGTGCCATTTTCAAGGTTGGTATCCAGGTATTCTCGGAGGGCCTTTTTCTCAGGTTCGGAAAGGATGAACATTCTGCCGAAGGGAATCACTGCTGAGGGATCTGTATCTATGGTGCAGTCTTCAGGTCTGTGAGGGGGTAAGGCCTGGACTTTGGCAGTTGAAAATACATCAGCATATCCCTGACAGGCCTCAGGGACTTGTATGATATTGGAAACCATCAGTGGCGTTTGCTGGTCTCTTGGTGGTTATTTAGCGGGTGTCAAGGAGGGATCCAGGAACAGACAGTGAGACATACAAAACTCTGAGCCTAGGAATAGTGATCCTGCTGCCCAATTGATATACGGATTGTGCTTCTATAACCAGGGCATACCCAATACCATGGGGTAATGAGCTGACTTAATGATGTTGAATCCAATCCGCTCTTGGTGATGGTTTATAGAAAGCTGGATCTCTTTAATTTGCAGGCTTATGGGCCCTGAAGTGAGGGGTCTTCCGTCGATTGCTTCCACCGGCTGCATGGTGCTTCGTGTCTCGTATGGAATATGATGACTAACAACCCAGTCTTCATCAATGAAAATTCCCATAGCTCCGCAGTCTACCAAGGCCAGAATGGGATAGGTCTTATTCCTGGAGGGCGACAGGAAGGCATCTTGTCCCAACCCGACATAAATCGGCCATTCCTAGTGGAAATGGATGCCTCTAACTACGCCATAGGAGCGGTCTTGAAGCAGTACTTGAGGATAAACTGGAACACCCCATTGCTTACCCCTCACAAACCCTGACTCCCAGTGAGACACATTACTCCGTCCTGGAAAAGGAACTGTTAGCCATCTGCCAAGCCTTCACTGAATGGCGACATCTACTTCTGGGTGCTAGATATCCAGTTGAGGTCCGCACGGACCATCGGAATCTTCAAATTCTACAGTCATTGGAGTGCAGGAACAGTCATCAGGCGCGTTGGGCCTACTTCTTTGCCCAGTACCAGTTCCACATCACTCATGTTCCCAGATCACAAAACCTGATTGCTGACGCCTTATCTCGACGTCCTGACTATGTAGCTACTGAAGACAGGGCCTATCCTAAGATGTTTCCCCACACGATCTTTGTAGCTCAAGCAGTCAACCCCCTGGAAGAAATTCGAGTGCAAACCCAATCCTCTGACCTCTGGAAGGATATTTCAAGGAAGAATCCATGGAACCTAAGAGTTAAGGAAGGATATTTATTCAAGGACATACACTGGTCATTCCTACACAGAAATTACAACAAAGAATAATAAACCTCTGTCATGATACCCTTCACTCCGGACATCGTGGCATAACCAACACCCTCCGTCTCATACAAAGTCAGTTTTGGTGGCCTTGAATGAAGACCAACGTACAGCAGTACATCAAAGCTTGTACTATATGCAGTCAAAATAAACATGATAGCAAGAGACTGGCGGGTCTTCTACTGCAACCTACACTGCCAACAAGGTCATGGGAATTCATTGCTATAGACTTCATTGTGGAATTATCACCTTCCCGAGGATACACGACCATCATGGTTACCATAGACTTGTTCACTCATATGGCTCATTTTACACCCCTGTCTAAGCTACCATCCTCGTCCGAGCTTGCTGGAATCTTCCTGGAACACATATTCCGTTTGCATGGACTTCCTTCCAAGATCATATCTGATCGAGGACCTTAATACGTCTCTCATTTCTGGATACATCTCTGCCGCATTTTGGGAATCCAATGCACCCTCTCATCTGGTTATCATCCCGAAACCAACGGGGCCACAGAACATGCTAATCAGACCCTGGAGCAGTATCTTCAATGTTTCGCCACCACGGTTCAGGATGACTGGTCGCTCCTGATATCCGTGGCTGAATTCACCTACAACAATTCCGATCTTTCAGCACTTAAGACCAGTCCCTTTTATTGTAGCCAAGGTTTCCATCCATCGGTTCTACCCTCTGTTCTCCCTCATCCTACACCAGTACCTACTGTCGACTCCTGGATAGAAACCCTCATCAACGTACACCAGGAGGCCAAAGAAAACTTAAGAGAAGGCCCGAAGAAAGACTAAGAGGTATGCGGATTCCAAAAGAAGACCAGGCCCTTCTTATGCAATTGGTGATTAAGTCTGGTTGTCCTCGAAATTACTACCCCGACATCTACGGCCAACCAAGTTGGCCGCTCAGTACAATGGTCCATTTCCCATCAAGGAAATTATCAATCCAGTTTCATACCGGATCAGACTACCAGACACCTGGAAGAAAAGCCACCCAGTATTTCACACATCCTTATTGCACTCTCAAAGATTGGTACCCACTGCCCCTGATCTCGGATATCCTGGGAGCTGTGAGAGGCGCCGTAATATTCACGAAGTTGGATCTCCGGGGTGCCTATCATTTGATCCGTGTCCGGGAAGGAGACGAATGGAAAACCGCCTTTAGAACACCCTTTGGTCACTATGAATATCTAGTCCTTTGGACTAGCTAATGCCCCTGCAGTTTTTCAACGTTTTATGGATAGGGTGTTTTCTGACATGTTATTCCGCTTTGTCATTGTCTATCTGGACGACATATTGATCTTTTCCAAGGATCCTCTAAAGCATGAAGAACATGTAAAGGCAGTATTACAACGACTCTGTGAACAGAAACTTTTAGCCAAACCCGAAAAATGCTTGTTTCACATTACTTCTGTTCACTACCTAGGATTCATCCTTAGCCCAGAAGGAATTGGTATGGATCCGTCAAAGGTAAAGGCCATACTGGCATGGCCCGCTCCCACGTCCGTGAAACAAGTTCAATCCTTCCTGGGGCTTGCCAACTTGTACCGGAAGTTCATTTCTACCTTTTCCAAAATCGTTCAGCTGATCGTTGCCTTCTTGAAGAAAGACACCCCCTTTATCTCGTCTACACCGCAAGATAAGGCATTCCAACGTTTAAAGACAGAGTTCACGCAAGCCCCCATCTTGTCCCAACCCGACATAAATCGGCCATTCCTAGTGGAAACGGATGCCTCTAACTACGCCATAGGAGCGGTCATGAAGCAGGAACTTGAGGATAAACTGGAACACCCCATTGCTTACCTCTCACGAACCCTGACTCCCAGTGAGACACATTACTCTGTCCTGGAAAAGGAACTGTTAGCCATCCGCCAAGCCTTCACTGAATGGCGATATCTACTTCTGGGTGCTAGATATCCAGTTCAGGTCCGCACGGACCATCGGAATCTTCAAATTCTACAGTCATTGGAGTGCAGGAACAGTCATCAGGCGCGTTGGGCCTACTTCTTTGCCCAGTACCAGTTCCACATCACTCATGTTCCCAGATCACAAAACCTGATTGCTGACGCCTTATCTCGACGTCCTGACTATGTAGCTACTGAAGACAGGGCCTATCCTAAGATGTTTCCCCACACGATCTTTGTAGCTCAAGCAGTCAACCTCCTGGAAGAAATTCGAGTGCAAACCCAATCCTCTGACCTCTGGAAGGATATTTCAAGGAAGAATCCATGGAACCTAAGAGTTAAGGAAGGATATTTATTCAAGGACAATGCACTAGTCATTCCTACACAGAAATTACAACAAAGAATAATAAACCTCTGTCATGATACCCTTCACTCCGGACATCGTGGCATAACCAACACCCTCCGTCTCATACACAGACAGTTTTGGTGGCCTTGAATGAAGACCAACGTACAGCAGTACATCAAAGCTTGTACTATCTGCAGTCAAAATAAACATGATAACAAGAGACCGGCGGGTCTTCTACTGCAACCTACACTGCCAACAAGGTCATGGGAATTCATTGCTATAGACTTCATTGTGGAATTACCACCTTCCCGAGGATACATGACCATCATGGTTACCATAGACTTGTTCACTCATATGGCTCATTTTACACGCCTGTCTAAGCTACCATCCTCGTCCAAGCTTGCTGGAATCTTCCTGGAACAAATATTGCGTTTGCATGGACTTCCTTCCAAGATCATATCTGATCGAGGACCTCAATACGTCTCTCATTTCTGGAAACATCTCTGTCGCATTTTGGGAACATTGCGAAGTAGCGACCAGACATGTGCTCCGTAGCTCGCGGTATTGTTTTCCTTGGTTCTTTCCAGCCAACCCCATTCCTAGTCCCTTTTCTTCCTTTCTTGATTCCTGGACTCGTGTGCTAGTAGCGCACTCTGTAAATTTCCCAGATTCCTGGATCTTTGCATCCCAGAACTTTGAACGCACGCTGGAGTTGGAAGAGACTCGTGCAGCCTTATTCATGACCCGATCCGTCCGCAAGAATGCATCGACCAAGTAATCCAGCAAAGATCGAACTCAGGTGAGAAGGGGGGAACTCCTTGACAGGACTTCCTCTGGATTTCTTCTTCTCTGCCTTCCTTTCCTGGATACGAAAGTCTATTTGCATGGCAAGGTCCATTAGTGCCTGGAATGAGTTTGGGCGAGCCACTCTGGCCAACTCATCCTTAATTTCCTCATTCAGTCGTCTCCTGAAAAGGGTAAAAGTCGCCCCAGGGGACCAATTAACTTCCTTGGCTAATTGCTTGAATCGGGTTACAAAGGTGAGCACATCCTGGGATCCCTGCTGAAAGTCCAACAGGCGTTCCTGGGTACTATAGACCTACTCTGGGCGGTCAAACATGGTTTTAAGGGCCTGTATGAACACATCATAGTCATCTAGGAGCGCATCGCCGGAATTAACGAGGGGCGTAGCCCAGGTTAAGGCATTTCCTGAAAGGTGAGAAATTATGAAACCCACCTTAGCTCTGGGAGTCGAAAAGTAGTAGGGCTTAAAAGTAAAGTGGACCAAACATGAATCCAGGAATCCACGAAGGGTTTTTGCTGACCCATCGTATTTTTTAACTATGCCGCCCAGCAGCACACTTTCTTTTGTGGCAGAATCACGGGATAGAACTAATTGTTTGAGTGCTGCGTTTTCTGCCTTTAGATTCTGTACCTCAGTTGTTAGTTCTTGCATGCCATGCATCAGGTTCTGAACGGCCGCTTCCATGTCCATATCGAGTTCGGTCGGGTGGCGTCTCAAACTGTCAAGGAGTTCCCCCCTTCTCACCTGAGTCCGATCTTTGCTGGATTTCTTGGTCGATGCCTTCTTGCGGACAGATCGGGTCTTGAATAAGGCTGCACGAGTCTCTTCCGACTCCAGCGTGCGTTCAAAGTTCCGGGATGCAACGATCCAGGAATCCGGGAAATTAAGAAGGTGCACTACTCAGCACACGAGTTTAGGAAGTAAGAAAGAAAGGAGAGGGACAAGGAATGGAGTTAGTAGGGACAGAATCAGGGAAGCAATACCGCGAGCTACGAAGCACACGCCTGGTCGCTACTTCGCAATAGCATTGAGACGCGCGGAGCCACGGGGGGCGGGCGTGGTCTATTAATAGAACACGCTACGTCCAACGTGTAGAGCGAGGATGGTGTTTCACGCTGGACGGCCAGGTTGGGAGTACCAGGAAGTGCAAGCCCAGTTGAGACAAGGACCAGGAAGTCCAAAAGGGGCGCGTTCTGTAGGTCATGACAGAGAGATTATGTAAAACAAACCACCTGAGATCAGTATATAAGAATTGGCAAAGAGGAAGAAAAGTGATATGCTATCAAAAAGATAGTGAACATATGCCAAGAAACATTGCTTCTAAGTCATCAGCTGAGATATGGGGATTATTAAATAAAATAACGTATAAAGATCAAAGTGCAAATAAACTCCATTGAAATTTGGGCCGCAATATTAGAGAAGATCTTCAAGGAAGTAATGGGAATAGGAAAACTGCCTGATTCATGGAAAAAATCTTTATTAATCCCGGTTTTCAAAAAGGGGAATATACTTGACCCGGCATCATATAGGCTGATAGCCTTATTGGATTTCCCATATTTGCCCGCTTAGTTCTTCGTGATTTTAATATCTGGCTAAATAAGTAGAACTTAAGAGAACATTGGCAAACAGGGTTTTTGCAAGGCTTGTGGACAAGTATTAAACTGCTTGCCATAAATGTTATCATTACCAAACAGCGTCACAAGAAGCAACCACTATATGTCACATTTGTCGACTTTAAGACGGCATTCGACTCAGTGGTAAGAGAATTACTCTTTGTGAAACTAATGAAGAGTAACTGCCCGTGGCACATCCTAAAATGGCTGATCGACTTTCAGGAACAGACATCTTTACAAATAAGACTTGATGGACTGGTTTGCTCTCTGAATCCATTCAAACGTCAAGGGGGCTGAAGCAAGGTTGCATACTTGCTTCAGCCCTCTTTAAATTTTTCATACTAGATTTGGGTGTGGAATTTGCACACGTAGTAACTGACTCACCGAAAATTGGAGACAAGGTCATCAATGGTTATTATATGCGGATGACCGCCTCTTATTATCAAAGACACCTATGGGATTACTTAACATGTTGCAGGCCCTGGAGAAATATGCCACAGGTAATAATAGTATGACTATAAATATTTTAAAAACTCAGGAAGTGCAATTTGGTAACCCCAAGCAGCGCAATCAGTGCCATAATTGGATGTTAAATAATCAAAAGATTGAAATTGCATCTAGCTACATTTATCTAGACTCCAATATTAATAATCATCCGAAAGATCTATCATATGAGCATGGCCTGAAGTTGAAATTCAATATTCTACTATCTCAATGGAGATCAAAGTTGCAGGAGTATCTGCAGGAAGCAGATATAACGGAAGAGTTACTTCTCCAAAATCCAGAGAAAGCAAAAGTAAAGATGTGCCGAAGTGACTGGATTCAGAGTAGGGAACTATGTAATAACTATAAGACTTTTAAAGAGAATCCATTTGCATTAAAATCATTTGGCGATCCCGAAGCATATCTTTTGAAATAACCTAGTGTTCTGCATCGTGCAGGACTGCTGTGCCTGAGATTAAACCTGTGGAAAACTAGAGAAGTTACATCCAAATGGTTCAATGATAGTCAAAAGTCAAATGTTTGTCAGTTTTGTAACACAGGAGTGGAATCTCTTGAGCACCTTATCACTGAATGCCTAGAAATGCAACATATAAGAACTAAATATTTTAAGACATTGTTTGAACATGTGCTGCACAGGGATGCAAAAGACCTAAGGAGATATGTATTCCATATATATTCTAAATCAATAGGTTATGCAACAATTAATTTTTTGCATGAATTGGAACTAGAAAATGATTTAACTGAAGATTCACAGAACTGATACTCTAAAGGATTAGAACTGAAGGTTTTTTAGTTACGATATGTATTTGTACTTTATCCTTTGTTTTATTGTCTAATTTTAATTGTATTGTTTGTTTTTTAAAATTATTAATATTTTTTTTATATTGAAAGGTTGAATGTTTCAGCCGAATCAATTCATAATAATTAAAAAGAAAAAAAGTTCTTTCATTTATTTCTTTTCTTTTTGATTTTACCCCCCCCCCAGATTGACGTCATTCTTTTGATTAGGAACTTCTAATGAGTGCTTTAATTTTAATTTTGTTACTATAATTTTATATTTATTAGTCTAGACACAACACAAACCTTTATACTAACATATTATAACCCCATACATATGTGCACGTTCAATTTGTCCCCTTACGCGCGCCTTCCTTCACTGCCTTGGTGGATGCATTCTGCTCCCTTTGTATTACCCCCTCTGGGAGTTTGACACACGCTGTTCTAATTGGCTTTTCCTTTTGGATTCCTTAATACACTCTCTTGAGCCTGTGAATTCGAGGTATCCTTATCTCTCTTCTTTATACAATCCCCAAAAAATCCACATACTCTTATTACAGGGCCTGCGGTAGCAGCCCTGTGGTTATGGTTAAGTTGCTCAGCCCATAGGAAGAGCACTTTTTGGGCGGCTTATAACTTTGCCCCCCCTGGATGAATCCTCACAAAACTTGGCCCCGTCAGATCGATCCTGCAAAGTTTGGTGAGGCTTTGTCAAGGGCAAAGTTATAGGGGGTCCCAAAATGTGTAGTTTTTTCCAACGACGCAGTCGGAAAAAAAATGTGCTCAGGTCTACAGCCCAAACCGCTAGATGGATTTTCACCAAATTGTTGTTGCAGGAAGCGTGCTTTTGTAAATTTGGTGTACGTTTTTTTCCAGTAGTTTTTTTTAAATCGAGCAAAAAGTAGGTCCAAAAAAATTAGTGATGTCTGGGTTCAGTCTGCGGACTCAGTTCTATGTTTGGTTCGCGAACGGGCCTCCGATTGGTCTGGACGAAAATGTGAGGTCCGCGGACACCTGGCTGGCACGCTGATTGGTCAATACAAAATGTGAGGTGTGCCCGATTTTTGCGTCCCGCTGTAGGATGGAACATTTTATATTTTCCGGTTTACCGCTTTGGCAACCCAGGGTGCTAATGGCCTTCATCCCCCACAGGGGCTGGAACGGGGGATAATGGCCCGGAGCCCTCGTTATCCGCCCTTGCTTCACTTGGGCCAATAAATTGGGCTGCCGGGCGATTATCCCCCGTTCCAGCCTCATTATTCCATTAGCATAACACAAAATGTTTTTTTTCAGGAGATGTCAGAAAGTAAGGTGGGGCGGGAAATGAGGGAAGAGGTACCAAGCACTAATAAGGAGGGGCAGGTGGACAGGGGAAGATATTGCACGCTTGTTACATCTAAGGTAGGGGGCAGTGTTTCTCATGCTCCTTAATTACAGCTTCAAAATCACTCCGAAATTGCTTCCCCCTGCCGAGTGGTGTATTCCAGTATATATAGAGGACTGTTGTCTTCGAAAGATATGGATCGACAGCCTCTTGTATTGCTTGCAAGGTAGCTGGTGGGATTGTGTGTCCCACAGAAGTAGGCTGTGTGGTTGGTTACAGTATTGGTTGAGGAAGATAAGGTGGAGAAAGACAGGCCACTACTTGCTCACACGTTCAGTAGCTCTGTTGGTCTGTGGATGATAACCTGAGGAGAGGGCACGTATACGGCATAGGTGTTTCCAGAATTGAGATATGTATTGAGGTCCCCTGTCTGATATGATTTTGGAAGGGAGTCCATGAAGTCAGAATATGTGTTCCAGGAAGATTCCAGCGAGTTCTGAGGAAGATGGTAGTTTATATAAGGGCGTAAAATGAGCCATGTGAGTGAATACATCAATGGTAACCATGATAGTTGTGTATCCCCTGGAAGGTGGCAATTCCACAATAAAGTCTGTAGCAATGAATTCCCAGGGCCTTGTTGGTAGCATTGGTTGGAGTAGGGGACCCGCGGTCTCTTGTTGTCATGCTTGTTTTGATTGCAGACTGCACAGGCTTGGATGTACCGTTGGACGTCAACTTTCATTCTTGGCCACCAAAACTGTCTTTGTATCAAACGGAGAGTGTTGATGATGCCACGATGTCCTGAATGAAGGGTATTGTGGCAGAGGTTCATGATCCTGTGTCGCAGTTTCTGTGTGGGAATAACCAGGCCATTATCCTTGAACAAATACCCGTCCTTTGTTCTAAGATTCCATCGATTCTTCCCAGTAAATTCCTTCCAGATCTTAGAGGACTGGGTTTGAATTCGAATGTCTTCCAGGAGGCTGATTGCTTGGGCTACAAATATTGTGTGGGGAAACATCTTGGGAAAGGATCGATATTCAAAAGTTTCGTATTCGGGACGTCAGGACAAGGCGTCAGCAATTATGTTGTGAGTTCCAGGGACATGTTGTATTTGGAACTGATAACTGTGAAAAGAAGAAGGCCCAGCAGGCTTGACAACTATTCCTACATTCCAGGGATTGTACAACTTGAAGATTCCGATGGTCCGTATGGACCTGATCAGGATGTTTTGCCCCCAGGAGTAGATGACGCCACTCAGTAAAGGCTTGACGGATGGCTAACAGTTCCTTTTCCAGGACAGAGTAATGAGTCTCGCTGGGAGTTAGGGTTCGCGAGAGATAAGCGATGGGGTGTTCTAACTTGTCCTCGAGTTCCTGCTTGAGAACTGCTCTAATGGCATAGTTGGAGGCATCCGTCTCCACTATGAAAGGTCGATCAATGTCAGGTTGAGCCAAAATGGGGGCTTTTGTAAACTCCGACTTCAATCGTTGGAAGGCTTCATTTTGGGCTGCTGACCAAAGAAAGGGAGTATCCTTCTTTAACAATGTAATGATCGATTGAACTATCTCTGAGAAGGAAGGTATGAATTTCCAGTAAAAGTTGGCAAGCCCCAGAAAGGATTGAATCTGTTTCACGGTGGTTGGGACTGGCCAGGATAGTATGGCTTTTACCTTTGAGTGATCCATTCCGATTCCTTCTGGACTAAGGACAAATCCTAGATAGTGACACGGAAAAGACATTTCTCGGGTTTAGCCAGGAGCTTATGTTCACGTAACCTCTGTAAGATTGCCTTAACATGCTCTTCATGCTTAAGAGGGTCCTTGGAGTATATTAGAATATCATCCAGGTAAACTATGACGAAAAGGAACAGCATATCGGAGAACACCCGGTCCATGAAACGTTGGAAGACCGCTGGGGCATTGGCGAGTCCGAAGGGCATAACCAGGTATTCAAAGTGTCCACAGGGTGTTCTAAATGCTTTTTTCCATTCCTCACCCTCCTTTATACGGATGAGATGGTAGGCACCTCTAAGACCCAATTTCGTGAAGACTACAGCTCCTTTCACTGCTTCCCGGATATCCGAGATTAAGGGTAATGGGTAGCGGTCTTTGAGGGTACATTGATTTAAACCACGATAGTCAAGACAAGGCCTAAGCTCCTTGGTATCTTTCTTGGGGACAAAAAACAACGAAGCTCCCGCCGGAGATTTGGATGGTGCCATTTTCTAGGTTGGTATCCAAGTATTCCCGGAGGGCCTTTTTCTCTGGCTCGGATAGGATGAACATCCTTCCAAAGGGAATCACTGCTGAAGGTTCAGTATCAATAGCACAGTCTTCAGGTCTGTGAGGTGGGAGAGACTGAACAATGGCAGTTGAAAATACATCAGTGTAATCCTGATAGGCCCGAGGGACCTGGATAGTATTTGAGACTTTGAATGGGCCTTGCTGGTTTGTCGGCACACCTTCTGGGGATGTTGACGAGGAATCCAGGGATAGACAATGAGACATACAATGCTCGGAACCAAGGAACAAGGATCCTGCTGCCCAGTTGATGTATGGGTTGTGCTTTTGTAACCAGGGCATACCCAGCACCATTCGACAGTGAGCAGACTTTATGATGTCAAATCTAATCGTCTCTCGATGATGGTTTATCGGGTGCTGGATTTCTTTGGTTTGCAGGGTTATGGGTCCTGAAGAGAGAGGTCTTCCATTGATGGCCTCTACAGGTTGCATGATGTCTCGAGTTTCATATGGAATGTGGTGGGTAGTGACCCAATCTTGATCTATAAATATCCCGATGGCCCCACAATCCACCAATGCCAGAATGGGGTAAGTTTCTTTCTTGGATGGCGATAGAAAGGCCTGCAAGATAACAAGGTTGTTTTGTCCAGGAGAGTTCAAGGATGGAATAGATGTGGAGCAAACATCTCTCTCCCGAAGCTGTGCTCCATCTAGGATCGGGAGCTGGCGTTTCCCGAACGCCGTGGAGGAGCTAAAGGACATTCTCTCACAAGATGTTATCTGAGGCACAATACATACACAGCCCGTTGTGAATTCATCGCATTCTTTCCTGCAGGGATATGGGTCAGCGGAAGGCCCCCAGTTGCATGGGTTCTGGGTCTGTGGTCGGGGCAGAAGTGGGCTCAGATCTTGAGGAAGACTCTATAGGGGTCTTTTGGTAAGGCATCCTGGGCACTGTAAACCTGTTCTGGGCAGTCAAACATGGTCTTTAGAGCTTGTACGAAACCATCATAGTCATCCAGGACGGCATCTCCAGAATTAACTAAGGGAGCAGCCCAAGTTAATGCATTCCCAGAAAGATGTAAAATCATAAAGCCCACCTTTGCCCTGGGGGTAGAGAAGTAGTAGGGCTTAAAGGTAAAGTGGACTAAGCATGAATCAAGGAATCCGCGAAGGTTCTTTGATGAACTGTCATATTTATCCACTACTCTGCTCAGCAATACACTTTCCTTAGTCGGAATCGCATGACAGGAGTAATTCGGAATCGCATGACAGGACTAATTGATTCAATGCGGCATTCTCGGCCTTGAGATTCTGGACTTCTTTTGTTAACTCCTGCATGCCGCGCATGAGGTCTTGAACTGCTGCCTCCATATCCGTATCAGTATCCGTTTGGCGTCTCAATCTGTCACAGGTTTCCCCCCTTCTCACCTGTCTGTGTTGTTTGTGGGAGTTCTTTGCTGGAGTCTTCTTTCGCATGGTTCGGGTCTTGTATAGCCCTGTGCATACGTCCTCGGGTTCCAGCGTGCGTTCAGCGTTCCGTCTCCAGGGAACGTTCAGAATGTCCGGGAAGGTCCAGGAAATAGTTGGGAGTGCACTCGGAAACAAGTACACGAAGATCCGGGATGCAGAAAGGGCAACAAAGGGGAGGACAAAAAGAGGAGGTAGATTTAGGGGACCAGGAACCAGGAATCAAAGGGAGTTTGCAAGAGCGAACTACGGCAGCACACGCCTAGCCACTGCAAGCTATAGCGTTGAGACGGCCAGAGCCGTGGGGGCGTGTCTGTTTTAAGAAACCTGATGCGTACGATGCGGAAACTGGTAAACAGCGTTCCACGTTCAGTGGCCATGTTGGGAGTACTGCGGAGTGTAAGCCTCTATGGGTCAGGGACCAGGAAGTCCAGAAGGGACGAGTCCGATGGTTCATGACACCTTGAAAACTAGAGCCCCAGGTCCCAATGGTTTCTCGCCAAAATTTGACAAACTCTACAGAAGTTCCCTCGTGGGCCCACTGACAGAGCTCCTGAATTCATTCAGAGAAACAGGCACGGTAACCCCCTCTATGCAGGAATCCACCACCATCATGCTGCTAAAACCTGGAAAAGACCTGAGGGAATGCGCCTCACATAGGCCCATCTCGCTTCTAAACATAGACATGAACATTTACTACAAAGTGTTGGCGAACAGACTGGCGAAGGTATTCCCCAAAATCATTAACGCTGACCCAACAGGATTCATTGTGGGAAGAAGAACTGGGGACAACATTCGACGGGCCCTTAACCTAATAGAAGTGGTATCAGTGGAACACCAGGAACTGACCTTACTCAACCTAGACGCAACTAAGGCTTTTGATCGGGTTGATTGGACATTCATGCGCTTACCCCTCGAAGCATTTCAATTCGGCCCTTTGTTTCGCACAATGCTGTTGGCCAACTACAGAGCCCCAAGAACTGCCTTGAGGGTAAATCAGAAACGATCAGCCCCCATCCCACTCTCCTGCGGGACGAGACAAGGATGTCCACTCTCCCCACTAATCTTTGCCCTAATTATGGAGCCATTTCGCCCAAAGAATCCGCAACAATAAAACCATCGAAGGAATGGAATTTAAAGGCGAACAATATAAGTTGTCCTTATATGCGGACGACGTGATGCTCTCGCTCACTAAAAGCCGAGCTTCCCTTGCGGTAGCCCTGGCAGAACTTGAAGCTTTTGAACGAGTGGCATGTTTTGCCATTAACTAAGCTAAATCAGACGCTCTAGTAGTGAACATGGCCAACGAGACAATAAACTGCCTGTGGCCTGCTTGCCTATTTGAATGGAGCACAACAATGATAAAATACGTAGCGGTACATATTGCGGAAAATCCCAAAAGCGACTTTTTCTCGCCTGTTTAGTGACCTGGAGTCTGACCGTAGAAGATGGGGGGAGCAGGAAATCTCACTCCCGGGGAGAGTCACAGCATGCAAAATGAACCTTCTACCTAGATTTCTATATCTATGCTCGACACTACCAGTGGAAATCCCACTAAAACCTCTCCTTCAGCTGAAAAAGCAGATCTCCCGGTTCATATGGAAAGGGGGCAAGGCTCGAATCCTGCAGAAAGTAATGACAGGAGCAGCCAAATGGGAGTGTTTAACCTCCACAAGTACTACATACCTGCCCAACTGACGAACTCCATGGCATGGGCAGAGTCCACAAGCCCCCCCGAAATGGGTACTCATCAAGCAAGCCAGGAGCAACCCCTGCTATGTTCTTTGCTATACATCTCAGCGGCGGCACGCAGACATTGGCTAACTATACTCTCTTCAACTAGAACTAGCCTGACACTCTGGGACTGTTCATTGCAAAGGAAAAGAACCCCCAAGGAATTGAGCCCACTCGCTCCAGTTTTTCGGAATCCAGATTTATCCCCAGGCCTACAAATGGTGAACTTCCAAAAATGGAATTTAGGGGGTTTACGAACACTCTCTCAATGGTTTGAGAACGGGTCGCCCTTAACCTTTGTGGAATGTAAAGCCAGCTTCACCCTGTCAGAAACAGATTTACATATGCTCAAATTCATCACTGGATCACCCAACCACTGGTCAAACAGGGAGCCACTAGGGAGCTCCACCCCATAGAACTGGCGCTATAAGAAGGGCCTCGATGAGGGCACATCACACAACTATACAAACTCCTACAAGACGATATGCTAACCACTAGACCCTCCTATATGGCCCGTTGGGAAGCAGACCTGGGGCACCCCATAGATGACCAAACATGGGTCGACATCTGTACTAAAAACAGCACAGCTACTAGATGTGTTACCAATAGAGAATTTGCTCTGAAAATGGTTTACCGCTAGTACTATCCCCCGGAATGGCTACATCACTTTAATAACTGTCTTGTTCTCAATTGCTAGAGACAATGCAGGGCCCGAGGGACATACTTCCACATGTGGTGGGGGTGCTAGGTGGCACAATTCTTTTGGGAGAAGGTGCTCCAGACCAAAGAAGCTATTACTCACTGCAAACTTTGTTAAGGATTATAAAGGGACGTCACACTCCAGACCAGGACTCTTTTCTACCGGCCGGGGATGCAGAACACCATCAAAACACTTTTATTTTATTTATTATGAATTAAATTTGAGAAAGCAGCCAACCGTCTCACACCCACCTTTACAAACACCCCGTGTCACAATGGACCATGAACCAGACTGATGTGTAATAATACAATATTTATTTATTTTTAAATTTCAATGAAAATCACACAAATTTAATATAGGGGACCAATCACCAGTGTGGTGATAATTGCACTGTAAAATGAGAGAACACATTTGACCTTTTAACATCAGATATATAATGCACAAGTGAATACAGGCAAGATTATTTTTGGGAGGTGTTTTCTGATAGCACCACAGTCAGTATTACCCCCTGCAACGCTCCTTCAAACCCCTGTTAACTGAATTCTGTGTGGGTAGAAAGGAGTAGCAAGGAGCCAGGTTGAATGAATGAGGTAATAATGAGTATAGCAATATTAAAGATGTAAGAACTCTAGCAAACTACAAAGCAATGTAGTGCAAACTCTCACCTCAGAACAGGTTATCATGCCATGTTCTCTCTGGAGAGGAGCGCCTGCTACCTTTTGTGAAATATGTGTAAGGAACTTGGGGTTGGTCACCCTAAGTTACCTGGGGGCAACCAGACGTGGTCTCCCTGCTCACTGTGCTCAGAGAGACACAGCTTCACCTCACTGATGAGGCCCAACAAGGCTGAAACACGTGTATGGGGTTGCTGTCAGTACTCTTGTTCAGAGAGGAATTGCCATAGCATTTTGGTGCTGGACTGCCCATGTGGCGGGACAAAGACTGATATGCAAATGGTTATTTCCCATCTGTGAAAGGTACAGTGAGCAAAAAGCATGTGCTGCAAACTCTCACCTCAGAACAGGTTATCATGCCATGTTCTCTCTGGAGAGGAGCACCTGCTACCTTTTGTGAAATACAAAGCAATGTACTAACAACGGGAATACAGTTCGGAAAATTAACTTTGGAAGGAAAAACACAGTGCAGCCAAATCACACATGGAGAAATTGCATTTGCTTATTTTCACAGGTTTAAAATGACAAAACAGCTTGAAAAATGGGTGTAACAGACACAATCGGAATGCGGTTTTGATGCTAATGGACAAAGGCACATCACAGGTATAATTTGGAACTGAAAGGATAACTCTGGGGGGATGACAGTAGGAGATTCTTAATGGGAAAGGAAACTCGTTTTTTAAACGGGAATCAGTTACACAGGGAAAATCGGTTTTGGAAAGGAAATGACAAGTGTTACTGAAACTATATTTTAGTGGCTAGAAAAGAGAAATGCTGCCCATGAAAAGGTTAAGCTGCAGTCTTAACCCCCCACACGCCGCGTGTCTTTTTATGTGGGAATTAATTAGTTTATTCCAAATAGGACTAAGGACTTATGCAAAGCACTAAAAGGATAGGAAAGAATGGCGCTAACACATGGAGATCAAAAACAGAATGCAGAGAGGATTCTGACCTTTTAACAAGTCAATAGGATACTTATGGGATTACTTGTTGTGTGGTATAAGGTATCAAAATGGGATATGCTACGTTTTGCTATGGGGAAGGGGTTATACTTACAATAATCACTTTTATTTGGTATTTTGGACAGCCAAACGTGTTTCTGGACCACGTGACAAGGATCTGGTCACGTTACACAGCGGCGGGCTCTCCTATAAAGGGACAGCTGGCAACCAGGGTCTGGTCTTAGTAGATAGCGAGGTGCATTATCTGGGTAAAGCAAATAGCGGGGCAGAGCAGCTAGTGCCAGAGTATTCCAATGAGGAGTCAGCCACCTTTCCCCCTTTCTCCCTGGATTATGAGGATATTTGTAGGGCTTGAGTTCTCCAGGGTGGTGCTGCCTGGATAGGAGGGTCTGGATCAGCTACCCCTCTCCTGGCAGTGGAATCTGGAATATTGCAGGTTGAATCTGGAATGTCTGGTTCTCTGGATGCACGGGAGCTGGAAAAGTCAGAAGAGTGTCCAGAGCTCCCCATGCCGCCCCTTTATATAAGGATCATGACATCACAGGATTTTACTATGGGGCAGAATTAAGCTAGACCTACCTCTAAATCGGATAGATCAATCTGTAATGTCACCTCCTCCCTGGAAGCAGATTGGACTGGGGGGGACTCCGTTTTATGGGGTGTGTTTGTATGAGGTACAGAGCCATCCCTCAGTTACTTTTGCCAGAATCAGTTATGACACAAAAATGCACCTTTTAACAATTGTTATGCTTTTGAAAATCACATAGGCAGATTCCATATTCGACACAGAACATAGCATTCCAACTCCCAAGTTTGTACAATATTGTTTAGTCCTTCTAATAAACTTTTGAAATTTTTGGTGGGAGTCGTTTCACCTAAAATTCTATAATTTTATACAGGTATACAGATTATCACAGGGCATGTTTTCATTAATTTTCAAAGCTGCCCTATGTACATTTTTCCCATGAATTACATTTTTCTGGTGTTTGCATCTGCAACCTGCTTGGAAAAGCTACAACATCTTATTTTAATGGTGCAAAAATTACATTCGAACTGTTAACATTTCGCATTACTGCGTTTTTAGGTTGCAGAGATAAAAGTCTTAAAGTTTATTAAATAAGAAAAGTCTTTTGACCCAGGTGGTCTGGATTTGTCTTCCAAATATGGGCATCTTCCAACCCACAGCCAAATGTCAGGCTCTAGTCTGCCTTAGTCTGGTGTTGCCATGGATTTGCCTTCGAAGCCCTTCAGTTTGAGTTGAGGGGAGGTGTCACCAGGAATTCACACCTATGTGTCCTAGAAATCCATTGTCATTTGACTGCAGAATGCCACTTCATCTGACGAGGGTGTTACATTCTCCCATTGCCCATTCATAGTTTCCGGGGGGATGGTCCACTTGGGGGGAGATGATTCAGGGCAACTTTGAAGAGCCTGCCTTGCAAAATAAAATTGTTTGACAGCAAGTTCTGGAGTCTTCAAACAGCTTTTAAACATTTCTTTGTCTTCTTTCACAAATGCCAAATCTTTTTGGGAATAAATATCCTGTATATTTTTAAGCAACCCCCATCACATTTCTATGCAAGCAACAGGCCTTAGTTTAACATTTCACTTTTAAAAAGGCATTTGCTTGTTTGTCAAAAGCACCATTTTACACTTGGGTTAATATTCCTTGATTGGCCCTTTCCAAATGCGATTTTCCCTCGCATCTGCATTCTGAGCATTTCAATGGCCCTAGTCAATTTCTAATACGCAGAATCTGTCCAAGGCAAGGGTCCATTGAAACGGACATAAGCAAAGAAAGAGAGAGCTTCTTGTGAAGGGTTTATCTGAGTTACTTTGTTGCAAAATGTAAAGCGTCAGATTTGTGCAGGGGGAATGGGATGGCGGACACTGGGCCAAAAATGAACTGTATCACTACTGCCACGCTGTCACGCTCACCTGATTCCCACGGAGGCACAGGTCTGGCTTCGAGTGCTGATGCTTCTTCTATGGTGAAGCGCAGGACTCTGAAGATGGACTCACTGGCTCGCAGGAATATTCCCCTGTGCGTGAAAAGGGAGTATTACCTACTGACGGAATAATGCTCAAGCCTCCCACTCCCTTCCAGCCCTCCACGATACCCTTCCTCGATTCCCCTTGAAGTCTCACCTTAGGGTCTGGAAGGATGAGTTCTCCATCCTGCTTCTGATGCAGGGGCGCGTTGAAACCCAGTTACTTCACTGGATTGAGGTTTGATGGGAGTTCAATAAGCTTGACTATTCAGGTAAGGCGCTGTAAGAGTTCTGTAGCAAGTTCAAAAGTTCAAGCTTAATAATAATGTTCATTGTCTTATTGCAGCAAGTGCTAACGCTTATGTCTTTTTCCCCTTAGGGGCCGGGGTTCGGAATGCCGGAGATATGGCGCCGACCCGAAATGAAACGTGCAGTTCCAGTAAATGACAGGTAAGTTCTGGATGAGCGTTCGGGTAATGTCTTTGCATTCGCTCATTCAATGTCTTTGTCATTTTTTCCCCATAGGGGCCGGGGTCCGGAATGCCAGGAAGCGGCAGGACCCGAAATGAAATGGGAATGACCCAACAGGTAAGTCTTAGAAGGAAACTGAGCTTTTCCTATTCCCTTCCTTCTCTCACCTTGTGTTCTTGTCTTTTTCTCTCTAGGCTCTGGGAAGTGGCTGCGGATCCGGATGATCGCTGCTGAAGATGGAGGTGCCCAGGAAAGGTGAGTGAAATGCAGCGCTGCAGCGATCGAAGCGAAATGCTTTTAAAATGATGTCTTCCCTTTCAGGATCGTCGGTGTGAAGTCTCCGTGATGCAGCTTTAGCAGGTAAGGTCTTCTTTCTCTCCAATTCTCTCTTAGCAGGTGACCCAGGATGCTGACAGGCGTGGCTGAAGTCCAGATGCAGGAGCTAACACGGTGAGCGTCCAGCTGCGAGGAGCAGAACAACGCGAAGCGTGAGTTGCTGACCGGGCGTGGTTTAAATAGCTTTGGAAGAAGTTCCAGGTATGTATCCTTCCACCGATCAGGTATGTATCCTTCCCCGACCACTCCCAGGGGAAAGTAGGTCCACAGGTTAAGTAGTTCCATTCAGGCCTCAAGAGGGCCTGGATGTAGCAGCATGGTCTGCATCAGGTAAGTGCACCTTAAAACACTTGAACACATGTCTAGCTTTATGAGCCTGGCGCCTAAGGCGCCAGGACAGGGGTCCAACATGAGCCTGGCGCCTAAGGCGCCAGGATTGTGTCCAAAGGGCCCCAGCTTGGGCCCGCTGGCACTTCCCTGGGGGAAATGATGCCTGCCTCTGGGGTTGCTGGGTCGGACCTGGCTCCTTGGAGGTAGGCATCATGACACATGCTCAAAAGTTATGCAAGTAATCTGTTGCAACCAGTTATTAAATAAAGTTGTTAAAAAAACTAGCCTTTGTTTATTAAATTCATCTATCTGTGTTCTTCACCAAGAATCATTACTATTCTTCAGTTGTGTTCCCTCATTAGTGCAATTCCTAGCCTGTTTGCATTCATCTATCCTTTTTTTCTCATCCATAAATATGTTTTATCTAAATAAACCATGTAAGTGATTTTAATAATCTACTCTTTATTCTTGGAAACCATACTAATCAGGGTATGTGCTCCATAAAAAATACTTTTTGGGCCCAATGGCACACTCCTTTATATTTCCAGGCCTTAGAATATGAGTGTGACTCCTTCTGTGCTTGCATAATTAAACCCTAAAAATAGTGCATGTTATCCCCTAGTTACTTACAAAAACCTCTCTTCGATATATCTGTTAATATTTCACAAAAAATGTAATAATGTTTATGAAAGGATCGTGCTCCCCTAGCCTATAATGTATATATCTTCAGTCTTGGTGCTAGTGAGAATGCTTCCTCTCATTACTATTATTTCCCCATTCTAGATACAAATATTTGCATCAATGCATGTGCATTTAATAGCGCTACTGAAAAAAGTGCTTATAATCTTACTCATTCCTGCTGTTGCCCCATAAATATTAATTTATGGGGAAACAGCAGGAATCTAGTGCCACTTGCTATCTAGTGCCACTTGCTATTACATTACCCTTCTTTGTCATGTAATTTGCATTCATAATTATATTTTTATTCTCGGCATATGGCTAACACATTGTGTGATCTTAGACACATATTTGTGTTGTACCATGCAGTGGGGGAGATGCTGTCCCCCCTCTTGGAGATTGCCATTTTTGCTGTAGCTTTGGTGCATATACTTGAGTTTGCGTGTGATCTTGGCCATAATATTTGTGGTATATATCCCATCTCTCCTCTTTCTGTCCTTAGTTACTAATATCCTCACTCTTCTGGTTATTTGTTATGTTATGTTATGTTATTTTGCGCTTATATAGCGCCTTATATACCATTGGTATGGTCTGAAGGTGCTGGTAGGTTGAACGCCCTTGGGAACCGAAGTTCAGGTCAGTAGAGAGAGTAGGGAGAGTCAACGGCGCGTGTGTGCACCGGGTATGTGTGCAGCTGGTGCGGTATTCGTTAAATAGCTGCTTCTTAGCGGTAGGTGTGGTGGTTGAGATCAGGGGTATGTGTTCATTCTGGCAGGATTTATCCAGACCGACTGTGGCTGTGTTAGGCCTGAGGAGAACGCCTGGCTGGGGGGTGTTTAACCAGCAGTGTTTACTTAGAGTGATGGGGAGTGAGTGGGAGGTGTTGGTATGAGAACAGTTATACCGAATGGTGTCATAGTATCTCTGTGTTCTAGTTGAGTGGTGGTGTAAAGAAGAGAGTAAGCATGGGGTGTGATATGATGGGTTACATGATGGTTTACATGCTCTTTCATACGTTCTATGACTTTTATTCATTCCATGCGTCTCCGTCAGTGCTACACACTCCGGTCTGCTCGACGTACTCATGCATTCCAGTCCGCCCCGCGCGCTCCTGACCCTGTCTGCGCCTGTACTTCGCATTCACCCACCGTGCACAGTCATCCACTCCCCGCATTCACCCATTCGTGGCACTCACCAGCTCTCTGCACTCACCAGGTCCGCACACTCATCCGCTCTATGCGCTCATGCTTTCCATGCATTCAACATTAGTATGCACTCATCAGTCCCTTAGAGTCATTCTTTAGTATGCAGTAATCCTGTTCTATAAATTAATTTGCTCTCTAACCTCATCCGCTCTCTAACCTCATCCGCTCTCTGGCCTCATCCGCTCTCTGGCCTCATCCGCTCTATGGTCTCATCCGCTCTATGGCCTCATCCGCTCTCTGATCTCCCCCACTCTACACGTTCCTCCACTCTACATGCTCCCTCACTCTACACGCTCCCCCACTCTACACGCTCCCCAACTCTACACGCTGCCCCACTCTACACGCTGCCCCACTCTACACGCTCCTCCACTCTACACGCTCATACGTTCTGTGCAATTATCAGTTCTATATTCGTTTCTCTGTTTTTATGCCCTCGTCCGCCATCCACGCTCTTCTGATCTACGTACCCAACCACTGTACATGCTCATCCGCTTATCATGTACATCCATTCTATACCTTCATTCGATCTACATACTCATTCGATTTACACACTCATTCGATCTATGTAGTCATCCATTCCTCCACTCATGCATTCTTCCACTTAGTGCATTCAACTGTTTACACTTAACCACTCTACACACTCGGCCGCTTATCATGTTCATCCATTCTATACACTTATCCGATGTACTTACTCGTTCGATTTACACACTTATTCAATCTATATAGTCATCTGTTCTTCCACTCATGCATTCTTTCATTCAGTGCATTCATCTGTTCACACGCTTCATCCATTCTAACTATTTCATTGATGCTATTCACTTCGTTCCCTCCTCACGCATTATGTGCATTTCAGCAGTTTACATCTCCTTACTGTTTCCATATGACTTATTCTTATTATCCACTTCACTGTTTTGATCTACTTTACTCGTTTAATTCTGTTTGTCTTTCTAGTTTATATTCGGGGTTATCAGCTGTCCATTTCTTGTCTCAGGTAGTTTGAAGGGTTGCTGTCGTTGAAATGCTGTCTGTCTGTTTGGGTTGGTTTGGTTATCGGTTGGTTTTAGGGGAAGAGCCAGGTTTTCAGCAGTTTGCGGAAAGATGTTAGATCCTCAGTTTGGCGGATGTGGGGTGGGAGTGAGTTCCACAGGGTGGGGGCCAAGGTTGAGAATGATGATCCGCCTAATCTGACTGAGTTTGTCTTAGTTATAACCAGGAGGCCGGCTGAGCTTGATCTTAGGTTGCGAGGGGGGTGATAGGGTTTTAGTTTGTTTTGAAGATATTGAGGTCCCGTTTTATGCAGTGCTCGATGGGAGATGCATAATGTTTTGAAAGTCACCCTTCAGGCTACTGGAAGCCAGTGCAGTGTCTTAAGAGCTGGAGAGATGTGGTCTCTTGGGCCGAGCACAAGCAGAAATTTGGCTGCAGCGTTTTGCGCCCTTTGGAGTTTATTCAGTTGGTACGCATGGAGACCGAGGTATAGGGGGTTTGCATAGTCCAGTCTTGACATAACAATTGATTGGACCGCGGAGAGCCTGTTAGGAAAGGAGAGATATGGAAAGATGCGCCTAAGGGTTTTAAGGTGGTAGTGGCAGGATTTTGAGACATTGTTGACTTGGCGCGAGAGTGTTAGCTCAGAGTCAACGATGCATCCAAAATTTTTCACTGATTTGCAGGGGGTCGGTGAGCTGCCCATGGCGGGTGGCCAGGGTAGTGGTTGTGGAAGAAGCTCGGAGTTGCCACATACCATGATTTCAGTTTTGGAGGGGTTTAACAATAGGTGGCTTTGGGTCATCCAGAGTTCTATGTCGAGGAGGCAGGAGGCCAGGTCAGGTCGGGAGTTGGGGTTTGAGTTCATTAGTTTTAGAATTAGTTGAGTGTCGTCGACGTAGTTGTAACACAGGATGTTGTTTGAATGAACTATTGGAAGGATGGTGATCAAGTAGAGATTGAACAGGAGTGCAGATAGGCATGCTCCTTGTGGGACTCCTGTGTCGACTGGTCGGGCTTGGGAGGTATAGGAGGAGAGTATCGTTATTTGGTACCTATCTTTGAGGAATGACGCTATCCATTTAAGAGCGGTTCCACGAATTACTAGGGAGTGGAGGCGGTCTAGGAGGATTAAATGATTGATTGTGTCAAAGGCGGCGGACAGTGCCGCGCATCCCGCGGAGTCTGCCATCATTTTAAGGTCATCCCAGATTGAGGTTAGGGTGGTTTTGGTTCTGTGACAGGCTCTGAACCCTGATTGAGCAGGGTCTAGGAGATTGTTGGCTTCAACAAAGGCATTTAGTTGGGAGTAGGTGGTTCGGTCAATGAGTTTTGCAAGGAATCTGGTGTTTGAGATGGGGTGGTAGTTTTTGGGCTGGAGAGGGTCGAGAGAAGGTTTTTCAATTAGTGGTTTGACATGAACCGTTTTGAATGCGTCCGGAAAGATACCAGAGGAAAGGGAGGCATTTATGATGGATCTTGCGTGTTCTCCTGCGCAGGTGGAAGCGAAAATTTCTTTGAGGGTTGTGGCGGGCAAGGGTCCAGCGGGGAGCCAGATGGTTTGCGGGCAGATAGAAGTTTGAGAAATTGCTCTGGTGATATTGGACTAAAGGATTCGAATGTTGGTTGCGTAGTGGTCGCTGATGGGGGGTTGGCCGCTAAGAGGGGGGATTACCTGGTGGATGTGAGAGAGCCAGTTTGGTGGCTAGAGTATTTGTTCTTTCGAGAGCCGTGGTGTAAAAGTGGAGGGAGAGTGAGTCACACAGTGATTGAGAGGGGGTCGGGACGGTCGTGGTGCAAGCCGGTTTGGTGAACTCAGAGATGATTTTGTGGAGTTCCTTGCTTGGGTTTTCGCAGTTTACGATTCAGGAGTTGTAGTGGGCTTTTTTTGCTTTCCGGATTTCGGCCTTGTACTGATAGAGGTGTCGGGCCAAGATGGTCCTGTTCTCCTTGGTTTTGTCTTTCTGCTATTTGCGTTCTAGGTATTTATATAGTTGTTTAGTGGTCTTCAACTCGGGAGTGAACCATCTGGGGAAAAGGCCATGGCGGGATGATGGCTAACAAGGGGGTGTGAGCGGCATCAGAGATGCATTGAGCCATGAGTCAAAGGCTTCGGGGGTTAGTTGTTTAGTCAGCTAGCAGGTTGGTGGTGGCGATTGGAGGAGTGCGTCGGCTAGGTCCGGGACGATTATTAGTTTTTTCCAGCATTTGCGTAGATTTGGTGGTTCAGATTCATGTATGGGGTTGGGGTCGGGTGAGTGAATGGCGAAAGAGAGAATGAAGTGATCGGACCAGATGATGGGGGTCGGGGGGTTTAAATGAATCCGGGTGTTGGAGCCAAAGATAGCATCAAGACTGTGTCCTTTATAGTGAGTCGGGCCATTTATGTGGGGTTGGAGGTTAATTGCGTCTAAACCGTCAACCAGAGATTGTGTCATAGGGTTGGTGGGGATGTCAAGCCAAATGTTGTAGTCTCCAAGAAGGGTGAGGTTGGGATGGTTTAGTTGAAGGGTGGCGATTGAGTCGCAGAGGTTGTTTGCGAATTGTCTATCATAGCCTGGGGGCCTGTAGATTATTAGGAAGCTGTGTGAGAGCGACGGGGAGAGGGATAGTTTAACGAGGAGTGATTTGCAGGAAGGAATGGAAGGTTGGTTGTCGATGATTGAGGTGTGGAAGAAAGACTTGTAGACGAATGCGACTCCCCCTCCTCTAGAGGGACGGTTCAGTGGGATGAGGGAGTAGTCAGGGGGGAAGGCTTCACTGGCGATTGGTGAGAAGTTGTCGGAGAACCAAGTTTCAGTGATGAAAACCAGGTCTGGATTGTCAGAGGTGAGGAGGTCAAAGATGGAGAATCTGTTTTTTGCTACGGATCGGGCATTAAATAGGATGCAGTTCACGTCGGCAGGCGAGGTTGGTCTCGGGGCTGGGGCAGAAAGGGGTAGTGGTGGAGCGAGAGGAAGCTGGGGAGGGAGGGGGTAGGTGATGATCGGTGGGAAGAGTGGGCGGGCAGAAGGATTGGCGGGCTCAGGCGGGATTGGGTGGCTGCGTGAGTTGGGATGATCGGGTTTGGCTCGGGGGATTTGAAAGTGGGGTGTGGGCGGTTAGGAGTTTCCATTACAGTTGATGAGAAGTCAAGGGAGACGGGTTTCAGGACAGGCGAAGCTACGGGGGACGGAGGTGATTGGGGGAAAGTGGAGGTGGGTTGGGACAGGGGAGGCGAGGAGTGCTGAGAGATTGAGGGGGACCAGGTGCGATTCCTCTTTAGTTTCCTTGTTGCGATTGGAGTATGAGAGAGGGAAGGGGGGCCAGAGGGGGAGAGGGATGCAGCTTTGGTTCTTGCTAGGGCTAGGTGTGCAGTTTTTGGGGACGGGAAAGGGTGTGTTCGGGGGGGCTGGTGGGGGTTTGTGGGCAAGGCGGGAGGTGGATGCTTGCAGGGCAAGGTGTGCCTGCTAAGATAGTGAGGTGAGAGGGTGTGGTTAACGTGGGCTGGCTGGTGGTGGGGTTCGGGGGAGGAGTGGTCTTAGTGTGGTTGGCTCGCCATCGTGCCCCTCTGGCTTGGTGTTTGGAGAGTGGAATGGTAGGGAGTGCAAAGGAGGGTGGGGTGATTTGGGAAGGGGGGTATGGGGCAGAAGGTACACCGGGAAGTGAGGGCAGTCCACGGTGGTCGTTTCCAACAGACTCTGATGGAGTGGGTGCACTCATGCTTAGTACGAGCTGTTAGGAGTGGTCTCAATTGAAACTTAAGTTTATTGGGCTTCATAGTTTATAGATATTAGGCCGTTTTGGGGTGTAGCTAGACCCTAGGCTATGCTAGTTAGGCAGTCTATTTAGTTGTAGCTACAGCACAGTTACGCAGCTGGTAAGAGTTTCTTTAGTGGGCTGGCATTCCTCTAATAAGTTGGAATATGGGTAGGCTATTTAAGGAGAAGTATAATGTAGGAACGCTCCAGGAATGGTTTTAGTTGGACTTTTAGGTGGAGTTTAGGAGGGCTTTCTAATTGTAGTTCTAAATTCAGTCGGAGCTCGCTATCAGGTACACTTCCAAGTTCAATTTGCACCGAAATGATATTAGACTGTTGGGTGCATTTCTGGCTTCAACTGTACACAGAGATGATGTTAGGGTATTAGGTACTATTAAGTATAGTTCTAGATTTGACTGTACACCAGAGGTGGTATTAGGTCTACCTCTAGATTAAGTTTTGGATAAAAGGGATTTTAGACTATTAGGCACAGTACTAGATTCTACCTCATACAGATGATATTAGACTATTAGGATATTGGGCACACTTCTAAGTGCAATTTTCTCAGAGAGCCTGTTGTACACAACTTCTGAATATAAACGTAGGCTATTGGGTACACTTTAAAAAGCAGCTTTTCCCAGAGAGGCTATTGGGCCTAACTTCTAAATACGCACATAGGCTATTGGGTACATTTCTAAATGCAACTTTTCTCGGAGAGTCTATTGGGCAAAATTTCAAATGCAACTTTTCTCAGAGAGGTTATTGGGCAGAACTTCTAAATACAGAGAGGCTATTGAACACAACTTCTGAATATAAACGTAGGCTATTGGGTACACTTTAAAAAGCAGCTTTTCCCACAGAGGCTATTGGGCCTAACTTCTAAATACGCACATAGGCTATTGGGTAGATTTCTAAATGCAACTTTTCTCAGAGAGGCAATTGGGCAAAATTTCAAATGCAACTTTTCTCAGAGAGGCTATTGGGCACAACGTCTAAATGCAACTTTTCTCAGAGAGGCTATTGGGCACAACTTCTATATACACACATAGGCTATTGGGTACACTTCTAAATTCAACTTTCTCACAGAGGCTATTGGGTACAACTTCTAAATGGAACTTTTCTCAGAGAGGCTATTGGGTACACTTCTAAATGCAGTTTTTCTTAGAGAGGCTATTGGGCACAACTTCTAAATACACACATAGGCTATCGGGAACACTTCTAAATTCAACTTTCTTAGAGAGGCTATTGGGCACAACTTCTAAATACACACATAGGCTATTGGGTACACTTCTAAATGCAATTTTTCTCAGAGATGCTATTGGGTACAACTTCTAAATGGAACTTTTCTCAGAGAGGCTATTGGGTACACTTCTAAATGTAGTTTTTCTCAGAGAGGCTATTGGGTACAACTTCTAAATACACACATAGGCTATTGGGCACACTTCTAAATTGGGCTTTTCTCAGAGAAGCTATTGAGTATGCTCCTAAATGCAACTTTTCTCAGAGAGGCTATTGGGCGCAACCTCTAAATACACACATAGGCTATTGGGTACACTTCTAAATGGAACTTTTCTCAGAGAGGCTATTGGGTACACTTCTAAATGCAACTTTCTTCAGAGAGGCTATTCGGCAAAACTTCTAAATACACACATAGGCTATTGGGAATACTTCTAAATTGGACTTTTCACAGAGAGGCTATTGGGCACAACTTCTAAATGCAACTTTTCTCAGAGAGGATATTGGGAACATCTTCTGAATGCACACATAGGGGGTCATTCCGAGTCCGGCGTTAAGGGAAAAACGAGGCCGGTAAAGGAATAACGACTTTCTTTACCGTTACGGGCCATTCTGACCCGCCACACCGTTAGTTACGTCACCGTAAACTACGATGGCGTAAATAGCGGACCAGTGTCGCGCGCCTGACACACCATCGCGGAAATAACGGGAAGGCGTAAACCATCTCCGATTCCAAGCAAAGCGAACACGGAAATAATGACCTCCACAAGGGCGCAAAGTACCTTACCGCCATGGCGTTAATACCGGCATTGCGGGGAAGGTGTTAACAACCCTAACAACCCTGATCAGTGTTTGGAAGAGGAACAGGTGCACCCAATCAGCACAGGTGGAGGCAATAGAGTCTGGCACAGCACAAAAGGAGCACACCCACACACCACACCCCCTCCCACACCAAGATGATACCAATTGTAGCAGCATTCCTGGAGCTGGAGGCCCTGCTTGCAAGGCAGCAACTACAACAACAGCAACAACAGCAACCACAGCAACCACAGCCCCCACCACAGAGGATACACAGGAGGAGAAGGAGGGTGAGACAGGGCCAGCATGCCCTACCGGTGCAGCCACCATTACCACGCCGGCAGCCCCCAATTCCCCGCATCAGAGCCACCCCCTTCAACCTCACACCAGAGCAGATCCACACCCTGTACCGGCTTGACTGGGACACCATAACCACCATAGTGGCCCTGATACATACCGACATAGTGAGCCTCATAGAAATCAGCACTGCCATCCCCCCTCTACTAAAGGTAGTGTCCGTGCTCCACTTCCTTGCCACAGGCACCTACCAGCATACAGTGGGGCACATGCATGGCATTTCACAGCCAATATTTTCCCGGATACTCAACCAAGTGCTGGATGCCCTCCTCAAGCACAGAAGGGACGACATATGCCTCCCCCGGACTCCACAGGAGATATATGATACCAAAGCTGCCTTCCATGCACTTGCAGGCATGCCAAATTGCATAGGTGCCCTCGACTGCACCCACGTAGAATTGGTGGTTCCTCATGCCATGGAGGTGCCATATCGCAACCGCAAGCAATACCACTCCATCAACGTCCAGATGGTGTGTAATGCCAGTAAAGCCATCACACAATGCAATGCTCGGTACCCCGGATCAACTCATGACTCCTTGGTCCTGCGGAACTCAACACTACCACGCTACATGGACCGACATGCCGGACAACGTACCTGGCTGCTTGGTGAGTAACCGTAATGGGCCATGGCAGTGCATTGGGGCTCTGAGTAGGTTGTCAGCATACCCCACTGTGAAAGGGGGTGGGGGAGATGCATACTCCACCCGGGAGGGAAAGTGGGGGGGGATGCATACTCCACCCGGGAGGGAAAGTGGGGGGGGATTCATACTCCACCCGGGAGGGAAAGTGGGGGGGGATGCATACTCCACCGGGGGGGGAAATTGGGGGGGGGGTGCATACTCCACCCGGGAGGGAATGTCAACGCCATTGTACGTTGTGCACCTCACAGAACACTGTGCCCCATGACAAGTGGCACGCCACATTGCCACCTAACCACACAGTTGTGAATACGAGCCAACACCTAATGGTACCTGACAAACAGTTACCCTGGCCAAAGACCACGACACATGCACCACACATCGGTGGACCTTACACACCGTAAGGTCATCGTGCACCATGCAGTGCAATAGCACCATGTCGCTGACTCCTGCATCTCAACACAAAGGACAGTCATCCATGGGAGTGCATAAAGGTTAGTCTAAAAGGGATCCTACTGCGTGTGACTGGTTCGGCACCTCCATAGGATAGCTGCCAATCACCATGATAGGGATCAGTGCTGAATGAAGGGTATGCTACCAACTACTACCAACACACCCTTACAGCAGGTCTTACGCAAGTCATCAATTAATGCAGTCCAACACTGCTGCATGCATAAACGATGCACATGCAACAAGACATGAGTGCGCACCATGACCCATCAGGGAGAAGCTACCCCCTCCATCATTCCATTGGCCATCACACATGGCCGGACTAGTAATGGGTTGACTGTATCCAGGGACATGTGTGCATGGCCAGTCATCACCCGCTGCAATGTAAGACTAGCACAGTTCTCCACCATGAATGTACTAACACTTACCTTCATTCCACTCTCATGCAGGTGATGCTGGCTACCCTTTGAAACCGTGGCTCATGACCCCGGTCCGCAACCCCCAAAACAGGCACGAGGAGGACTATAATAGATCTCATACCCGTACACGGGTGGTCATAGAGCAGGCTTTTGGCCTTCTGAAGGCACGATTCTGTTGCCTCAGCCGGTCAGGTGGGGCCCTCATCTACAGCCACGAGAAGGTGTCCAAGATCACCATGGCATGTGTAATGCTGCACAACATGTGCATCCGTCGGAACGTGCCAGTGCCCCCTGACGTGGGACTGTTAACACCAGATGAGGAGGAGGAGGAGGTGGAGGAAGGAATGGCAGAACAGCAACAGGGTGCCGATGCACGGGAGGGACGTTCCGTGCGACAAGCATTGATCGAGCAATATTTCTGAATCACAAGTCAGCTGAGGGGGTGAGGATGACAGGGCATTGGGCACTGGGTGTGGGGATACATGTACTACATGCACTGTGAGACATTAAAAGACACATGCACAATAATGAATGTCCACTCTGTATTGTAGGATAGACCAAACTGTGTATTGTATGATGATGTCCAAACGTGTACAACAGATCCTTCACCCTCACCCCCCTCCCCCTCCCCCCCAACTCCCACACACACCCTCAACCCCCTCCCCCCCAACTCCCACACACACCCTCAACCCCCTCACCCTCCCCCCCAACTCCCACACACACCCTCACCCCCCTCACCCTTCCCCCCAACTCCCACACACACCCTCAACCCCCTCACCCTCCCCCCACAACAACCCCACAATGTTCCCATCAGTGCAGCATTGGCCACATGTGTGTGGCTGCACGGTCAATGGGCACTGCCAGAGCCTGGGGCATCCCTTCCATTCCGGCGCATCGTGCGCAGTGACCTACAGACCTGGCTGGTCTGCGTGGAGGAGCTCTGGGAGGGTGGCACCTCCTGCTGGGGCTTTGGTCTGGGGGGTGCTGCCTCCAGGGCATCAGCAATCCTGCCAAGCATCTCACAGATGCGGTTTGTGCTGGTACTGATGATCTCGCCCAGAGCCTGAAGGTCATTATGAAGCACCAACCCTGATTCCCGGTTGTCCCGGAGAAACTCCTCTATCATGCCCGTGAGGTGCTGGCAGCGCACTGTTTCTGCAGCCGATGTGGGCGATGTGGTCGGCAGGCTTCGTGTTGTTGTGACTGCAGGACTTTCAGGACTTCCTGCAGGGGAAGTGGGCTTATGACAGACAGGTGTATCCCCTTCGCCTGTGAGCCCTGGGCCGTCACTATCCCCTTCGCCTGTGAGCCCTGGGCCGTCACTCGACCCAGGGTCGCTATGGGCAACCTGGCTGTACGAGGGAGTGTCTGGGCTCCTCCACGTTGTCAATTGTGTTTGGTGATGTGCTGCCTGGCACATCGAGGATGCACATGGCAGCATTCTCCCCTGACGCACTCGATTCCTCATGGTGCAGCGTGGGGCATGTGTCCCGCAGAACTGCAGGCATGTCCAGGGCCGCGGATGGGGGTTGTGTACCTTCCATGGGGGTTGCTGGGGCAGGTGGTGTGGCATGTGCCTTCTTCCTGCTTGCAGGTGTGCGCTGTCCCCTGCCTGTGCCCCGGGAGGTACTTGTCCGGGGGCCTTCCTGGTCCTCACTTTCATGACCGGTGCCTGTGGGGGGCAAGAGAGAGACGGCATGTGCAATGATCTGGGGGTCAGAATTACTTCCAGACAATGGTATTACGATGGGATATCAGCGTTTTGGTGACATTTGGGTGCTGAGTGGGACTGTGATCTTTGCTTGGATGGGAAAAGCATACTGTCGGCAGGGTCACTCATGTTGGCGGAGTACTGTGGTGACTGACATTGACCAGCTTTTTGTGTGGCATGCCTAATATGGGTGTCAGCCTTGCACCTGACATCATCCTGGGTCCCAGTTGTTACGGCATCATTGGAGGGGGAGGGGGGTTTACCCAAACATGATGTGACTGCTTGACCAGCCCTTGGCGATGACTTGCATTAGGGATGCATGTACTGTTTACACTCATGGCACTCACCTGCGTCAGCTGATGAAGGATCACTGCAATCCATATCGCCGACACCTTCGATGGCTTCTGTGCCCATCATCTCCGCACATGTTTCCTCCCAGGGCATCATTTTTATGGGTGAGGCTGGGCCTCCTCCTGTCTCTATGGCCAGATTGCGGTTTGCTGAGAGGATGGCCCACACCCTCAGACGGAGGTCATCCCAGCGTTTGCGGCAATGCGTCGTGCTGCGGGGGTGTTTCCGACAGCGCTCACCCTCTGCGAGACCAGCTCCCATATCTCCTTCTTCCTGAGGATGGTGGGCCTGCGCATGTCGCTGCTGAAAACAATCTCAGCATGTTCATGCAGAGTATCGACGAGTACCTGGAGCTCATCCTGGGAGAATTTCTCCTTCCTGATGCGCGCAGAACCCTTTTTCAATGCTTTTGGCATGATGCTGGTCTCTGGAGTCTATTTTGCCTATCACAATATGCCCACGAGTCCTGTATGGAGAGGATTGCAATGGATTTTAAAGATGGCCGCCATGATGCTTCCCGTTCCTGTTCGATGACGTAATTTCCGTCTCCGGTTTTTACCGGTGCCCGTAATTTACGGTCATCGTTAATTACGGGCACCGCTATTTACGCACTACGTGGAGGGCGATGGTGTTAGTTATGTCTCGGTTGTTGTCGGTAAGGGGTTTGACGCGCCCTTTACCGGTATGGCGCTAGGGGGTTTACCGGCATGGCGGAAAGCTCGTGCCCGCGAGGTCGGAATATGGTGCTAATTACGCCCTGCTACCAACGCGGATATGGTATTTCCGCCATGTCGGTAAAGTCAGAAATTTAACGCGAACCTCGGAATGAGGCCCATAGGCTATTGGGTACATTTGTAAATGCAACTTTTCTCAGAGAGGCTATTGGGCGCACTTCTAAATGGGACTTTCTCAGAGAGGCTATTGGGTACACTTCTAAATGCAACTTTTCTGAGAGAGGCTGTTGGGCACACTTCTAAATTGGACTTTTCTCAGAGAGGCTATTGGGCACAACTTCTAAATACACACATAGGCTATTGGGAACACTTCTAAATTGGACCTTTCTCAGAAAGGCTATTGGGCACAACTTCTAAATACACACATAGGCTATTGGGTACACTTCTAAATGCAACTTTTCTCAGAGAGGCTATTGGGCACAACTTCTAAATACACACGTAGGCTATTGGGTACACTTGTGAATGCAACTTTAACATGCAAAGGACAGAGTTACTGAATGCAAATATAATGAATTTACGGTGGTGATGCTTTGTTAGATGAGTGGTAGGGTAGTATGGCCTGAAGTAGTTGCTTCTGGCCCCGCCCTTGCCACACTTACTTGTTGTTGGCTTCTTGCTTCTCCTGCGGATACCTGCAGATACGATCAGGAGCCGTCCACTGTATGAGCCGTCATTTGCCTCGGGTCCTTAGCGGCAAGGGGCTGCTCGGGCAGAGGGCTGCCCTGGGGACGGTCGGTAATGGTCTGGGTTAGATGGAGGATGGCCAATTGGAAGGGTGGTGGATCAGGAAGCGGGAGCGGCAGGGAAGGAGAGCAAGGGGCTCACTAGGCAGATTGCAAATCTGCTACAAACAAAATGCCCGCTAAACTACACGCGCTGCTGCAGGTGCACACTCACCAAAGCTCCTGGATGGAAGGGGAGCCGGTGGGACACGCGAGTCGGTAGACTCGGAGCAGGATGGAGGATGGCCAATTGGAAGGGTGGGTGGCGGGTCGGGAAGCGGGAGGGAGGTGGACCAGGAAGCAGGAGCGGCAGGGAAGGAGAGCAAGGGGCTCACTAGGCGGATTGCAGATCTGCTACAAACAAATGCCTGCTAAACTACACGCGCTGCTGCAGGTGCACACTCACCGAAGCTCCTGGATGGAAGGAGAGCCAGTGGGGCACGCAAGTCGGTATACTCGGAGCAGGATGGAGGATGGCCAATGGGAAGGGTAGTGGGCGGGTCGGGAGGCGGGAGGGAGGTGGACCAGGAAGCGGGAGCGACAGGGAAGGAGAGCACGGGGCTCACTAGGCGGATTGCAGATCTGCTACAAACAAATGCCCGCTAAACTACACGCGCTGCTGCAGGTGCACACTCACCGAAGCTCCTGGATGGAAGGGGAGCCGGTGGGGCACGCGAGTCGGTAGACTCGGAGCAGGATGGAGGATGGCCAATTGGAATGGTAGTGGGCGGGTCGGGAGGCGGGAGGGAGGTGGACCAGGAAGCAGGAGCGGCAGGGAAGGAGAGCACGGGGCTCACTAGGCAGATTGCAAATCTGCTACAAACAAAATGCCCGCTAAACTACACTCGCTGCTGCAGGTGCACACTCACCAAAGCTCCTGGATGGAAGGGGAGCTGGTGGGGCACGCAAGTCGGTAGACTCGGAGCAGGATGGAGGATGGCCAATTGGAAGGGTGGCGGGCGGGTCGGGAGGCGGGAGGGAGGTGGACCAGGAAGCGGGAGCGGCAGGGAAGGAGAGCACGGGGCTCACTAGGCGGATTGCAGATCTGCTACAAACAAATGCCCGCTAAACTACACGCGCTGCTGCAGGTGCACACTCACCGAAGCTCCTGGATGGAAGGGGAGCTGGTGTGGCACGCGAGTCGGTAGACTCGGAGCAGGATGGAGGATGGCCAATTGGAAGGGTGGCGGGCGGGTCGGGAGGCGGGAGGGAGGTGGACCAGGAAGCGGGAGCGGCAGGGAAGGAGAGCACGGGGCTCACTAGGCGGATTGCAGATCTGCTACAAACAAATGCCCGCTAAACTACACGCGCTGCTGCAGGTGCACACTCACCAAAGCTCCTGGATGGAAGGGGAGCCGGTGGGGCACGCGAGTCGGTAGACTCGGAGCAGGATGGAGGATGGCCAATTGGAAGGGTGGTGGGCGGGTCGGGAGGCGGGAGGGAGGTGGATCAGGAAGCGGGAGCGGCAGGGAAGGAGAGCACGGGGCTCACTAGGCAGATTGCAAATATGCTACAAACAAATGCCCGCTAAACTACACACGCTGCTGCAGGTGCACACTCACCGAAGCTCCTGTGCCTTCATTGCAATCTCTCTCTTACATTTGCTCTGCCATGCCTGTGCCCCTTCTCGTCATTTTTTCTCCTTCTCTCCTTCTTCAATCACTTTCTCATTTCCTTCTGCTGACATACTTCCTTCCTATCTTCTTGTTACAAATTCTATGAAAATAAACTGCGTGCATCTGCTGTTCCTTTTGGTAGTGCACTGAAACTTTGTAGAGCCCTTCCAGCTGTTGCAACCATTTCCATGCTACTTAACAGAAGGGTGTGAAGCACCTCCCTGTGATCATCCACTATATATTGGAAAACCATTGAACAAGGCACCTATCCTTTTTCCCAATTACTTTTCAATAATGTGCCTAAACTTTAAAAATTGTTTCTTTCCATTGCCTCTCTATCATCTATGTAATTGCACTATACCTGCTTATAGTATATGCCTTTTAAAGATGCCCCATCCATCACTAATAAAATTACCTATAGTGTTTAAAATGAGATTTTAAAAAGCAGGGGTGCTCTGAGGCGTTCTAATATAATGTCTTATGATCAAGTCTTTAAAAAAGAAAGTATCCGGCATAAAACCAAAATAACTAATAAAACCTTTAAGATGGGAAGTGGCTTGTGTAATCTTTTTTAAAAAGTGATCTAATGGGACAAAACTAGTCCATATATGGGTAATTACTGGGAACAAATTCTAGTGTAAAACAGTGAGCTCAAAATATGGTTAGTCATGAATACATTTTGTGGCCAAAAATAAACAAATTCCCCAAATATATATATAGACCCCCACCAGATCAAAATCAAGGGCTCACCCACTCCACGATCCCATATATTCCAATGAAGTGCTCCCCCAACACATCACTTCAACAGAACATTCAACTAATATTTAAACATATTTTCTCCTCAAAATCTACTGGTGTTTGTTGGATGGACGTAAAACTGAACTCCTCTACTCACGAAACACCATTATTACTAATATGGCTAAATAAAACTTAATAATGAATGTCAGTTCAATGAGTTCTGGTTCTAGACTACTTGTACCATAAAAGTGGTACTCAGCCCCGGCTCACTTAAAGCTCGGTATAAAAAATGCAATATTTTCAAAACATACTATCAAAATCATTCTAATTTCTCTCTATTAATAACGATGATCCAAGATCACTGTACTACTATATAAAGCATATTATTTTATTCTAAAAAACTAAAAATTACACATTTTTAAAATATGCCTTTATTCTCAATGTACACTCATTCTATGCATGCCCATATATATATATATCTATATATATAGATATATATATATATGGCAGAAAGAAGCTTTTCCAGAGAAAGGCTGCTGGTGGAGTGCACTCCCAAGAGCAATTGCAGTGGAATAAAATATCCGTGCAAAAAATAAGAGGAAAAACAGACACCACAGGAGTTCCTGGCAACAAAAGTTTCTTCTTTAATGGTATTTATGCGCAGGAAAGGGAAACATCCTGATAAAAAAGGAACGACGCGTTTCGCGGTATACAAACCGCTTGATCACCTAGGTAACAATCAAGACAGATGATGGACTGCAGTTTTAAGCTTTGACCATACTATGATTGTAGGTATAGAGTGTCTACCTGTTGTTTGCCGCTTTGTCACGTTTAAACAAGCGGACATCTTTAAACATACAAAAGGTACACAATCAATGAGGGTGAATACCCATAGACTACATCTTTTCATATAAAGAAAGACATAAAATGAAAATTAACAAAATATATATAAAAAACTGTCAAAGAAAAAATGTTGAATATAACGTTTGTGAATGAGCAAACATTCATCAAAAGCATTTGATTTTAACATACTGTGGCATGGTATGGCTAATGTTTAGCAGCATTACTTCAGAATACTAGTACTGTGTGCCGTTTTGTGAAAATACAGAAAGGCAACTTAAATAAGGTGCTCCTTAGCACTTATATCTGCCATCTGTTTAAGCAGCAAAGTGCAGCATTCTGTATATGGCTATTGGAAGTAAAAATGCTGTAATTATATATATACTCCAGCGGAGATGGGCAGTGGTATGATGGGAAAAAATACCAGGTGGTAGTATTGCCTATTTAGTTCGGCTGTGCAAATATGCAAAAAAGCGAAATACATAAAATAGTTTTTATGTTATTATTGTAGGTGCCACAAATAAAGTAGCACCTAAAGATTTTTTTGGCGTATTATAAAGCAGCAAAGAATAGAATGCAAAGTGCTCTCCGTCCATGCATGTAATCCTACCAATAATATGGTGCTCTGTGAATGGATAATATGTTAATGTATATATGGAGATAAATATCCTAATTATGATAAACTACAGAAAAATCTCTGCTAGTTAGTTTATTTTACAGAGCCATCAATACATGCATGGGCTGCTTATTTGGTTTATTAAAAAAAGAGAGAAAAGGGAAAAGAAACCCGTTTCCTCTTTTAATAAGGTGCCAAGTGCGTGCAAATATTGCATTGATCTAAAGTGCAAAGTGCATTAAGTATCCGTATTCTTAAAAGGACTTTTCCCATAAATCATGGTAAATTAGTATTAGCCCAAATTCATGCATTATATTATAAAAATAATCAATTTTAAATGGAATTTTAAAATTACTATGTGTGACACCCATTGATGATAATTTCAGATTATAGCAGTTTAAGCAAATCAAAAGCAAGTCCAATAATCTCTGAGTTGAGAGGGCACTTAGAATAAGAGCCAGTACCTATATAGCTGACAATCTAAACAATTTTTTTTAAAAAAGGGTGTGTAACACACTCTTGTCTGCAAGAAAAACAACTCTAGCCAAGAGAGTTCACTTCAATTAATTCGACAAATAGTAAAAATAGGAAAAGCATACATGAGATACTCCTAATGAAGAAATTAATTTCATGTCTAAAGGAGAAACAGAAGTAAGATTATTTACCCAATATACACCTGGTGTTAAACTTAATTCAGATAACCAGAATAGAGTACACATGAGTCCAATATAAAAAGTACCAGAGAGGAGTTTTGGGAAAGAGGGGAAAGGACCCTCAGGTACCCAGGAAGGTATACAACTCCTCATCGAGGTTGTGTCCTCTGGGCTTTTTTGTCTCGAGGTCCAAAATACATTTAGTTTCCATTTAGTTTCCAATTGTCTGAGTGTAAGTTCACGGTTACCTCCTCTTGGTGGTTTAGTAACTGCATGAATTCCAAAAAACGAAAAACCCTCTAGTTTACCATCATGTTTGTTCTTAAAATGGAGGGCCATGGGGTAGGTCGGATCGGCATTCTTGATGGCCCTTATATGTTGTAGCACCCTCAATTTCAGTTTTCCTTTGGTGCTACCAACATACCACTTATTACATGGGCAGTTTAAAACATATACCACAAATTCAGTTTCACAAGTGATTCTAGATAAGATCTTGATGTTCTTTCCTACAATAGGATGTTGGTAGCAGTTAGTGTTACATTTTGAACATTTTTGGAAGCCAGTCCTTTTGGTATTCATCCAACTGGCTCCCAATTGATCATAGAGAGGACTCATGAAACTTGGTACAAGGGTATCTTTAAGTGAGGACGATCTACGGAAGGTAATGTTCACTTTATTTTACTATATTATATATTTTACCGAGATGTTCATCTAATCGAAGAACATGCCAGTGTTTCTTTATCACCTGGCGAACATTCTGGGCACCGCTCCCATAGGTTAAGATTAAACGTGTGTCCTCATTATCCGTGGTTTTAGTTTGAACAGAGTTGGAAACCAAAAGTAGGGAACGATTCATGTCCCTTGCCTTCAAAAATGCTCTTTCCAATACTTTAATTGGATACCCACGATCTTTGAACCTGTAAGCCATCAAAGCACATTCACTGTCAAAGATGTTAATGTTAGAACAATTTCTTCGTATACGAACAAATTCCCCATAGGGGATACTCCATTTTAGGACTGTAGGCTGGCTGCTCTTCACGTGTAGTGGGATGTTGGAACTAGTGGGCTTCCTGTGTAGGCTGTTTAGGCTGGTGGTGAGTTTGCCGTCTGTTATATATTCAGTAAAAATACTTTGTTAAAGGGACGTTATGGTTAAGTTCTGCTACTAAAAACCTATGAAATTCAGTGAAAAAACTTTGTTAAGGGACGTTATGGTTCCAAGTAAAACCGAAAAACCCCTGAAATTCGCCAGTTATGGTAAGCCAAGCAACCATAACGCGCGCCACCACCGTGCACTGCTAAGACTAACACCCAGGACATCAAAGATGACATCACGTGAGGATTCGTCCAGAGGGAGCGAAGTTATAAGCCACCCAAAAAATGCTCTTCCTATGGAAACACCAACTTAACCATAACTACATGGACGCTAACGCGTCCATGTAATATATATCATCTCTAGCCCTACTCATTCCTATTCATTTTAATCATATATTCATACATTTTTTGTTCTCTGTCTCAAATCACACATCTAAAAAAAGGAATTTACTTGTTTATTTCTTCATCAAAATAGTTAATTTTGTCAGCCTCTTTTGCCTCATAACTTCAAACAAAACATCCTCTACCTAAATACACCTATAACTGTTTTACATGCCCTGAGTCATTCCCACCCTAAATATTCTTTTTTATTTATGTTGTCCCTCCTCAAACCATCACTCCAAAGTCCTGTCTCTACAATCAACCCATAACTACTACTATAAAGCAAACTACATTTTTCTGCGCATTGTATTTTAGCATAACTGTCATAACTCCTAAATTCAAAGCGTTTTAACTACATATTTCTGTCATTGCCTAAGGCAAAATAACCTTCTGTATCATACTTTCAAAAAAACTCAATCCATTTTCCTAAAAATCCAAACATTTCTTATCATTTCTCGAAGTTTTCTTTATAAATATTCAATCATATCAATTATCTCTTCCTTACTAACATTTCTAACAAGACCTTTCCCAACCAAATCTTTTCGCATTCTAAAGGCATATTTCTGCATTCAATGTGGGAAACTGAGCAGTTCTGTACTTTAACCAGCTGAGCTACCTTGAATTCTGTGCTCTTCCTCTAAGCCCCCACTCCTTCTTGTCTTCTGCCTTAGACTTGTTAGCTGTTATCTGGTTTCTGCGAGAGCCCTTTTGTTTGAAGTATGCTCAGTGAAAATAAAAATAAATGTTATCTATGTTTGCTTGTTATTCTAGCAGGCTGCTATCAATCTTGCAATTAAATACCCATATAGCAACACACTAATAATTCTTAAAGTCTGCCATTTGTAGCTTGCTAAATACTAAAAATATTAACTGTCTGCTGCGCAGCGCTTCCAATTTGAAGTCTTGGAATGATGCCTGGGAATGTCGCGCTGCTGTAAGTCAAGCTGTTTATCTGGGCTGGTTTTTCTTTGAGGCTGCCTTTGCTTTAATCTAAAATAATGTGGCTCTTTTATCTTCTTCACAGGCAGCCCATAAAACAAGTTTCTGTCTCTACCACGCACAAGCCAAGCATAACAGAATCAGAATCTATATGCCTTCCCCTTAACAAAGCTATTAGAAACACAAACAGTAACTTCTACACCATCTCATACGTTACCTAAAAATCTGACTTCTGCAAAGGGCAGAGAAGGAAGGTTGCATCTGTTTTGAATGAGGTCACCGTACTCCTCCATCCGTCTCTGCAGTCTGCAGTATCATCGCATGTTATAAGGAAAACCTTTGGGCTCAGGTCTCTTCTCTGTCACCAAAATGTGCCAGAGGCCTCAGCTCAGTCATACTTCAAAAAAGCCTCATCAGACAAGGGATCGGTACACACAGCAAGGTTTACTTTCAGTCAGCTGGAAGCCATCACAGCAGCCACAGTTGGTCAGTCAAAAATGCTGGAAATACAGCCTGCTCATTTTAAACACAATTTTTATAGAAAATACAGGATTGCACAATATTTGTATACAGATCTGGACCTTACTTTTAATACATGTTTCATTGGTCCTTCTAGTAAGGGGTCAAGTTATCATTGACTCCCAATTGGACAAAAAACACTTCCTGCTCAGGGTGACTTGCATTTCCCACTTCCTGAATGACAAGCCATTTTAAAAATCAGAAAAGGGCAGTTCTGAAACAAACACAATGTTCAACAAGGGGTGTTATAGGTAGGGTAAGTTAAATAAAAACAATAAGTACCCATATGTCGAAGCATGATTGCACAAAACACACATATGCGTGATAGCAAATTCCATTCATTAGACACAATAACATAGGACATACATATATAAGAAAAAGAGGGGGGGGGGGTAAAAATGTAGAGATAATACCAAAGGACAATTAGTAATTTGTATCATTCATAATACCGGATTATATAGGATTGGGTAGCTATTTGGGCAGAGTGTCACATCACCTATGCCTCTTAGATAAAATTAGTTATTGTTACCTTAGGATGTTCTTGTGTTCTCTTACTGCTTTAAAAAAAAATTGATCGACAAGATAGTAAAGATAATAAGTATTGCTCCCTAAGTTTGAGTTGTAATCATTAGAATATCATTATTTTTATGTTTTTTTTGTATATTGTTCTTATGCTTTACTGCTGCTGGCTCAGCGCTGCCACTTACCAATAGGCTTTGTTGCCATAAAAACAATTCTAAGTTCCTGCAGGGAGATATTAAATGTAATAGCCTGTCACCAAACAATACACGCTATTAATGAAGAAGACCCATTATTGCATCACCATTCATAAAGAAACAGGTAGTTACCTGTCTGTCCCTTCGCTGTTGCGTCTGAACAATTTAATAACTGTATTCCAAAAAGAGACCCCATATGGTACCGTAGTCATCCAATCACGCATTCATGGTCAATATTGGTGAATAGCGCAGTCAGGTTGAGGAAGCCAATAATAGAAAAAGAAAACCAGACAGGATAACTCAATAAGTAATGCTGCATTAGCGCTCCAATCCACTTCAATCTGCATGTTAAGTAGCCCACCAGGGACCATGGCAAAACACGGCGCGTTGTTGCTTACCCTGCCTTTCGGCACCAGTCTGTTGTCAAGGGACAGTGTGTCGCCGTATGCAGCCTACATGAATGTACTGTTAGCTATACCGGCACTCTACTTGCTGCGTCCACCATCTTGGATGGGTGCACATATTACGGTGCATGCTAGATCTGCATGTAGACTAATTGAAATTAAGTAACCACCATATTTCTATATACGTGATGGGTATACTGCGTTACAGGCTAATTTCCTAGAGCCCTGGTATTGAGGCTCTGTTCACACTAGCCACCACAATTTCTCGCTGCAAAAATATGCACGTGATGCATGCATACATTATTGACTTCTCATGTACTGAATCTTTTACTACATTTCCCAAATGTCCTGGTTAAGGCTCTGCTATAGTGGGCCACCACATTGTTGGCTTCTCATATACTGACAGAATCTTTTACAAAAGTAGCCATAGCTATGCTAACTAAAACCGCCACATTGTGCCAAATGGCACTCTTACATACCTGTATTCTAAAGCTGGTGTCAAGAGTACCGTCAAACTCCTACTTTATAATTCCGGACTAATATATAATCACCTAAACTCAATTATCTTTTACTTGAGTACATACTTGATGTGACACAGTGAACCCAGAAGGCTATTACAAACATCGCTTGACAATATGATAAATTCACCGTCTGCCCAAGTTTGAACGAAGTGCAACATAACAGAAGGGCACTGGCATTGTATTATCCCAAACAAATAATCTTGGGGATTGTAGTCCGATAGTTACCGAACAAAAAGGGGGGTAGTCTTGTGAACAAATGCACCATTATGTGCTGCAATGATCCATTATGTTGTTGGGGTTGAGACCCAAGCTAAAGAGCAGCGCTCAATATTGAATGCAATATATGTATGCATAAGTCAGATTTTCATATTGATACAGATTCAAATCAATACCAGATAACAGGGTTCACAAGAAAACAGAGAGTTTGTGGTCAGTGTTTAGACCCTTGGCAACCGTCCTGTATTGACAAATGAGTCTGGTCTCAAGTTGTCTCAGTTTTAATTTGAGGTTACCACGTCTCTGTGGTAGGCTAACCTTCGCCAGTCCAGCAAATTTAATATATTTCTTATTATCTATCTGGTGGACATTTTGCCAGTGTGTTGCTAAGGGATATTTGGCTTCTTGATTAGAAATTGTAGATATGGGCTCGCTGATTCTGATTTTCAAGGGTCTAATAGTACTCCCAATGTAATGTAAACCACAAACACAGATAATACAATACACCACAAATGTAGAGTTGCAGTTAATAAATGAATTAATAAAATATTTGCCCAATATCAAAATCCACCAATGCTGTTTCACTCCCATTTCTGCGCACAACACTTCATTTCTCTGGTTGCTAAATACTTTTAAACTCATATCAAACTTAAAGCCTTTATTTGTTTGCGAGGCAACTGTGGAGTCCATTTTAAAATGATAAATGTCTACTGAATAGGAATAACCTACTTCCGATTTAAACACAGTGTGACCTAATGTCTTATATTATGTTTGTTTGTACAAAATGTAAACATACTTTTTATATCTTATGGTATCATAAATAGATGTGTGTAGTGTTCTCTATTTCCAATGTACTTTTACCTTAAATAAGGGCAACTTAACTTATAAACTGACAAGAATCCTTATTTCTACAATGTTGGATAGGAGAGTGAAATATTGGCCCTAATTACCATATGTGTCTGTCTACCATAAGAGGGGGGGCGGGTAAAGACTTCCTCTACACACCTGTTATGCATTGGTTTCTGGGCTTACAGCCATACTGTTTCACAGTAGAACATCAGAAAGGCAAAGATCAGAGCAACATGGATTCCCTTCCACGGTTTCCCTGTGAAACAGATTTGTCCACATCGCATAGGGGAAGGGTATGTGAAAACCCAGAGGGTGTTTCACAGCCTAGTCCCCAGGAATCCCGTACTCAAGTGGCCAGGGAAAGGCCATCACTTTTGGATCTTGACCCTGGCAGTGGATAAGTGAGGGAGGATCACCTGGGTAGGGGATCCTCTGGGAGTGAGGGAGAAGCACCCAATGGTGAGACATGGTATCCCCTTTTTCCACAAGTCTAACCCCTATCCCTGCTTATTTTATGGGAAACTTCAACTCCCATAATTCCTTCCCACTTTATTTTAACAACAATACTGCGCTGAGGAAGATGAGGAATGAGGCCAGAAAGATTACCTCCCCTTGCATTGGCCCTGTCCCTGTAAGGCAGAGTCAGGCACATTGCTCTAACAAAGTGCACCTGCCACTTATAAACGCTCCCTGTAAAGATAAAAGGTGGTGCACACAAGCAAACTTTGAGCGAGGCTGGGTACGAGAAGGAACAGCTCCTCTGAGGCTGGTGCAAACCAGGCTGTGGAAGTTGGAGGGCCAACAGGCTGATCGGCAGTTGGGAGGATCAAGAGAAAGCCAGGCAAGATTTCCATGCTTTCGGGAAGCCGTGAACGTTCGAAGAGCAAAGCCGAGTGAGAGGAAGAAAGAAACCTTCAAGTTGCCAGAAAGCGGCCCGCGACTCTCCTGGGTGAAAGGCAGAGTTGGGGAGGAGGCAGAAGAGTCATTGGTAATGGCCTTGAACTGCAGGAAAAAGATTAAAGAAATCCAATTAACACCACCGGTGAGTTATCGAAGGAAACAAAAGTCTGGTTGATGTTAAAAGGAAAGTGACTGTAATTTGAAAGTTGAAGGTGTGCGTGTGCCGATAAAATGCGAATGAAGACAACAATTGATGAAAGGAAAGTATACAAAGTAACAGAGTGGTCCTGCGAGGTAAAGTCGCACATTCAAAAGTCTCCGTGAAATGGGAGAATAGCTCTGGGCCGGAAGGATAGCTCAGGGGCAACATGCTCGCCTTGGAAGCAAGGCGACGCCGAGCAACACATGTTCGATGCCCGGGTCCGCACTTAGAAACCTCTGGGTATTAAGCGCGTTATAAATAAGCAATAACAATTACAATGTTATGAGTTTTGAAAGATATTACAGCAGAGATCAAAGGAAAGAAAGCAACTGCGATAAAGAAAGAAAGTTGAATACGAGGAAAGTGAAATATATGAACTGTAAATACACCAAGAGGACAAATTATAAGAACTTTGATAAAGGCAAAGAAGGCAAGTTAAAGAGAATAAGAACTAGTACCTAGAGGCATTGGTGCTACAAGAGAAGATTGTGAATTGAAGGCTTGTTGCAAGAGAGGTCGAAGTGGTCATGAAGTTTCGAAAGTCTTTGACAGTGAAAAGATACTTTAGATAAAATGTGGGGCCGGGAACCCCCACGAAGCGCGAGCCCGGCAGAGGGAAGCCTCTGCAGTACTGTGAGAAATTGAGAAAGTGAATGTGAACTGGATATTGATGGCAAAGCAGGCGAAGCCTAAGGAAGTGATTGAACTATCAGAAGATGGAAGCCTAAGATTGAACTGTTGTATTGTACCAGTAAGCCAAAGTGTGCAAGACTGATAGAATTCTGCCATTCACCTATCCTTTGTTTTTCAAGAGACCCTTCTTGACCCCGTGGGGTTGAACCTGGAAAGGGAGTTGATGCTGAAGCCATTCTGACATTTCCTTTTGAGACACTATTTTCTTTTTGTATTCCCTTAACACATAGGTTGTTTTGAGAAGGAGGGCAAGATTAGGTTTTGTTGGTATAGGTCTTTTTATTTTGACCAGACTGACATGGACGTATTTGTTATTTGTTTGATGGTCGAGATTACTCCCATTTTAGAGTTAGGGCCAGTTAGGAATTCTGCCAACCCATCTAAAATGTTAATAAAGGTTTTTTAAACTTGTATCCATTGTGCCTGTGTCTACTGCTCGATACCATGCATTCCTCACAGGCACCTGTGATATTTTCTTGTTTTTAGCCTAATTTCCATTGTGTAAGCACTGTGCGCGCTGCTTGTGTGCCCGTTGTGCACTTCCTTGCTGTCCTTCCCGCCTTTAGTCCTGCCCCCTTGCCCTATTGGATAATTTATTTTCCAACTCCAACAAGGACCTATTCCTGTGTTTGCCACCTCTCTGACGCCACTTGTTGGTGCCTGGCGCTGAGGTGAGGCATCCTTGTCCTTTTGTGCGGCACCTGTGATATTTTGTTGTTTTTTTGGCCTAATTTTCATTGTGTAAGCGCTATGCGCAATGCATGTGTACCAGCTGTCTGCTTCCTTGTTGCCATTCCCGCCTCTTGTCCCGCCCCCTCCCCCTATTTATTGGCCAATTTGTTTTCCAACTTGAACAAGTACCTAGTCCTGCATTCGCCACCTCTCCAACGCCACTTTTGGGTCGTTGAGGTGAGGCATCTTTGTTCTCTTGTGCGGCACCTGTGATATTTTCTTTTTGTTAGCCTAATTTTCATTGGGTAAGTGGTGTGTGCGCTGCTTGTGTACTTGTTGCTGCTTCCTTGCTGTCCTTCCCGCCTCTTTTCCCGCCCCTCCCCCTATTGGCTAATTTGTTTTCCAACTCAAACGAGGACCTAGTCCTGCATTCGCCATCTCACCGACGCCACCTTTGGGTCCCTGCCACTGAGGTGAGGCATCCTTGTTCTCTTGTACGGCACCTGGTATATTTTCTTGTTTTTGTTTTTAGCCCAATTTTCATTGTTTAAGCACAGTGCGCGCTGCTTGTGTGCCCCTTGTCTGCTTCCTTATTGTCCTTCCCACCTCTCGTACAGGCCCCTCTCCCTATTGGCCAATTCATTTTCCAACTCGAACGAGGACCTAGTCCTGCATTCGCCACCTCTCCAATACCACTTTTGGGTCTCTAGTGCTGAGATGAAGCATCCTTGTCCTCTTGTGTGGCACCTGTGATAGTTTCTTATTTTTAGCCTAATTTCCATTGTGTAAGCTCTGTGTGCACTGCTTGTGTGCCTGATGTCTGCTTCCTTGTTGTCCTTCCCGCCTCTCGTCCCCCCTTCTCATATTGGCTAATACTCAAATGAGGACTTCGTTCTGTGTTTGCCACCTCTCGATGCCACTTTTGCGTCTATGGCGCTGAGGTGAGGCATCCTTCTCCTCTTGTGCGGCACCTCTGATATTTTCTTGTTTTTAGCCTAAATTTCATTGTGTAAGTTATGTGCGCGCTGCTTGTGTGCCCATTGTCCACTTTCCTTGTTGTCCTTCCCGCCTCTCGTCCCGCCCCCTTGCCCGATTGGGCCTTCGGCCTACTTAGGATATTCCTCAGGGCAGACCCTTTTTCCCAGCAGTCCCGTCGGCTAAGTGGCCCAAAGCAAATGGCAGCTCCCGAAGAAGCAGCTCCAGATTGTTTTTTCCAGTGTTCGCAGTGAAGCCTGCAGCCATCAACCAGCAGCGACTGACAAGGTAAGTGTGGTTCGGGCAGGGGGTACAGCCATTACTGCACCCCTTTGAACTGACCCACCAATCTTAATATCTACTAGTTTGTAGTCTTATGCATATAGCCCATAACTGTATGGCAACCTTATCTCACATTTAGCCAAAGTGTGTAAGTCAGCCGTATCTCACATTTAGCCAGATTGTGTTAGTCAGCCATATCTCACATTTAGCCAGATTGTGTTCATCAGCCATATCTCGCATTTAGCCAGATTGTGTCAGGTAACCATACCTCGCATTTAGCCAGATTGTGTTAGTCAGCCATTTCTCGCACTTAGGCATATTGTGTTAGTCAGCCATATCTCGCATTTAGACAAATTGTGTAAGTCAGCCATATCTGGCATTTAGTTAGATTGTGTAAGTCAGCTATATGTCGCATGTAGCCAAATTGTGTCAGTCAGCCATATCTCGCCTTTATCCAGATTGTGTTAGTCAGCCATACCTCACATTCAGGAAAATTGTTTTAGGTAACCATTATCTACTATCCACTGTTGTGCCCCCATTCTAGGCGCTTTCTCCCTCTATCCAGGTATCCCAAATCTAGGTGTTACTGCAATTACTGTTGTGCCCCCATGTTAGGCATTTTCTCCCTCTATCCAAGTGTCACAAATCTAGGTGTTACTGGGTTTACTGTTCTACCCCCATTTTAGGCCCTTCTCCCTCTATCCAGGAGTCCCAAATCTAGGTGTTACTGTATTTGCTGATGTGCCCCCATTTTGGGTGCTTTCTCCCTCTATCCAGGTGTCCCAAATATCTGTGTTCCTGCATTTACTATTGTGCCCCCATTTTAGGCGCCTTCTCCATCTATCCAGGTGTCCCAAATATAGGTGTTACTGGATTTACTGTTGTGCCCCCATTTTAGGCGCCTTCTCCATCTATCCAGCTGTCCCAAATCTAGGTGTTACTGGGTTTACTGTTCTATCCCCATTTTAGGCCCTTCTCCCTCTATCCAGGAGTCCCAAATCTAGGTGTTACTGTATTTGCTGATGTGCCCCCATTTTGGGTGCTTTCGCCCTCTATCCAGGTGCCCCAAGTCTGGGTGTTACTGCATTTACTGTTCTACCCCCGTTTTTGGCTCTTCTCCCTCTATCCAGGTGCCCCAAATCTCAATGTTACTGCATTTGCTGTTGTGGCCCCACTCTGGGTACTTTCTGCCTCTGGCCAGGTGTCCCAGGTGTGGATACTGCTGTATTTACTGTCGTGATCCCATTTTAGTTGCTTTCTCCTCCTACCCAGGTGTCCCAGGTGTGGAAACTGCTGCATTTACTGTCGTCCCCCCATTTTAGTTGCTTTCTCCTCCTACCCAAGTAGCCAGGTACCTCTACTCAAACAGTTACACTTATTGATGCTGCGTCTAATGTAGTTGCTTATGCTAGCCGCTGTTGCCTCATATCTTGGCGTCTTCATGCACTGATCAGTATCTCAACCACAGCTACTCCCAGTGTCTCCAACCCGTCCACCTCCAGCCACACACTTACACGACAATGTTGATCAACACACACTCAAGTCAGGCACACGGACAACCTAGAGCTCTACCACCCACAGCCTCTTCCCGTACACCACTACTGCACTCACCCAGACTCACTCATGCACACACTGCGACTCATCACACACCTCCCCTCCTACATACAAGAACAGCACTCAAGCACTCCAGAATATACCACACTTGCCCTATACCAACCACCCTTGCACCCTCGTTCTCAAACCCAGTCCACAATCACCCAGAATCATGCATACACACACCGCCTCTCACCACACACCCCCCTACTATCATACACAAGGAGCTCTCAGACCTTCCAGAACACACCCCATCCGCCCTTAATCGTTCACACTTGCACCCTCTTTCCCAAACAAAGTACCACAAACACCCAGAATCCCTCACTTACATACTGCCTCTCACCGCACTCTACCCTACTCCCATACACATGGAGCTCTCAGACATTCCCAATAACACCCAACTCAATCTACATCTGTCACCCTCGCACCCTCATTCCTAAACCTACATCACACCCCACAAAACCTCTTCACCTCTGACCCCTCCACTCGAACCTCACACACACACCGACCCATCACCACCACCACTCACCACACACCCTCCAACTCTGTGACCAGAGGAGCTCTCTGGGCCAACATGAGTCACCCACTGCCTACCCCCTCCCAACTACCGATGCTGACCCTCCTCCCACCTCCAAACCCTATTTCCCTCCATCACAGAGAACCCACAGCCCCCCACATCCTCTCAGCACCGACCCTCCAACTCTCAGACCAGAAGGGGAACTCTGGCACACCCAGAAACAACTGATCCCTGCACCATTCTAATCAACTACTGTCAAACCCCTCCTATTCCTTCCCGGCTCCCCCAGGCTGACAGCCTTCCTCCTCCCAAAGCGTCCCACCACCCAACGTGTAACTCTCAGACCAGAGGAGCCCTCTGGTGCTCCAAAGAACATTGCCCCGCCACCAGCTCACCCCTTGCTCCTACCCTCGGAAACACACCCTGCACCTCTCCCGGGCTGCCCCTGTCCCTCGCCTCCACAGCTACAAATGCAGGGGCCACCACAAATCAGCCTCAACCTATCTCTCACACAAGAAGAAGCTCTCCTCAGCCCAACTGCCCCTCCTGCACCCTCCAACCAGACACCCTCCCTCACACACACTTTTGACCTGTCCCACACTCTCTCCACAACCAACCCAGAGGAATCCTGGGGGTGCTATGACAGCTTATGCCCAACCCCTCCCCTGTTCAGGCCTACCCTTTCCACCAACTCCAACGCTACCTCCACTTCCCTCGCCCGCCCACACCTCCCTCGGCAAGCATTGCACACCTACCTGCAACCCTCTCCATCACACGGACCACCTCAAGAAGGCCTACCCCAGCCAACCCCTTCTCTTCTCTGAGCTTGGTGCGTCTTGCCCTTTCCCAAACTATTGCCGCAACGACCTTCCCCACAGACCCCCCAACCCTCTTGCACACTTCTTCAGCACTCAAATGCACAAAACCAGATGCATCCAATGCCCCTTGACCTCAACTCTGCATGCCTCACCTGCCCTGCACCTCTCGATCCACCTTTCATCTCTTAGCCCCACTACCACGTCCCCCCTGTCACCCTTGTCTCCTACCTCCTTCCTTGAGGACAGCATTGTATTGTACCAGTAAGCCAAAGTGTGCAAGACTGATAGAATTCTGCCATTCACCTATCCTTTGTTTTTCAAGAGACCCTTCTTGACCCCGTGGGGTTGAACCTGGAAAGGGAGTTGATGCTGAAGCCATTCTGACATTTCCTTTTGAGACACTATTTTCTTTTTGTATTCCCTTAACACATAGGTTGTTTTGAGAAGGGGGGCAAGATTAGGTTTTGTTGGTATAGGTCTTTTTATTTTGACCAGACTGACATGGACGTATTTGTTATTTGTTTGATGGTCGAGATTACTCCCATTTTAGAGTTAGGGCCAGTTAGGAATTCTGCCAACCCATCTAAAATGTTAATAAAGGTTTTTTAAACTTGTATCCATTGTGCCTGTGTCTACTGCTCGATACCATGCCTTCCTCACAGGCACCTGTGATATTTTCTTGTTTTTAGCCTAATTTCCATTGTGTAAGCACTGTGCGCGCTGCTTGTGTGCCCGTTGTGCACTTCCTTGCTGTCCTTCCCGCCTTTAGTCCTGCCCCCTTGCCCTATTGGATAATTTATTTTCCAACTCCAACAAGGACCTATTCCTGTGTTTGCCACCTCTCTGACGCCACTTTTTGGTGCCTGGCGCTGAGGTGAGGCATCCTTGTCCTTTTGTGCGGCACCTGTGATATTTTGTTGTTTTTTTGGCCTAATTTTCATTGTGTAAGCGCTATGCGCAATGCATGTGTACCAGCTGTCTGCTTCCTTGTTGCCATTCCCGCCTCTTGTCCCGCCCCCTCCCCCTATTTATTGGCCAATTTGTTTTCCAACTTGAACAAGTACCTAGTCCTGCATTCGCCACCTCTCCAACGCCACTTTTGGGTCGCTGAGGTGAGGCATCTTTGTTCTCTTGTGCGGCACCTGTGATATTTTCTTTTTGTTAGCCTAATTTTCATTGGGTAAGTGGTGTGTGCGCTGCTTGTGTGCTTGTTGTCTGCTTCCTTGCTGTCCTTCCCGCCTCTTTTCCCGCCCCTCCCCCTATTGGCTAATTTGTTTTCCAACTCAAACGAGGACCTAGTCCTGCATTCGCCATCTCACCGACGCCACCTTTGGGTCCCTGCCACTGAGGTGAGGCATCCTTGTTCTCTTGTACGGCACCTGATATATTTTCTTGTTTTTGTTTTTAGCCTAATTTTCATTGTTTAAGCACAGTGCACGCTGCTTGTGTGCCCCTTGTCTGCTTCCTTATTGTCCTTCCCACCTCTCGTACAGGCCCCTCTCCCTATTGGCCAATTCATTTTCCAACTCGAACGAGGACCTAGTCCTGCATTCGCCACCTCTCCAATGCCACTTTTGGGTCTCTAGTGCTGAGATGAAGCATCCTTGTCCTCTTGTGTGGCACCTGTGATAGTTTCTTATTTTTAGCCTAATTTCCATTGTGTAAGCTCTGTGTGCACTGCTTGTGTGCCTGATGTCTGCTTCCTTGTTGTCCTTCCCGCCTCTCGTCCCCCCTCCTCATATTGGCTAATACTCAAATGAGGACTTCGTTCTGTGTTTGCCACCTCTCGACGCCACTTTTGCGTCTATGGCGCTGAGGTGAGGCATCCTTCTCCTCTTGTGCGGCACCTCTGATATTTTCTTGTTTTGAGCCTAAATTTCATTGTGTAAGTTATGTGCGCGCTGCTTGTGTGCCCATTGTCCACTTTCCTTGTTGTCCTTCCCGCCTCTCGTCCCGCCCCCATGCCCGATTGGGCCTTCGGCCTACTTAGGATATTCCTCAGGGCAGACCCTTTTTCCCAGCAGTCCCGTCGGCTAAGTGCCCCAAAGCAAATGGCAGCTCCCGAAGAAGCAGCTCCAGATTGTTTTTTCCAGTGTTTGCAGTGAAGCCTGCAGCCATCAACCAGCAGCGACTGACAAGGTAAGTGTGGTTCGGGCAGGGGGTACAGCCATTACTGCACCCCTTTGAACTGACCCACCAATCTTAATATCTACTAGTTTGTAGTCTTATGCATATAGCCCATAACTGTATGGCAACCTTATCTCACATTTAGCCAAAGTGTGTAAGTCAGCCATATCTCACATTTAGCCAGATTGTGTTAGTCAGCCATATCTCACATTTAGCCAGATTGTGTTCATCAGCCATATCTCGCATTTAGCCAGATTGTGTCAGGTAACCATACCTCGCATTTAGCCAGATTGTGTTAGTCAGCCATTTCTCGCACTTAGGCATATTGTGTTAGTCAGCCATATCTCGCATTTAGACAAATTGTGTAAGTCAGCCATATCTGGCATTTAGTTAGATTGTGTAAGTCAGCTATATGTCGCATGTAGCCAAATTGTGTCAGTCAGCCATATCTCGCCTTTATCCAGATTGTGTTAGTCAGCCATACCTCACATTCAGGAAAATTGTTTTAGGTAACCATTATCTACTATCCACTGTTGTGCCCCCATTCTAGGCGCTTTCTCCCTCTATCCAGGTATCCCAAATCTAGGTGTTACTGCAATTACTGTTGTGCCCCCATGTTAGGCATTTTCTCCCTCTATCCAAGTGTCACAAATCTAGGTGTTACTGGGTTTACTGTTCTACCCCCATTTTAGGCCCTTCTCCCTCTATCCAGGAGTCCCAAATCTAGGTGTTACTGTATTTGCTGATGTGCCCCCATTTTGGGTGCTTTCTCCCTCTATCCAGGTGTCCCAAATATCTGTGTTCCTGCATTTACTATTGTGCCCCCATTTTAGGCGCCTTCTCCATCTATCCAGGTGTCCCAAATATAGGTGTTACTGGATTTACTGTTGTGCCCCCATTTTAGGCGCCTTCTCCATCTATCCAGCTGTCCCAAATCTAGGTGTTACTGGGTTTACTGTTCTATCCCCATTTTAGGCCCTTCTCCCTCTATCCAGGAGTCCCAAATCTAGGTGTTACTGTATTTGCTGATGTGCCCCCATTTTGGGTGCTTTCGCCCTCTATCCAGGTGCCCCAAGTCTGGGTGTTACTGCATTTACTGTTCTACCCCCGTTTTTGGCTCTTCTCCCTCTATCCAGGTGCCCCAAATCTCAATGTTACTGCATTTGCTGTTGTGGCCCCACTCTGGGTACTTTCTGCCTCTGGCCAGGTGTCCCAGGTGTGGATACTGCTGTATTTACTGTCGTGATCCCATTTTAGTTGCTTTCTCCTCCTACCCAGGTGTCCCAGGTGTGGAAACTGCTGCATTTACTGTCGTCCCCCCATTTTAGTTGCTTTCTCCTCCTACCCAAGTAGCCAGGTACCTCTACTCAAACAGTTACACTTATTGATGCTGCGTCTAATGTAGTTGCTTATGCTAGCCGCTGTTGCCTCATATCTTGGCGTCTTCATGCACTGATCAGTATCTCAACCACAGCTACTCCCAGTGTCTCCAACCCGTCCACCTCCAGCCACACACTTACACGACAATGTTGATCAACACACACTCAAGTCAGGCACACGGACAACCTAGAGCTCTACCACCCAAAGCCTCTTCCCGTACACCACTACTGCACTCACCCAGACTCACTCATGCACACACTGCGACTCATCACACACCTCCCCTCCTACATACAAGAACAGCACTCAAGCACTCCAGAATATACCACACTTGCCCTATACCAACCACCCTTGCACCCTCGTTCTCAAACCCAGTCCACAATCACCCAGAATCATGCATACACACACCGCCTCTCACCACACACCCCCCTACTATCATACACAAGGAGCTCTCAGACCTTCCAGAACACACCCCATCCGCCCTTAATCGTTCACACTTGCACCCTCTTTCCCAAACAAAGTACCACAAACACCCAGAATCCCTCACTTACATACTGCCTCTCACCGCACTCTACCCTACTCCCATACACATGGAGCTCTCAGACATTCCCAATAACACCCAACTCAATCTACATCTGTCACCCTCGCACCCTCATTCCTAAACCTACATCACACCCCACAAAACCTCTTCACCTCTGACCCCTCCACTCGAACCTCACACACACACCGACCCATCACCACCACCACTCACCACACACCCTCCAACTCTGTGACCAGAGGAGCTCTCTGGGCCAACATGAGTCACCCACTGCCTACCCCCTCCCAACTACCGATGCTGACCCTCCTCCCACCTCCAAACCCTATTTCCCTCCATCACAGAGAACCCACAGCCCCCCACATCCTCTCAGCACCGACCCTCCAACTCTCAGACCAGAAGGGGAACTCTGGCACACCCAGAAACAACTGATCCCTGCACCATTCTAATCAACTACTGTCAAACCCCTCCTATTCCTTCCCGGCTCCCCCAGGCTGACAGCCTTCCTCCTCCCAAAGCGTCCCACCACCCAACGTGTAACTCTCAGACCAGAGGAGCCCTCTGGTGCTCCAAAGAACATTGCCCCGCCACCAGCTCACCCCTTGCTCCTACCCTCGGAAACACACCCTGCACCTCTCCCGGGCTGCCCCTGTCCCTCGCCTCCACAGCTACAAATGCAGGGGCCACCACAAATCAGCCTCAACCTATCTCTCACACAAGAAGAAGCTCTCCTCAGCCCAACTGCCCCTCCTGCACCCTCCAACCAGACACCCTCCCTCACACACACTTTTGACCTGTCCCACACTCTCTCCACAACCAACCCAGAGGAATCCTGGGGGTGCTATGACAGCTTATGCCCAACCCCTCCCCTGTTCAGGCCTACCCTTTCCACCAACTCCAACGCTACCTCCACTTCCCTCGCCCGCCCACACCTCCCTCGGCAAGCATTGCACACCTACCTGCAACCCTCTCCATCACACGGACCACCTCAAGAAGGCCTACCCCAGCCAACCACTTCTCTTCCCTGAGCTTGGTGCGTCTTGCCCTTTCCCAAACTATTGCCGCAACGACCTTCCCCACAGACCCCCCAACCCTCTTGCACACTTCTTCAGCACTCAAATGCACAAAACCAGATGCATCCAATGCCCCTTGACCTCAACTCTGCATGCCTCACCTGCCCTGCACCTCTCGATCCACCTTTCATCTCTTAGCCCCACTACCACGTCCCCCCTGTCACCCTTGTCTCCTACCTCCTTCCTTGAGGACAGCATTGTATTGTACCAGTAAGCCAAAGTGTGCAAGACTGATAGAATTCTGCCATTCACCTATCCTTTGTTTTTCAAGAGACCCTTCTTGACCCCGTGGGGTTGAACCTGGAAAGGGAGTTGATGCTGAAGCCATTCTGACATTTCCTTTTGAGACACTATTTTCTTTTTGTATTCCCTTAACACATAGGTTGTTTTGAGAAGGGGGGCAAGATTAGGTTTTGTTGGTATAGGTCTTTTTATTTTGACCAGACTGACATGGACGTATTTGTTATTTGTTTGATGGTCGAGATTACTCCCATTTTAGAGTTAGGGCCAGTTAGGAATTCTGCCAACCCATCTAAAATGTTAATAAAGGTTTTTTAAACTTGTATCCATTGTGCCTGTGTCTACTGCTCGATACCATGCCTTCCTCACAGGCACCTGTGATATTTTCTTGTTTTTAGCCTAATTTCCATTGTGTAAGCACTGTGCGCGCTGCTTGTGTGCCCGTTGTGCACTTCCTTGCTGTCCTTCCCGCCTTTAGTCCTGCCCCCTTGCCCTATTGGATAATTTATTTTCCAACTCCAACAAGGACCTATTCCTGTGTTTGCCACCTCTCTGACGCCACTTTTTGGTGCCTGGCGCTGAGGTGAGGCATCCTTGTCCTTTTGTGCGGCACCTGTGATATTTTGTTGTTTTTTTGGCCTAATTTTCATTGTGTAAGCGCTATGCGCAATGCATGTGTACCAGCTGTCTGCTTCCTTGTTGCCATTCCCGCCTCTTGTCCCGCCCCCTCCCCCTATTTATTGGCCAATTTGTTTTCCAACTTGAACAAGTACCTAGTCCTGCATTCGCCACCTCTCCAACGCCACTTTTGGGTCGCTGAGGTGAGGCATCTTTGTTCTCTTGTGCGGCACCTGTGATATTTTCTTTTTGTTAGCCTAATTTTCATTGGGTAAGTGGTGTGTGCGCTGCTTGTGTGCTTGTTGTCTGCTTCCTTGCTGTCCTTCCCGCCTCTTTTCCCGCCCCTCCCCCTATTGGCTAATTTGTTTTCCAACTCAAACGAGGACCTAGTCCTGCATTCGCCATCTCACCGACGCCACCTTTGGGTCCCTGCCACTGAGGTGAGGCATCCTTGTTCTCTTGTACGGCACCTGATATATTTTCTTGTTTTTGTTTTTAGCCTAATTTTCATTGTTTAAGCACAGTGCACGCTGCTTGTGTGCCCCTTGTCTGCTTCCTTATTGTCCTTCCCACCTCTCGTACAGGCCCCTCTCCCTATTGGCCAATTCATTTTCCAACTCGAACGAGGACCTAGTCCTGCATTCGCCACCTCTCCAATGCCACTTTTGGGTCTCTAGTGCTGAGATGAAGCATCCTTGTCCTCTTGTGTGGCACCTGTGATAGTTTCTTATTTTTAGCCTAATTTCCATTGTGTAAGCTCTGTGTGCACTGCTTGTGTGCCTGATGTCTGCTTCCTTGTTGTCCTTCCCGCCTCTCGTCCCCCCTCCTCATATTGGCTAATACTCAAATGAGGACTTCGTTCTGTGTTTGCCACCTCTCGACGCCACTTTTGCGTCTATGGCGCTGAGGTGAGGCATCCTTCTCCTCTTGTGCGGCACCTCTGATATTTTCTTGTTTTGAGCCTAAATTTCATTGTGTAAGTTATGTGCGCGCTGCTTGTGTGCCCATTGTCCACTTTCCTTGTTGTCCTTCCCGCCTCTCGTCCCGCCCCCATGCCCGATTGGGCCTTCGGCCTACTTAGGATATTCCTCAGGGCAGACCCTTTTTCCCAGCAGTCCCGTCGGCTAAGTGCCCCAAAGCAAATGGCAGCTCCCGAAGAAGCAGCTCCAGATTGTTTTTTCCAGTGTTTGCAGTGAAGCCTGCAGCCATCAACCAGCAGCGACTGACAAGGTAAGTGTGGTTCGGGCAGGGGGTACAGCCATTACTGCACCCCTTTGAACTGACCCACCAATCTTAATATCTACTAGTTTGTAGTCTTATGCATATAGCCCATAACTGTATGGCAACCTTATCTCACATTTAGCCAAAGTGTGTAAGTCAGCCATATCTCACATTTAGCCAGATTGTGTTAGTCAGCCATATCTCACATTTAGCCAGATTGTGTTCATCAGCCATATCTCGCATTTAGCCAGATTGTGTCAGGTAACCATACCTCGCATTTAGCCAGATTGTGTTAGTCAGCCATTTCTCGCACTTAGGCATATTGTGTTAGTCAGCCATATCTCGCATTTAGACAAATTGTGTAAGTCAGCCATATCTGGCATTTAGTTAGATTGTGTAAGTCAGCTATATGTCGCATGTAGCCAAATTGTGTCAGTCAGCCATATCTCGCCTTTATCCAGATTGTGTTAGTCAGCCATACCTCACATTCAGGAAAATTGTTTTAGGTAACCATTATCTACTATCCACTGTTGTGCCCCCATTCTAGGCGCTTTCTCCCTCTATCCAGGTATCCCAAATCTAGGTGTTACTGCAATTACTGTTGTGCCCCCATGTTAGGCATTTTCTCCCTCTATCCAAGTGTCGCAAATCTAGGTGTTACTGGGTTTACTGTTCTACCCCCATTTTAGGCCCTTCTCCCGCTATCCAGGAGTCCCAAATCTAGGTGTTACTGTATTTGCTGATGTGCCCCCATTTTGGGTGCTTTCTCCCTCTATCCAGGTGTCCCAAATATCTGTGTTCCTGCATTTACTATTGTGCCCCCATTTTAGGCGCCTTCTCCATCTATCCAGGTGTCCCAAATCTAGGTGTTACTGGATTTACTGTTGTGCCCCCATTTTAGGCGCCTTCTCCATCTATCCAGCTGTCCCAAATCTAGGTGTTACTGGGTTTACTGTTCTATCCCCATTTTAGGCCCTTCTCCCTCTATCCAGGAGTCCCAAATCTAGGTGTTACTGTATTTGCTGATGTGCCCCCATTTTGGGTGCTTTCGCCCTCTATCCAGGTGCCCCAAGTCTGGGTGGTACTGCATTTACTGTTCTACCCCCGTTTTTGGCTCTTCTCCCTCTATCCAGGTGCCCCAAATCTCAATGTTACTGCATTTGCTGTTGTGGCCCCACTCTGGGTACTTTCTGCCTCTGGCCAGGTGTCCCAGGTGTGGATACTGCTGTATTTACTGCCGTGATCCCATTTTAGTTGCTTTCTCCTCCTACCCAGGTGTCCCAGGTGTGGAAACTGCTGCATTTACTTTCGTCCCCCCATTTTAGTTGCTTTCTCCTCCTACCCAAGTAGCCAGGTACCTCTACTCAAACAGTTACACTTATTGATGCTGCGTCTAATGTAGTTGCTTATGCTAGCCGCTGTTGCCTCATATCTTGGCGTCTTTATGCACTGATCAGTATCTCAACCACAGCTACTCCCAGTGTCTCCAACCCGTCCACCTCCAGCCACACACTTACACGACAATGTTGATCAACACACACTCAAGTCAGGCACACGGACAACCTAGAGCTCTACCACCCACAGCCTCTTCCCGTACACCACTACTGCACTCACCCAGACTCACTCATGCACACACTGCGACTCATCACACACCTCCCCTCCTACATACAAGAACAGCACTCAAGCACTCCAGAATATACCACACTTGCCCTATACCAACCACCCTTGCACCCTCGTTCTCAAACCCAGTCCACAATCACCCTGAATCATGCATACACACACCGCCTCTCACCACACACCCCCCTACTATCATACACAAGGAGCTCTCAGACCTTCCAGAACACACCCCATCCGCCCTTAATCGTTCACACTTGCACCCTCTTTCCCAAACACAGTACCACAAACACCCAGAATCCCTCACTTACATACTGCCTCTCACCGCACTCTACCCTACTCCCATACACATGGAGCTCTCAGACATTCCCAATAACACCCCACTCAATCTACATCTGTCACCCTCGCACCCTCATTCCTAAACCTACATCACACCCCACAAAACCTCTTCACCTCTGACCCCTCCACTCGAACCTCACACACACACCGACCCATCACCACCACCACTCACCACACACCCTCCAACTCTGTGACCAGAGGAGCTCTCTGGCCCAACATGAGTCACCCACTGCCTACCCCCTCCCAACTACCGATGCTGACCCTCCTCCCACCTCCAAACCCTATTTCCCTCCATCACAGAGAACCCACGGCCCCCCACATCCTCTCAGCACCGACCCTCCAACTCTCAGACCAGAAGGGGAACTCTGGCACACCCAGAAACAACTGATCCCTGCACCATTCTAATAAACTACTGTCAAACCCCTCCTATTCCTTCCCGGCTCCCCCAGGCTGACAGCCTTCCTCCTCCCAAAGCGTCCCACCACCCAACGGTAACTCTCAGACCAGAGGAGCCCTCTGGTGCTCCAAAGAACATTGCCCCGCCACCAGCTCACCCCTTGCTCCTACCCTCGGAAACACACCCTGCACCTCTCCCGGGCTGCCCCTGTCCCTCGCCTCCACAGCTACAAATGCAGGGGCCACCACAAATCAGCCTCAACCTATCTCTCACACAAGAAGAAGCTCTCCTCAGCCCAACTGCCCCTCCTGCACCCTCCAACCAGACACCCTCCCTCACACACACTTTTGACCTGTCCCACACTCTCTCCACAACCAACCCAGAGGAATCCTGGGGGTGCTATGACAGCTTATGCCCAACCCCTCCCCTGTCCAGGCCTACCCTTTCCACCAACTCCAACGCTACCTCCACTTCCCTCGCCCGCCCACACCTCCCTCGGCAAGCATTGCACACCTACCTGCAACCCTCTCCATCACACGGACCACCTCAAGAAGGCCTACCCCAGCCAACCCCTTCTCTTCCCTGAGCTTGGTGCGTCTTGCCCTTTCCCAAACTATTGCCGCAACGACCTTCCCCACAGACCCCCCAACCCTCTTGCACACTTCTTCAGCACTCAAATGCACAAAACCAGAGGCATCCAATGCCCCTTGCCCTCAACTCTGCATGCCTCACCTGCCCTGCACCTCTCGATCCACCTTTCATCTCTTAGCCCCACTACCACGTCCCCCCTGTCACCCTTGTCTCCTACCTCCTTCCTTGAGGACAGCATTGTATTGTACCAGTAAGCCAAAGTGTGCAAGACTGATAGAATTCTGCCATTCACCTATCCTTTGTTTTTCAAGAGACCCTTCTTGACCCCGTGGGGTTGAACCTGGAAAGGGAGTTGATGCTGAAGCCATTCTGACATTTCCTTTTGAGACACTATTTTCTTTTTGTATTCCCTTAACACATAGGTTGTTTTGAGAAGGAGGGCAAGATTAGGTTTTGTTGGTATAGGTCTTTTTATTTTGACCAGACTGACATGGACGTATTTGTTATTTGTTTGATGGTCGAGATTACTCCCATTTTAGAGTTAGGGCCAGTTAGGAATTCTGCCAACCCATCTAAAATGTTAATAAAGGTTTTTTAAACTTGTATCCATTGTGCCTGTGTCTACTGCTCGATACCATGCCTTCCTCACAGGCACCTGTGATATTTTCTTGTTTTTAGCCTAATTTCCATTGTGTAAGCACTGTGCGCGCTGCTTGTGTGCCCGTTGTGCACTTCCTTGCTGTCCTTCCCGCCTTTAGTCCTGCCCCCTTGCCCTATTGGATAATTTATTTTCCAACTCCAACAAGGACCTATTCCTGTGTTTGCCACCTCTCTGACGCCACTTTTTGGTGCCTGGCGCTGAGGTGAGGCATCCTTGTCCTTTTGTGCGGCACCTGTGATATTTTGTTGTTTTTTTGGCCTAATTTTCATTGTGTAAGCGCTATGCGCAATGCATGTGTACCAGCTGTCTGCTTCCTTGTTGCCATTCCCGCCTCTTGTCCCGCCCCCTCCCCCTATTTATTGGCCAATTTGTTTTCCAACTTGAACAAGTACCTAGTACTGCATTCGCCACCTCTCCAACGCCACTTTTGGGTCGCTGAGGTGAGGCATCTTTGTTCTCTTGTGCGGCACCTGTGATATTTTCTTTTTGTTAGCCTAATTTTCATTGGGTAAGTGGTGTGTGCGCTGCTTGTGTGCTTGTTGTCTGCTTCCTTGCTGTCCTTCCCGCCTCTTTTCCCGCCCCTCCCCCTATTGGCTAATTTGTTTTCCAACTCAAACGAGGACCTAGTCCTGCATTCGCCATCTCACCGACGCCACCTTTGGGTCCCTGCCACTGAGGTGAGGCATCCTTGTTCTCTTGTATGGCACCTGGTATATTTTCTTGTTTTTGTTTTTAGCCTAATTTTCATTGTTTAAGCACAGTGCGCGCTGCTTGTGTGCCCCTTGTCTGCTTCCTTATTGTCCTTCCCACCTCTCGTACAGGCCCCTCTCCCTATTGGCCAATTCATTTTCCAACTCGAACGAGGACCTAGTCCTGCATTCGCCACCTCTCCAATGCCACTTTTGGGTCTCTAGTGCTGAGATGAAGCATCCTTGTCCTCTTGTGTGGCACCTGTGATAGTTTCTTATTTTTAGCCTAATTTCCATTGTGTAAGCTCTGTGTGCACTGCTTGTGTGCCTGATGTCTGCTTCCTTGTTGTCCTTCCCGCCTCTCGTCCCCCCTCCTCATATTGGCTAATACTCAAATGAGGACTTTGTTCTGTGTTTGCCACCTCTCGACGCCACTTTTGCGTCTATGGCGCTGAGGTGAGGCATCCTTCTCCTCTTGTGCGGCACCTCTGATATTTTCTTGTTTTTAGCCTAAATTTCATTGTGTAAGTTATGTGCGCGCTGCTTGTGTGCCCATTGTCCACTTTCCTTGTTGTCCTTCCCGCCTCTCGTCCCGCCCCCTTGCCCGATTGGGCCTTCGGCCTACTTAGGATATTCCTCAGGGCAGACCCTTTTTCCCAGCAGTCCCTTCGGCTAAGTGCCCCAAAGCAAATGGCAGCTCCCGAAGAAGCAGCTCCAGATTGTTTTTTCCAGTGTTCGCAGTGAAGCCTGCAGCCATCAACCAGCAGCGACTGACAAGGTAAGTGTGGTTCGGGCAGGGGGTACAGCCATTACTGCACCCCTTTGAACTGACCCACCAATCTTAATATCTACTAGTTTGTAGTCTTATGCATATAGCCCATAACTGTATGGCAACCTTATCTCACATTTAGCCAAAGTGTGTAAGTCAGCCATATCTCACATTTAGCCAGATTGTGTTAGTCAGCCATATCTCACATTTAGCCAGATTGTGTTCATCAGCCATATCTCGCATTTAGCCAGATTGTGTCAGGTAACCATACCTCGCATTTAGCCAGATTGTGTTAGTCAGCCATTTCTCGCACTTAGGCATATTGTGTTAGTCAGCCATATCTCGCATTTAGACAAATTGTGTAAGTCAGCCATATCTGGCATTTAGTTAGATTGTGTAAGTCAGCTATATGTCGCATGTAGCCAAATTGTGTCAGTCAGCCATATCTCGCCTTTATCCAGATTGTGTTAGTCAGCCATACCTCACATTCAGGAAAATTGTTTTAGGTAACCATTATCTACTATCCACTGTTGTGCCCCCATTCTAGGCGCTTTCTCCCTCTATCCAGGTATCCCAAATCTAGGTGTTACTGCAATTACTGTTGTGCCCCCATGTTAGGCATTTTCTCCCTCTATCCAAGTGTCGCAAATCTAGGTGTTACTGGGTTTACTGTTCTACCCCCATTTTAGGCCCTTCTCCCTCTATCCAGGAGTCCCAAATCTAGGTGTTACTGTATTTGCTGATGTGCCCCCATTTTGGGTGCTTTCTCCCTCTATCCAGGTGTCCCAAATATCTGTGTTCCTGCATTTACTATTGTGCCCCCATTTTAGGCGCCTTCTCCATCTATCCAGGTGTCCCAAATCTAGGTGTTACTGGATTTACTGTTGTACCCCCATTTTAGGCGCCTTCTCCATCTATCCAGCTGTCCCAAATCTAGGTGTTACTGGGTTTACTGTTCTATCCCCATTTTAGGCCCTTCTCCCTCTATCCAGGAGTCCCAAATCTAGGTGTTACTGTATTTGCTGATGTGCCCCCATTTTGGGTGCTTTCGCCCTCTATCCAGGTGCCCCAAGTCTGGGTGTTACTGCATTTACTGTTCTACCCCCGTTTTTGGCTCTTCCCCCTCTATCCAGGTGCCCCAAATCTCAATGTTACTGCATTTGCTGTTGTGGCCCCACTCTGGGTACTTTCTGCCTCTGGCCAGGTGTCCCAGGTGTGGATACTGCTGTATTTACTGTCGTGATCCCATTTTAGTTGCTTTCTCCTCCTACCCAGGTGTCCCAGGTGTGGAAACTGCTGCATTTACTGTCGTCCCCCCATTTTAGTTGCTTTCTCCTCCTACCCAAGTAGCCAGGTACCTCTACTCAAACAGTTACACTTATTGATGCTGCGTCTAATGTAGTTGCTTATGCTAGCCGCTGTTGCCTCATATCTTGGCGTCTTCATGCACTGATCAGTATCTCAACCACAGCTACTCCCAGTGTCTCCAACCCGTCCACCTCCAGCCACACACTTACACGACAATGTTGATCAACACACACTCAAGTCAGGCACACGGACAACCTAGAGCTCTACCACCCAGAGCCTCTTCCCGTACACCACTACTGCACTCACCCAGACTCACTCATGCACACACTGCGACTCATCACACACCTCCCCTCCTACATACAAGAACAGCACTCAAGCACTCCAGAATATACCACACTTGCCCTATACCAACCACCCTTGCACCCTCGTTCTCAAACCCAGTCCATAATCACCCAGAATCATGCATACACACACCGCCTCTCACCACACACCCCCCTACTATCATACACAAGGAGCTCTCAGACCTTCCAGAACACACCCCATCCGCCCTTAATCGTTCACACTTGCACCCTCTTTCCCAAAAACAGTACCACAAACACCCAGAATCCCTCACTTACATACTCCCTCTCACCGCACTCTACCCTACTCCCATACACATGGAGCTCTCAGACATTCCCAATAACACCCCACTCAATCTACATCTGTCACCCTCGCACCCTCATTCCTAAACCTACATCACACCCCACAAAACCTCTTCACCTCTGACCCCTCCACTTGAACCTCACACACACACCGACCCATCACCACCACCACTCACCACACACCCTCCAACTCTGTGACCAGAGGAGCTCTCTGGGCCAACATGAGTCACCCACTGCCTACCCCCTCCCAATTACTGATGCTGACCCTCCTCCCACCTCCAAACCCTATTTCCCTCCATCACAGAGAACCCACAGCCCCCCACATCCTCTCAGCACCGACCCTCCAACTCTCAGACCAGAAGGGGAACTCTGGCACACCCAGAAACAACTGATCCCTGCACCATTCTAATCAACTACTGTCAAACCCCTCCTATTCCTTCCCGGCTCCCCCAGACTGACAGCCTTCCTCCTCCCAAAGCGTCCCACCACCCAACGTGTAACTCTCAGACCAGAGGAGCCCTCTGGTGCTCCAAAGAACATTGCCCCGCCACCAGCTCACCCCTTGCTCCTACCCTCGGAAACACACCCTGCACCTCTCCCGGGCTGCCCCTGTCCCTCGCCTCCACAGCTACAAATGCAGGGGCCACCACAAATCAGCCTCAACCTATCTCTCACACAAGAAGAAGCTCTCCTCAGCCCAACTGCCCCTCCTGCACCCTCCAACCAGACACCCTCCCTCACACACACTTTTGACTTGTCCCACACTCTCTCCACAACCAACCCAGAGGAATCCTGGGGGTGCTATGACAGCTTATGCCCAACCCCTCCCCTGTCCAGGCCTACCCTTTCCACCAACTCCAACGCTACCTCCACTTCCCTCGCCCGCCCACACCTCCCTCGGCAAGCATTGCACACCTACCTGCAACCCTCTCCATCACACGGACCACCTCAAGAAGGCCTACCCCAGCCAACCCCTTCTCTTCCCTGAGCTTGGTGCGTCTTGCCCTTTCCCAAGCTATTGCCGCAACGACCTTCCCCACAGACCCCCCAACCCTCTTGCACACTTCTTCAGCACTCAAATGCACAAAACCAGAGGCATCCAATGCCCCTTGCCCTCAACTCTGCATGCCTCACCTGCCCTGCACCTCTCGATCCACCTTTCATCTCTTAGCCCCACTACCACGTCCCCCCTGTCACCCTTGTCTCCTACCTCCTTCCTTGAGGACAGCATCCCCCCTCCATCCCATACTCTCCCCCTTTGCCATCTATGTCCACCAATCCGTAACTACACCTAACTATATACCTCTGAACGACCCACCACCTCTCACCACCATGCCTCAACCCTCCAAGCCTTTCGCTACCAACCAAACCGCCCATCCCATACGACTACTCAGTCGAAGACCAGCGACCGCCCGCCCTCTCTTTCTGGGTCCCTAACCACCCGTGATCCTCTACGCACCCATTACAGTATCCCCCGACCACTTCAGTCCATCCTATTATACTTTCCTAACCAATCAACACTCTCCTCACCACCAACCTACCAGCGAACCTGACCATCCCAGCCCGGCCAACCTCAGATACCCAGGAAAATACTGCCCCCACTACCTCTCACACAGTTACCTGTCTCCTCTTCAATGCCTGCTCCGTAGCTGAGAACAAACACAGCATGTATGATTTCCTAACCTCTGAGCAGCCTGATCTTATCTTCATCATGGAAACCTGGTTCTCGGACGACCTCAAGCCTATCGCTCACAAAGCATTCCCACCTAACTACTCACACCTCTATTACCTCCACTGAAACACAAGCCAGCACAGCTAACTGTGAATCCCTCCTATTAAAACTCTCACTCTTGCCTACTCTCTGACACAGCTTCCTATTTGTCTACCGGCCCCCCGGCTGCGGAGTACACTTCGCCAATAGCCAATGCGACTCAGTAGCAGCTATTCTAGCTAACCACCCGGCACTCACCCAACTGGGATACTTTAACATCTGGTTCGACCTCCCCAACAACTCGATGACTCAACCCCTGGTCGACAGCCTAAAGGCCTTCAACCTCACCCAGCATATCAGAGGATGCACACATACTGCTGGCCACACCCTCTATGCCATTTTAAGCTCTTCCAACCTCATTTCCATATCCACCATTGAAACCCCCATCTGGACAGATCACTCTGCCATACCTTTCTCTCTCTCCTCACACCATTGCCACCTCCCCAAGCCATCCTCGACATCTCATTTCAAGTGCTGGAACAAGGTCAAGGTACTACTGGACCTGCCTGTGCCGCTGCTAAGTGCCCTCTCCTCACTCCCAACCACAGCTAGACCCTTACCCATAGAGCTTTTTGACTCCTAGCGGTGTCCAGACATTTGGTCGACCTAAAACTGGTCGAATGACATTTGGTCGACGCAATTTGGTCGAAAACCAAATGGTCGAATTTTTTTTTACAATTATATATTTATTTTTCGGGTTTTTGTTTTTTATAAAAATGGGTTTTTAGAAAAAAAAGGGGGTTGGGGGGGACCCCCCCAAAAGAAAAAAAAAGGGGTGAAAATAAAAAAAAAAATATTCGACCATTTGGTTTTCGACCAAATTGGTTCGACCATTTACCTGATCGACCAATTTTTTTCGACCAAATGTCTGGTAACCCTCCTAGCTAAATGACTCCCTCATTCCCCTAACCCCCTCCAAGTCTGCTCCCTCCCGCAAAGAACCTACCCCCCACCTGAAGACTCTAAAAACCCATAACCACTCCCTTAAGCGCAAATGGCGAGCTTCGAGAACCCTGCAAAGCAAATCAGTACTCGCCCACCACCACAGAAATTATAAATCAAAGATCCGAAAGGCCAAAAGAGCCTATTATAATAAAAGGATCCTGAACTGCCATAGCGGCAGAAAAGAGCTCCACAGGATCATCACAGAATTCCTGAACTCACCCTGCACTGCATCCCTAACTGCCTCCTCACAAACGCTCTGCAACTCCTTGTTTTAACATTTCCACAAAACAGCCCTAGCCAGGACAGCCACCCTTGATGCCAAACTCTCCATCTTGTCCAGCCGCTCTACACCAGCTCTACCAGATCCAACTCCCCCCCGCCTCCCCCGAGAACCCTTCATTCTGCTCTTTCAACCCTATCTCAAGCCAGGAGGCTGCACCTTCACTCGTCTCTCTCCTCAAAGAAATCTTCACCTCCACCTGTGCAGGAGAATTGGCGAGGTCCATTCTTGATGACGACCTCACCTCCGACATCTTCCCAGAATCCTTCAAAACTGCGCATGTCAAACCTCTGCTTAAAAAAGCATCTCTCGACCTTCTCCTACCAATCAACTACCGGTTGATTTCCAACACCCGATTCCTGGCCAAACTCATCGACCGCACTGCATACTCACAACTCAATGGTTTTGTGGAATCTAACAATCTCCTAGACCCCGCGCAATCAGGTTTCCGTCCATGCCGCGGAACACAAACTATTCTGATTCCTATCTGGGATGACCTGAAAGTCAAAGCAGACTCAGAAGGATGCGCAGCACTTATTCTTCTTGATCTCACGGCAGCGTTTCACACCATTAATCACATGATCCTCCTTGACAGACTGCACTCCTTAAGAATGCGAGATTCAGCACTCACCCAGATCGCCTCATTCTTCACCAATAGACAGGAAATCACCCATCTCCCCCCTTTCGCTCCTCTGCACGCCCAGTAAACCCCTGAGTTCCCCAAGGTGCCTGCCTCTCTCCACTTCTCTCCAACCTTTACATGACCCCCCTGCCCAGGATCATCTGCTCACACAACCTCACCTGCTATAACTATGCGGATGACACACAAATCATCTTGAGAATTTCTAAATCATCCACTTACCCTTGCCCTGACCTAGCAGCATGCCTCACAGACATTGACCGATGGATGATGACTAACTATCTCCTTCTGAACTCAGGTAAAATGGAGATCACGATAGTGCGAAAACTGCTCTATTCCGCAACCAACTCCCTAGATACCCTCACTCGGCCTCTCCCCCTGACCACCACCACTGTCAAAAACCTTGGCTGAACAATGGACTTGGACCTACCTCTGTCTCACCACATCAACAATGCATCCAACTCCTTCCATTTCGGCCAGGATCAGAGCGTCTGCATACTCAACCTTGGTGCCAAATTTGTGGAACTCACTGCCTCCCCACATTAGACAGAACAAAGTCTACCTTCCTGGCTACCCCCTCCCACCTGCCTCTACCGCTCTGCTCTTCTCCGCTCAAACCATCAATTACACTGACTCATCAAACGTCGACCTGCGTTCACTGGCCATTTCCTCTGTGCCCTCTTCTCCCATTCCCACTCCTCCTCCTTTATCTCAGCAGTACCCATCAGGATCCTCCTGTCAAAATTGATTTACTCTGATTCCTGCATTTTACCCCCACTCTTCTACCACACCTCCACCTGCTCCAACTTCTCATTCAGGCATGCAAACTCCCAACTTTCTCTTCCCTCCACGTTCTCATCCTCTGCTTTCTCTCCCCACCCCCTATTCCACTACTAGGCCCCTCCTCTTATCCCTCTTTTTCATTATCATGGCCATCTCTTGATTCTACCCCTCCTCCGCCTCAAGCCCCCTTTCGACCCATTACCCCCCTTCCCCACCTCGCTGTTCGAACCTCATCTACCCCCCTATCGTTAATCTCTCCAACATTTTCAACATCGCCCTCTGGAATGCAATGTCGCTCTGCAACAAGACCACTGCTGTTCTGGACATGTTTCTTCGTCTAAATCTTCATTTCCTATGCATTACGGAAACCTGGATCCCTCCCTTTAACTCCTCTGTACCTGCTTCTCTCACTTCCTCCTCCTCCTCCTTTACTCATGTCTCTCGCTCCTCTGGCCGCAGAAGTGGTCTTGGTCTTCTCTATCATTCCCAAATGTCTGTCTTCCCATTGTCCCACTCCTCTTCATTTCTTCCCTTCTTTTGAATACTTGTACAAAACCTTCACCTACCCCTATGCTATTTCCTTCCTAATTAGTTACCGCCCTCCCGGCTCTCTCACCTCCTTCTATGACAACCTTGACCATCTCCTCTCCCACATCTCCCGTACCCCTTCACCCTTACCCGTTCTTGGTGACTTTAATCTCCATCTATCCCTCTCCCGGCAACCCTCCTCCCTTTATTCTATACTCAACTCCTATCTTCTTACCCCCCTTCCTACCTCACCTACTCACTCCTCTGGCTCCACTCTCGATCTTATCTTCATCTCCTCCTACACCCCCTACTCAGTCTCTACCCTTCCCACCTATCTTTACGACCATGTTCTACTCTCCTTCTACCTCACTCCCCTGGTTCTCCCTTCCCTCCCCCCTCATCTTCTATCTCTTTCTCCTGATGAGACCTCCGTAATTTCAACCCTTCTCACTTCTATGAAACCTGCTCCTCTTCCCTCCCCGTCTCTCTCAGTTTTCTTCTCTCTCCGCTAATGATGCTCTATGTTCTCTATCCTCTTCTCTCTCTTCTAGCCTAGACCAACTTTACCCTCTCTCCCCCTTCTACCTCTCTCGCAAGCCCGCCCAACCCTGGCTTTCCTCTCACCTTCTGTCAATGCATCGTCTTCTCCGATGCCTTGAAAGACACTGGCTTAAACACTGTTCACCTGCCAACCAGGCCTCCTACTTCTGCTATCACTCCCTCTATAACTCCTGTATCAGTTCAGCCAAACGTTCCTACTTCTCTAATCTTCTTCACTCTCAAGCATTTCATCCCAGACGAATCTTCCAAACACTAACTCATCTTCTCTCCCCTCCCACCCCTGACCACTCAATCACCTCTCCTCTCTCTCCCTCTGACTTCGCCGACTTCTTCTCCTCTAAAATACTTACCTTACGCCAAAACATTCTACTCTCCCCCTCTTACTCTTCCCACTCTCCATCTCACTCTACCCCTTCTTCCTTCATGTCAAACTTCACCCCTGTCTCAAACGCTGACATTTCCCTTCTCTTGTCCAAAACTCATCCTACTGCTGCCCCATCTAACACCTCTACCCACGCCTTCTATTCCCAAAATCTACCCTCTTCTCATATCTTACCTCACCTCTTTCTTCAATATATGTCTCTCCACTGCCACCTTTCCTACAGCCTTCAAACATGCTACTATCATCCCCATCCTGAAGAAACCCTCTGCAAACCCTCTCATGGCTTCCAACTTTCGCCCCATCTCTCTTTTACCTTTCCTCTCTAAGCTCCTTAAACGATTTGTCTACTCCCAAATCTCACCTTTTGTCTCAAACCTACCCCACACTAAATCTGGTTTTCGCCCTAAGCATTCCACCGAAACTGCTCCCACCTCTGTTCTTAATTCCCTCTCACTGCTCGCTATTCCAAGTACTCTTCTGTTCTCATTCTCCTGGACCTCTCTGCCTCCTTTGACACCGTCGATCACCACTTACTCATTGATACTCTATCCTCATTTGGTCTCAAAGGTTTCGTTCTCAACTGGTTCTCCTCCTACCTCTCCAATCGCTCCTTCTCTGTCTCCTGGGGTGGCCACTCCTCCCCTACTCGCTCCCTCGAATACGGTGTTCCCCAAGGCTCCGTACTTGGCCCTTTCCTCTTCTCATTTTACACTTCACTTCTTGCTCCCATCATCTCTTCCTTCGGTATCTCTCATTACTTTTATGCCGATGACACCCAGCTTTCCCTGTCCTTCTCTTCCTTCACTCCTGACATTCATCTCAAACTCTCTTCCTGCCTCACTGCTATCAAAACTTGGATGTCCTCCCACTTTCTCACCTTAAACTCTGACAAAACTGACATTTTATTCCTTCCTGCTAACACTCTCCCTCCTCCCTCCCCGCCCTCCTTCCATCCTCTTTCCCCCTACTTACTTACTTACCCCATCTTCCCTTCTCTGCCCGCAATCTCGGTCTCCACTTTGACTCTAACCTCACCTTTACTCTTCATATCGGTCTGAATCCACGTGATTCGACCGCAGTTGAATTTACCGTGGCCGGAATGTTCGCATGAGAAAGGTGCGATCTACCAAAAGTTTGCATCTTTCTCATGCGAACATACGTACATACCCAGACCCCCACCCACACCCACAACACACCCATGACACACCCCCCAACCACACCCTCCACACACCCCCACGCACACCTGCAACATAAACAAACCCCACTTACCTTCTCTTCACGCTGGGTCCCTGTGGCGCCAGTTCCCTTTCACTTCCGTGATCAGGAACTGGCGCTGCAGGGTCCTTTTCTTTTTTTTTCTTTTACAGGGGGCGCAGGGGTTTCCCCCGCAACCCCCACTCACTATACTGCTAAGTATAGTGAGCGGTGTGTTACGGGGAACACCCCTGCAGCCCCGTTTTTATTTTTATTTTTAATTATTTTTTTGCGGGTGTGCTGCAGGGGTGCCCCCGCAACACCACGCTCACTATACCACACAGTTTAGTGAGCGGGGTGTTGCAGGGGACACCCCCGCAGCCCCTGTGTTTTTTTTTAAACGTACCTGAAATGCTAGCACCAAAAGTTCAAACTTTTGGTGTTCGAACTTTTGGTGCTAGAATTTGTAGAACTTTTTGTACATGTGACCGTTTAGATACAGTCTTTTTGTACAAAACCTATTGCTCTTACCTCCCGCGCCTGTCGCTACCATCTTCATAATGTTCATCAAATCCGATCTTCTATCACCTTCCACGCTACCAAAATCTTAATTTCCTCCCTTATCTTTTCCCGTCTCTTCTACTGTTCAACTCTCCTCTTTGGCCCCCTGCCTCTCATCTTTCCCCCCTCAAATCCGTTTACCATTCTGCTATCCGCACTCTCTGCTCCCTCTCTCCTTGCCTGGCTGTTCTTTCATTCTCATCTTAAATTCAACTTCCTTTGTCTTGTCTTTAATTCTCTTCACGACCTTGCCCCTCCCTACCTCTCCTCCTTCCTTTCTTTCTACTCTCCTCCTCGCCCCCTCCGTTCTGCAGACCTCTTCCTTCTCTCTGTCCCACCCTCTCCTTGCGCCCCTTCTCACTTCCGATCCTTTCAGCCCCTTGTCCCTCTTCACTGGAACTCTTTACCTCCCCCTTATCCGTTCTATCTCCCCATACCCTTCCTTCTGCTCCTCCTTAAAATCCCACCTTCTTCAATCCTCATCCTGACTTCCTTTCTCTACTTCCTACCCTGTTTCGCCCCTCCCTGGTTTCTATCTAATGAACTCGGAAAATTGTTCTGCTTACTGTTCCTGTTTATTTGACTCATGAACTGTGTTCTATTGCTTCTAATGTATTCTTGTTGTTTTATGTAAAGTGCTTTGGCATATAGCGCTATATGAAAGTTTAATCAATACAAATACAAAATACAGGGCTTTCCAAAAGGCACTCAAATCCGGGCTCTTCGCCTAAAACACATATGGGAAGGCTGTGAATCACTCGACTTACCACCACAGCCAACAAATGGCGCGGTATCCCGCTCAATACAGACCCTTCCATACACTCTCAGGCCAAACGCTATCTATCCCAGTACCTGGAGCCTTTTACTCCAGACGTGAAACCTGAATCGTAGTAGCACCCATATACTTGACGGAATTGATTAATTACCTTCATGCGCAGGAATACCATATGCTCTGAGGCCTAGAGTTATCGCCAATAATCTGGACTGACTGTGCTAGACTCGTAACCCAAGCACCAATAGCACTCATGAGCTTGATCAAGGCCATGTAATTATGCTCTATGCTATCAGTCCAAGAAGGAACATGCCTGCTAATCCCACTCATCTGGAAATCTAAGAGCGAGCTAGATACCGGAGGGTGGGGAGGGCATCCAGCCCTTTTTTTGCTAATCACTCCTATCAGTGAATGTATTTAGCAGAACTAACCGGGAATCTATCTAGCAAAATTACCAACCCAAGTACCCATAGCAATTATGAACTTGACCTCCTCTCCCCTCTCCGTCCATGCTTGCTGACCCTCCTTAAGCAACCCCCCCTTCTCGTCCTTTCCTCTTTTCTACCCTGATGAGGTTGCTAGACAAGTCCGATCTCTGAAAGCCTTGTCAAAACCGGTTCATCCCTGTTCCTCTAAAACAGTCAAGAACCACATTGAAACCCTCGCTCCGGCCCTTGACGATTTTTGAAACCACTCCTTTGCCTCAGGATCCTTCCCCTACCCTCTGAAGCACTCCCTTGTGGATCATCTTCTCAAGAATCCCACAGCTGATCCTTCTTGTCCGGCTAACTATTGCCCAATTTCCATTATTCCCTTTCTGGGCAAACTCCTGGAAAAGCTGGCCATCTCTCAGCCTAACCTTCATCCCAATTCTGTTGGCTGTCTCCATGACCACCAGTCTGGCTTCAGAGCTGACAGAAGCATGTAAACTGCTCTCCTGAACATTCGTGAAGATCTGCTCTCCAACCTTGACTCTAACATTCCCTCTCTCCTCATCCTACTCGATCTCTCTTCTGCCTTCAACACAGTCAACCATACCATCCTGCTCAACTGTCTCCATGTTAACCTGGGTATCACTGATCAGGCTCTGGCCTGCCTGACCTCTTTCCGCTCTGATAGACCCTCCCAGGTCCAACTTGGGTCCTTCCTATCATTTATCTCCCTCTCTACCTGTGGTATTCACCAGGGGTCTAACCTCTCGCCCTGGCTTTTCAACCAATACCTGGCAACTCTCGCCCACTGCATTGCCATTTCCTGCTCAAATTTCCAGTGCTACGCTGACGACACTGTTATGCTTGATTTATGCTTGATTCAAAATGGCGCGGGTGCGCAATGCATTCTGGGAGCGCTTGGAGCCACGTTGGATATTTACTTCATACCGCAGTGAAACGCTGCACACATTTTGCTGAGTGTTAGATTCACAGTGCTGAGACAAACATGCTTTTCCAAACCTGGTGTGCGGTCAGGGCCATTTCTGCTGGGAAAGTTAACGTTGTTATGGTTTGCTACTGTTTTCTGTGGAGCGTGTTTTTAGAGAAGGGAGGCACTGCGCATCGTGGGGGGAGCTCTCGATTGACCCAGCTGGCAACCGACGGCTGTTCCTCAACTGCGCAAGTGCAATTTCCAGAATGTTCGAGAATTAACTCCCCTTTGTGGAGTGTGTATATATGCGGAAGCCCGGAGGGGGTCAGGTGAGACTTCAGCCAGAGAAGGACGCTTAAGTCTGGCCTTCCTATGAGCTGTGGTACTCTCGGCCTGGCTGTTCCCGGGGTCTTCCAGCCGCTTCTGGACGAGATGAGGAATTCTGTTACGTTCACGGTGATGTATTTCTTTTTGACTTCTTTGCTTTTTCTGTGATCTATGTCCTTATTATTTTAATTAGTTATTTCTATGTACTTGTAATCTTTGAATAAATAGCCGTAAAGAGCTGATTATCTTCTAAAGAGTGCGTGGCTGTGAGTTATTGTGTCTGTCTGTTTATTGGGTTAAAGTATTTGCTCTATAATTGCATTGGTGATTTATGGTTGTTCCGTGCACTTTTTGGGGAAGAGCAATACAGACACTCAACTCATTTTCAGGCTGCCCTCGGCCACCTCCTCTCCCTCTCTCATCTCTGATTGCTTAACTGCCATTCAAGATTGGTGTGCCGCCAATGATCTTTGTCTGAATGCCAGCAAGACAGAGGTCCTGCTCATCGGCACACCTTCACCATCCTTTCCCCTCACTCTCTGGCCGGCCTCCCTTGGCCCTCCTCTTACCCCCACCTGCGAGGCTAAGAACCTCAGGGTCATCTTTGACTCCACACTTTCCTTCTCTGCCCACATCTCTGATGTCTCTAAAAAGTCAAACTTCCTACTGCAGCTCCTCAGAGGTACTCTGCCTTTCCTCTCCTTCCCCCAGAAGCTCACTGTCTCCCAAGCTCTGGTTCTCTCTAGGTTGGACTATTGTAACAGCCTCTTTCTAAATCTACCTGCCTCTATTCTGCACCCTCTGCAACTAATCCAGAACAGGACTGCGAGACTTGTCCTTGGCCTCAAGCCCTGGGATCGTATCTCTCCAGCTCTGAAATCTCTCCATTGGCTCCCAGTGGATGCAAGGATTAAATTCAAAACCCTCTGCATTGTCCACAAAGCTTTCTGAGGCCTGGGTCCAAAATACCTTCAGCTACCCCTCCGCAAATACCTCCCTTCTTGAGCTCTTCGCTCCGCTACCTCTAACTCCCTCAGGGTCAGTCGTTTTTCAAAGAAACGAGCTGGGGGTAGATCTCTGTCTTCGGCTGGGGCCTCCCTCTGGAACAGCCTCCCGGCCACTCTGAAACTTGAGGAGAACCATCTCCGTTTCTGGAAGCACCTCAAGACCTTCCTCTTTGCTTCTGCCTTTGCTCCCCCACTACCCTGCTGATATGTTCTCTATTGGCACCGTGCACCTGGCCACCCTCTGTCCTCTGGGCCCAGGTACCTGCTCATCCTGCCACCCTCCCGCACTGCCTCTGGACCACCCCTTGCACTGGGGTCTGTATCTGTACCCATACAGTCCTCCCCTTTTTCTTCCTGCACTTATCAAGCAAGACCTACCCTGTCTGCTGCCTTAAACCCAGCACTTGCCACTTGCTGACTGCACTACCACGGTTTGTTGCCTTATTTATTTATTTATTTATTTATTTATTTATTTATTTATTATTATTTATCTGTTTCTCCTTTGCTCTGCACTTTCCACTTCTCCCCCCTTCCATAAACTTTTCCCCTCACCCTCTCCCATGCACTTGCGCATTCTCAATGTCACTGGACCTAGTAAGATTGTTGTTTTGTTCTCACCTGTTCCCCTCCCTTGTCTTGTCGCGCTCTAAACCACTTGTGTACGAGCGCGATAGAAATAAAATATTAATTCAATTCAATACCGTGCTAATATGCCTTACGCTAACAGTCCCAGTGAATGTATTTAGCCGAACTACCTACCGTGAATCTATCTAGCAGAACTACCAACCCAAGCACTAATATCACTTATGAACCTGATCACTATCCTGCTAATATGCACAACTCTATCAGTCCAGGAAATGCCCTTGCTTGCTAACCCTACACATCTGGAAATCCCTGAGCAGTATTATATACAAAGGAACGTTCTAGCACTTATACTTTGCTAATCCCAACTGTCTGGGAATGTTTTAGTAGAACTACCTATCGGGGAATCCATTTAGCAGAACTACCGACCGAGTAATTCTCTAGCACCTCGACAATGACGACATGCGTTTGGGACAGATCTGCCTGTCACCACCCATCAGTCTTCGCCAAAGCAATTTGACCCAACAAGACAGGGCGGACCTTAGCCTAACAGCCTAAACCAAAGGAGATACCACCCCCTCGATAGGCACTGGATGCTCAACAGGAACAAGGTACCCCTGGAAAGCACACAGACACTCAAACATACCACTATGCTAACTCTTTCCTCTGCACCAACAAACAATAGAATGCAGCTACACCCCTCGATTAATCGGCCTGGCTGCACATATACTTATACACCTCCATGTTCACATCAACAGTCTTTAGAACAAAGCTATACCCTTCCAAATCAGCTTAGATGCACACAGTCTCATTCACTAACACCAGCGCCGCCAGAATGCAGATACCCAAGTCCATTGGTCTTGCTGCACACGTTCTACTGATCTCAAAGAACCACCGTATCGCACCTAGCGCTAGTATGCACCTGCACACCACTTATTCCACACTGGCTGCACACATACCGAGCGCACCCAAGCATGTTTTACTACATTACTCGCTCCACTAACCTGGACTGCGGTCCTCAAGGGCGTTCAACCCACCGCGCTTTGGACTCATACCAATGGTAAACGGCGCTATACAAATACCCAATAACATAACATAACTATGTTATGTGATAACACAGTTCTTTTATATAAAATAAGGTTCAAGTAAATATACAGATCAATAAATAACATACTTTGTTTTCAGGCAACACTATCCCAATAACAGTAAATATATACACATCTATGTGGTACCACAATATACTTTAGATTCAATTTGGAATGCACCAACTGCTGACAGTTATTACAAAGCATGGGAATCATAAAGCATTGGATAATGGCATAAACATTACTGTAGAAAGGCAGGTTAGATTAGGAACATTGGCAGAATGCTTTTTTTTTTTTATAGTAGATAGCCAATACTGTGTGAGGATCCTCCCACCTGGGCAACCTGTAAGGGACAAGTTAAGGTGTCATTTATCTTGCATATTACAGCCCAGTCCAAATATGTTTAATAATGATCTGCTTCTTTTTCTACAGGACCACCTACCCCAAAGTAATTGGGAAGTCACAGGAGGCCAGGATCCAAGACAAAACTGGGCCCCTTGGATGATTCCTGAGGATGGAAGATGCTCTTCCTCGTCATGATATCCTGGGTACCTTGGCAGGCGAAGTAGTGGAGTTTCTTGCCCTTATTCATCGAGACCCCATGAGGATGGACCCCCCTTTGGAAGAAGGAGCCGCTCGGATGTCGATGGCGAGGAGAAGGAGGGAACCAAGCAATGATGGAAAGGCAGTACTTTTGGTCTTCGTGTAAGTCTCTGTTGGCAGCCGTTACTCCGGCTGTGGGTGTCCCACTAGGTGAAAGACCCTTTGTGGCATTGGGTGACTTTCGTTGGTGACAGGTGCACTGGCAGAAGTAGGTGTCGGGTTTTGGGATTTTGCGGGTTACCGCCTTTTGGTTCTTCGGTGCTGTAGCCACAACACAAACCTCAGGAGGGCTTCTGGTGACCTGAACACAACCACTGGACTGGACTGCGGACCCTCACCAAGTCTGGAAACTCGGCCGTCTTCTTTGTATTATGGTGGCGAGAAACCCATCGGCTGACACTCCACTCAAGGAAGCGACCCTGGACCTTCTCTGGCATGGACAAGTGGACAGATGTCATGGCAGGGATGCTCCATGAAGGATTCTTCAATGATTTGGAAATTTCACAGCTCCAGGTGTAAAGCAGCACTATGTCAGGGTACCACCTCTTCTGGGCGATACACAGCAGCCCGGCTTCCAGTGGTCACAAACACTCCCCGGACCCTGAGTGACACAGACAAACTTCTTGGCTTCAGGCACTCCTCTTCTAGACCCAAAAAGATCCCTTCTGTGGATGGCAGGTCCACAGGACTGGCTTCCAGGACACTTTGAGTGAAGCACAGCAGTTGCACAATGTTACCTCATAGCTCGGGAAGAGGTCACCAATCCAGGTCCTCTCTGGTTCTGTCCTTGGGTCAGCACAACAGCTTTAAGAGTTCTTGAAGATTTGCAGCCGCAGACTTCTTCCTCCAGCTGGACTCCAGGATGAAAGCTTAAGATGACTTCACCTTCTGCTTCAGGTTTCTTGTTTCAGCTTCTGACAAGAAGGTGAGTGTGAAGCCCCCTGCTATACTAAACATTCCGCATTCACTTAGACTGAGCCAGGCTCAGCCAGCCAATCACCCACAAGTGCATTCATGCAGGCAGCACCCAATCAAGCTCACAGGCATTCAGGCTATTGATTAGAAACACATGGGTGCAGTAAGGGTATCCCATGTTTACTGTTCACCAAGAAATAAATAAAGAGCTGTACTGCCAGGGGTCCAAACTGGATTCCTGTACAGAAAATAAGCAGGATACACAGAATAAGGAGGTATAGGAGAAGGGCAAGGAGGCCCTGTCCCTCCAATGCATTTCCAGTATCACATTTACCCCTCAAAACCCCCAGGCTGAGGTATGGGTGAACTAAACTCCCATGAGGTTCACTCATCCAGGCAGTCAACATACCTTCTGGAAAGGCCATCTGCATTATCATGACTCTTCTCTGGTCTATGTTCAATAGTGAAGTCTAGCCCTTGCAGGCTAATGGCCCACCTGCGCAGTTTAGGGTGTTCACCCTTCATCTGCATAAGCCACTTTAAGGGCTTATTGTCAGTTTGGACTTTGAAGGTAGACCCGGTAAAGTAAGGTCTAACATGCTTAAGGCTCCAAACTACACAAAAACATTCCTTTTCAACAGTGGCCCACTTAAGTTCTCTACCTTTCAGTTGCCTACTGAGTAATATAATGGGAAGTTCTCTTTGTCATCCAACTGGGACAAGACAGCTCCTATTCCTATGTCAATGGCTTCAGTTAGTACAATTAGGGGGTTGCTGTAGTCAGGAGCACACAATACAGGTGCCCTGCATATACTTTCCTTCAGGCCATCAAAGGTCCTCTGACAGTCTTCATTCCAATGAACATTCTTAGGTTGTTTGGGTGATGTTAGAGCTGTCAGGGGGAAGCTATGGTGCCATAGTCTGCCATGAAGTTTCTGAAGTACCCAGTGAGACTCAAATAAACTCTCACCTGGGTTTCAGTAGTGGGAGTCTCCCAGTCATGTACATCTTGTACCTTACTAGGGAGATGTTGGATCTGACCCCCTCCTACCTTATGACCAAGCTAAGTGACCTTTCCCTGGGCTATCTGGCACTCGTTGGCCTTGATAGTGAGTTTGGCCCGTTTCATGGCCTGCAACACCCTATCCAAATGTACAAATGCTCCTCGCAAGTGGCACTGTAGACAGCAATGGCATCCAGGTAGGCCACACAGAAGGCCTCCAGCCCACTGATAGCTTGATTGACCAACCTTTGGAAGGTGGCACTGGCATTCTTCTCCCCAAATGGCATGGCTCTAGACTGGTAGAGCCCCTCAGGGGTTGAGAAAGCCATGTTCTCCTTTGTTTGGTCAGTCAGAGCTATTTGCCCCCGCCTGATTTGAGGTCAAAGGTGCTTACAAACTTGGCAGCACCTATGGTGTCTATGAGCTTATCAGCCCTGGGTAATGGGTGAGCATCTGTTTTAGTGATTGCATTGAATCCTCTGTAGTCCACACAGAACCTGCAATCTTTGGTACCTGCCTGGGAACTTGCCTTGCAGACAAGGACCACTGGGCTGGACCATGGAGTGGTTGAGGGCTCAATTACACTCAGATACAACATCTTGACAACCTCTACCTGGATGTGGTACTTTACAGTGTCTGACATCCTGTAGCATCTGCTTTTGACAGGCACATTATCACCAGTGTTAATGTCATGCCTGCACCATGGGGTGAGGCATGGGTCAGTGCCAACAGAGGGGCATACTGCTGGAGTAAAGCCTTGCAGGCCCTCTGCTGCTCTGATGTCAGATCTGGAGAAAGATGCACGCCCTCCTCTGCGCCATCCTGAGGGTTGCTATGCAGCAAGTCAGGAAGGGGCTCACTCTCATTCACTTCTAGCCCTGAAGCCAGAAAAAGGCATGTGACTTACTCACTTCTGTGGTATGGCTTGAGCCTGTTAACATGGAAAACCTGAGAGGCTACCCATGTCAACCAGATAGTTGACTTTGCCCATCCTGGAGATTAGCCTGAAGGCTCCAGTCCACTTATTTGTCAAAGCTCGAGGCTTTGCAACATTTTTGGGGTTGTGTTCTATGGGGGAAACATCCTCCATCACAAGGATCAGCTGGCCAGGAGTCCAGTCCACCTGTGAGGCTTTAAGGTCATGCCAGCTTGTTCAGTGCTTGGCTAGCCTTGAGATTTGCTGATGCTTGGCCCATCATCTATGCCATCCTCCTTCTGATGCCTAACACATAGTCCCCAACTTTCTTGGAAGGACCTTGAGGTGTGGCTTCCAAACCCCCTCTTACTAAGGCAAGGGGTCCCCTTACTGGATGTCCAAAGAGGAGTTCAAAGGGACTGAAACCAACACCCTCTTCCGGCACCTTTCTATTGGCAAACAGCAGGCATGGTAATAGAAGGTCCCATTTTCTTTTCAAGGGCTCTTCCAAAGCACCCAACATGCCTTGGAGAGTTTTGTTAAATCTCCTGACCAGACCATTGGTCTAGGGCTGGTAAGATGTAGTTAATTTGTAAATTACACCACACTCCTTTCACATTGCTTGCATGTAACTAGACATAAAGTTGGATCCCCTGTCAGAGCCTACCTCTTTAGGGAAACCCACTCTGGTAAAAATGCCCAGGAGAGCTCTATCAACCACTGTGGCAGTTATGGTCCGAAGGGGTATAGCCTCAGAGTACCTGGTGGCATGATCAACCAGTACCAGAATGATCCTGCGTCCACCTGATGTAGGAGGATCTAAGGGACCGACAATGTCGGTGCCTACCCTCTAAAATAGTGTACCAACCAGTGACAAGTGGGGCAGGACCCGCAGTGGCTTTCCACTTCTACTCCCATCCTGGGCCAGTAAACGTGGGCCGAGAGCCTTTGCTTGCTCTTCTAAGTGCCAGGATGACCAGCTAAGTGCACCTCATGGGCCAACTGCTGAAGGAAGGGTCTATAGACCTGGGGTGCAACCAACCTCTTGACTGCACCAGATACTGGCTCAGGGGGCTCACTATAAAGGAGCTCACCCTCCCCACCCCCAATAAATCTCGAAAGACCTAGGCACTTCACCTTGTGCCTGGGCTTGTCTTCACAGACCTTCAAGAGAGTGGCACTCTCTTTGACCCTTGAGAAAGTTCCGCCTAGATGCCCCACCTTCAGCCAGCAGGCATTGAAGTTCAGGGTGATCCTCTCAGGGGGGTCATCAGGCTCTTATCCCTCAGGAGTTGAGTCTAGGGTCACCACTGGGTCCAGTCCCTCATGAGCTTGGTCCACAGTAGCCACTGCTGAAGCAGCAGGTAGAGAAGGGGCTCCCTTCACAGAGGTGGTCTTCTTGCTCTTCCTTTTTGCCTTGCGTTTCCCCTTTGGCTTGAGTAACTGACTATCAGTCAGACCCTGTTTGACCTGACCTGTGACCTAGTGACTGTGCAGCAGCCAGAGGTGGCCCATCAGAAACCAACCCCAAATCAGCTGGGTAATTTTCCAACAGCACCTGGGCATGCACATTGTCGTGTACAATTACAGGCAGTTTGGCTGTCTTGTCATCAATCCGGATGGTGAGTAAGGCTACGCGGGCAAGTTTGGGAGGCCCACCGGCTAACCTGGGGCCTCATTACACGGATGGCGGAGAACCATGGCGCTATTAGCGCCATGGTTCATGCCGGTAAAATACCGGCACCGCCTTGCTGGAAAGGGGAATTACCGCCCCATTCCAAGGTCGGCGGGGCGGTAATTCCCCCTTCCACCATTGTCCATCCCCATTCCCAATTTTTGCCCCATAGGGCATAATGGGAATGGGGAAGGCGCTAATTACAGTACCGCAAATTGCGGTACCGTAATTAGCTCCCTGGGTCCCTTTGCGGGTTAGTTTTTAACGCCTGCAAATAGCAGGCGTTAAATTCCCCAACCCTCAAAGGGACCTCATAGTAAGGCGGTAAGGATTTACCGGTACCGGTAAACCCTTACCGCCATCCGTGTAATGAGGCCCCATGTGTTTCTCAGAGGAGCACCTACATAGTCTTCTGGCCTGAGCACAGCCCTGTCCACCACTGTCATGCTAGCCCCAGTGTCTCTCAAACCAGTGGAAGACTGGTCATTAATGAGGACACTTCTAAACATCTCTGGGAATTCAGTGGGATAGTATTCTTCACTTCTGAGTACTGATACCAGGCCCCAAGGGAAACTAAGGAAATCTCTGCCGGAGCACCAAAGGTGATTCCTGGGGAGGAGATGGCCATAGTAGCCTCCACCGCAGGCATAAGGTAACGGTAAGTCAGGCTGACAGCCTGGATTGCAAGTGCCTTACCTTTACCCTTGGGTTCACCCTTCCTGTGATCCTTGGCCCCACACCCCCAACATGTGCCAGGTATGTGAGGAACTGAATTATGATATCTGGATGTTTGCTTTATAGTGGGAATGCCACTACTCTTACTCACACCCCCATTAGAATGATCCCCACTAGATATTTGGAACTTAATAGAGGGAGGTTTTGGTTTATTTGACTGTGGATGCTTTTTGGACTCCTCAGGCTTCTGAGAGGTCCCTTTTTATTTGTCCTTGTCCTTCCCACTGGGATCCTTAGGAGACAGTGATGAATCATACAGAGTCATCACTGGTCCCCAGCCTAAAGACTACTCCAATGTGGCCAGGGGAAGGCAGCCACTATCTCATCTTGATCCTGGGGTTGGTATTCTGAGGGTGGATCGCATGGGAGGAGATGGCTGTTAAGGGAGAGTGGTGACTCCAACAGGAGAGTAGCCGTATTCCTCTCTTTCTTGCGAGGAAGATCCCTTTAATTCCAGAGTTTTTGATGGTCTATTGTCATTATTCAGAACCATTTAATTATAAAAATCTGTAAACTACTTTGTTCAAACAATACGTTATTCAGTCTTCATGTGTACATGATAAGCCTAGAACATTTCCAACATCTAAACTGTTTACAGTGATTATTATCTAAACAAAACTGTCCAACAATGTTATTTGAAATCATTAGAAATGTCCTTGGACTCCAAGTCCCAGAAAGCCTCAAGTACTGAGATGAGGAAGAGGAACAAGGAGTCAATCTGGAAGGAATATGACACCAAACACAACGTGCAGTCTAGTTGTCAAGATCCAAGTCAACTGCGTGGGACATTTAACCTGGAAATCACCTACAGCTGGCAGACCGGAGAAGGAGAGAGGAGAAAGGCTGTAGAGTGCACGGAGCGGGACGCAAGTCCAAAGCCAGGGGTAAACTCATCACAAAGAGCCGCGGGAAGAGCTGGAAGCGTCTGCCGGTAACAAACTGGGACCATTCAGGACCAGAGAGGAGGAACCCTGGTGAAGTCAAGATGAGATGTGTGCAGCAAGACCATGGGAGACACAGTCCTGCAGAGTGGCAGTGGTTCCCTCGGCGAAGGGCTGACATGCCGAAGTGGGAATTGAAAGAGACTCTGCAAAGAAGGGAAAGTTTGCCCGACGGAACCTCCTCGCGCAGCAGCTGCACAGTACACTGGTGAGTCAATCTAAACGAATAGGGGGCCCAGGGACTTGTAAATACATTAACATTTGGGAAGCATTTTTGAATACCGACCAAAGAGCATTGAACAGCAAAGGTACAATTCTCCTGATATGAAATGTCAGTTGAGGGAAACCTGAAGCCAGCATTGCCAAAAGATATTACAGAAAGAACAAAAGGGCAAATATGGCACAATTCTCCTGATATGAGATGTCAGTTGGGGGAAACCTGGAAACAGCAGTGCCATATGTCAAAAGACATTGTAACAGAAACAAAGAGGAAAAAGCTGTAAAATTCTCCTGATATGATGCCAGCTGTGGGAAACCTGTAACAAGTATTGCCAAGAGCTAAGAGGTGTTGAAAGAAAGGTTGACAGACAGAGCTTGAACAAAACCTCATATATGGGATGCCAGTATGAGGGAAGTTGGAACAAGTAATAACTGAAGTCAGCAAAGTTTTACTATTGAAGAAGTACAATTGAGTGATACTTAAGAGGAATGTGAATGTTATAGAGGGACCTGACAAGAGCATCCGGTAGTGAACCTATTTTTTTTTTATTGATTTTGCTGAATTATTCAACTTTTCAATATTAATTACAACAAATTTAAAAATACATAAAATTGGAGAAATTGACAACTTCTTATCTTTACATGCTATCAGTATTTACAATCGCATACCATTTAATTACAATTTCCATTGAAAGTAAAAAAACAAATCGATAGAGAAAGAGAGAATAATATCCATACATACCTAAGTAATCTATTTTGTCCAATTATGCTCTCAATGTAACTAAAAAGAGAGTTAATCATGTTTAAAATTCAAATAATTTCTCACATTTCATAATACGAGAAGGCAGAGAAAATTCACTGTTTACCATGATTGATAATAAAGCTTGCTCATATAATCTAACAAGTACTATACATAAACATATTCATGACTTCAAGTCACGCTACTCCAAAAGTCCACATTTGGCTTGTTGAGGTTTCTAGTTATAATCATACATCATCCATTTGTGATAGTTCGATAGAAGATAAAAAAATTACAGCGGCTATATTAATACCCATAGACTGGGCGGCGACTATGATCTGCCAACTCAAATCTGGCATTGTATCACAAAGATATTTATAGTGATTAACAAAATGGAATTGTTATATTCCAAAACATGTTTCCCAACCTTCTTTATTAAAGTGCTTGGTAACACAGCTTATGCAAACACAGTACACATATCATAGAAATATTCAATCAAATCCGAAAGGCAGTTGACAACAGACATTGACTTCAAGTAGATGTACAAGCATTTGGATCGTCAGGTACAAACAAGTATTAAGTACATTTCCGGTGGTGGGTGAGCAAACAACAAACACGTACTACGTAAGGGAAGCATTTCCCCGGGTGCGCATCAGGTAGGACTGAAAGGATTGCCAAACATCTATTGGGCAGTTTGCAACCGGCTGCTTAGCTGCTCATTGCTCTTCTGTGTCACTGGCCCAAGTAATTGCCCACAGCCAATACCCAATCGTCGGCTCTGTGCATCCAGCAACAAGCACAGACTAGCAAACTTACTCATGTGCCCCACCAAGTCCTCATATATGTGGAAGAGGCATTGCAGGGGAGTGGCATCAATTTTACAGTCATGCATATCAGAAAGGATGGCACATACATCTCTCCAGTACCTGTCCAGCTTTGGATAGCCCCATACCATGTGAAAGTAACCTGCATCATCCGCAGAGCACCTGGGGGTGGAGCAGGCTCCCGTTTGGGAAAAGAGCTTCAATGTGGCTGGGGTATAGTGGTACCTGTGAAGCACTTTAAGCTGTATCAGGTGAAACCTGGAGTTGTAGGAAACCTTACGAATTTGCGTACACATATCTTTTCAGATCTCGTCCCTGATATCTAAATTCATGTTATGTGCCAATTTGGTCCAGGCCTTGGTAGGAGCAGCCTACGCACGATCCTGAACCAAACCATATAAAGTCAAGACAATGCTACAGGCCCTATGTGCGCTAAAAATGAATTCAAGCATAGAGTCATTAGGCGGTCTGACCGTAAACCTTGCCCATAACCCCTTGAACGCCCTGTGAAACCCAATGTAGTGGAGCCATAGTGAAGAATGCCGTTGTGTGAGCCCAGGTTTCTCTTGAGCAGTAATACAGTTCCCTGCTATATACATGTGTCCCAGTGAACCAAACCCGTCCTCTACCCACTGCCGCACAGTAACAGCATCTGCCCTGGGGAGGCAATGGATGCACTTTCATAAAGGGAAGTCGCTATGAAAGAGCTGGGATACACCTAGAAGTTTCCACACTTTACACCAGGCAAACGCCGTCACCCTCGCAGGTTCGAATGGGCAGGTGGCAGCAAACAATGGTGGCAGCACCAGTAACCTAATGTCTTCCTCCCCAGCAGAATACCTCTCGAGTTTAACATGCAGGTATGGTGTGTTGTTTGCAAACCAGGTGAACTACGTAGGGCATTTATGGTGGCAAGTGAGTGGACAAAGTCTTGGCAAAAATCTTCACATCAGAATTGATCAATGAGAGGGGCCGGTAGGAGCCGCAGTGCTGTGTGGGTTTGTTGGGCTTCAACAGTAAAATGATGACTGCTTCTCTCATGGTGGGGGGAAAGTATATGCACCTCAAGTGCCTCAACCCACATTTTATAAAGGTGAGAAGCCAAGACAGTTTTAAAATGTTTATAGAAATTGCCAGTGAGATGGGAAGATCTAGCCAGGTTCTGGCCTCAGTTGATAGTTGTGAGAGTGCGATGTCCCCTAAAAATCTATCTATGTCGGCAGGTGAGCAAGAATCTTTGTTTGAGTACAGGTCAGAGTAGAAGGTTTCGAATACTCGGTTTACGTCAGACAATGTATGCACTAAGGCACTAAAGTCATCCTGGATGCGTGGCATGCAACTACTACCACCCGCCTGCCGAATCGCGCGAGCCAGTAATCTACCTGGTCGCTTGCCTTCTCTGTAACGCATCACTGCCATCGGGGTGTCTATGAATTGTAGCTCTCTCTCAGCATGCTCCCTAAAGTCATGTAAAGTTTGCATATTTTCCAGGCGGTGCAAGGTGTCCTCACTATTCTTGATGTCTCAATTTATAGTTTTGAGAATACCTTGCTCAGTGGACATTGCGATGCCTCGGTATAAGCTTTAAAGGCCTCCCATAATATACCACAGGAAGACCCTATGTTTGTTTCAAAGAACAGTTTAACATGGACCTTGAGATTAGTCTTAAAAGCAGCATCGAGCAGTGCCTGAAATTTAAATCTCCAAATGGCGCAGAGATTAGGGAGACCATCTAACTGGAGATAGTGTCATGATCACTGCTTCCAAGGAGTCAGGACCAGCCCAACGTCCTTGGAAGCAGGCCCTAACCCTGATCCTAGGCACCAGCCGGTCCCCACAGGGACCTTTTGGACCTTGTCCTGGCGCCGGTGGCACCAGGCTCATCAGAAGCATCGGTCCCGGCACTGGAAGCGCCGGGCTCATCATTGGTGTGAAGGTGCTTGGGTGGACTTACCTGTGGCAGACCATGCTGCTTACTTACCAGACTCTTAGAAGTCCTCGGTGAACTGGGACTACTTTCTTACCTGGGTGGGGCAGCTCCACTCCCTGGATACAGCACTGGAACTCTTCTGGAAGCAGGAACTCTTTTCTTACCTAGGCGGGGCCGTGGAAGGAGACGCCTCATCACTCCTAGGCTATTTAAACCACACCCGATTGATGAAATGTGCTTCGCGTTATTCTGCATCTGCAGCAGAACGCTCACCGAGTCTGTTCCAGCCTTTCTTCTTTGGATCCTGAACCTGCAAGAATTATACTTACCATTCCTGTACCCGATCAACATCAGCACCTGCAAAAGACTAGAAACAACAGGTTAGCAGAACGAACTTTAACACGCAGTGTTTACTTACCTGATCCATCGGCAGCGGCCCTGTCTCACGCTGCACCTTCGCCTGCAAAGATAAACAGCATTATCATACTTACTGGCACGCTGTGCATTCCGGCTTCTTCACGCTGCATCTTCACCTGCAAAGATAAACAGCATTATCATACTTACTGGCACGCTGTGCATTCCGGCTTCTTCACGCTGCATCTTCACCTGCAAAGATAAACAGCATTATTCTACTTACCGGCACGCTGTGCATTCCGGATTCTTCACGCTGCATCTTCACCTGCAAAGATAAACAGCAGTGTTACACTTACCGGCACGCGGCGAATTCCGGATTTCTTCATTCTGCATCGTCGCCTGCAAAGACAAAGAAAGAGACAGTAAGAGCGCTTGCCATACTTACGCAATTCCAGGCGCTTCACCGCCATGCATAAAAAGACTATGAAGAGTAAAGGTGTCCAGAAACTTACCGGTCGTGCAGACAACGACGGTACCCATCCTCTGAAGTCAAGAGGCCAACGTTTCACCAGTGAAGGAACTGGCAACGGCACCCTGCACCAGACGCAGATGGAGAGCCCAGCATTCACCTATCTAAGGTGAGCATGTTGACCTGGGAGGGGGGCTCAACAGTCAGGCTGAGAGGAGAGAGATAGGGACATTCACAACCCAGACCTTTAACCCCCATATTATTTCACCTGCAGAAACCTCACCCTTCGAGTCCGACACACAGTGCGGAGAGGTTCGACCCCAGAAACCAACCGAATCCTGCACATCACGTTTCGTGTTACAGACACCTTCCTGCCAAGACCCGCGCCTCCGTGGGAATCAGGTGAGCGTTACAGATAGACCAGACAGGGGAGTGGTCAGAGTATGTTCTGGGCAATATGTCCACTTGGGTGACACCGCTAAGTAGTATGTCAGAGACGAGCCACAAGTCAATATGGGAAAAGGAGTCATGTATGAGTATACACAGTCTTTCGGGTTAAGAGCCCTCCACACATCTTCAATACTAAGTTCAGCCAAACTGTTGCGCAACGTCTGAACGGCTTTTGTGAGTGTCCTGCAGCTACCAACAGACCTTTCCAGGTTTAGATCTAAGATAGTATTAAAATCTCCACTCCACAGTATGGGCACAAAGGTGTAGAGAGCCAGTAATTCTGTGAGTTCTTTGTAAAATTCTGGGTTGTCCACATTGGGACCATATATTCAACATGATCTTAACCATGACATAACGCCCCAGGGGATCCACGTAGACCTTCCTATGCGTAAATGGTAGAGAGCTGTTAAGCAAAATCATCACTCCCCTAGACTGCGTGGAGTATGTGGTGTAGAATCTATTCTTGCCCCAGTTTTTAGGAAACCCCTCGGCGGGTTGAGCGCTCAATGCTGCGATCTGAGCGTGATCTGCAGGTCACAGGTTCGAATCCCGGCAAGGCCAACTCAGCCTTTCATCCTTCCGAGGTCGATAAATGAGTACCAATTTCGGTTGGGTGATATTGCATGTATATATGTGCTCTGTAAAGCGCTTTGGATTAAGGTGCTATATAAATAACACATCATTATCATTATCCTGCGGCTACAGCATGAGTTTCATGTAAGCATCTTATGTCGCTCCACATGGAGCTTGAGCTTCTGCCTTTCAACAGTGTAACTGAACCCTCGCACATTCCAGCTTAAGCATACAAGTTCACCCATCCCCGCCATGCCACGCAATAGCCATTCCCTGAAGAGTGGACACCGTCAAGAAGGCACACTTCCAACTGCTCTATAGCAACTGCCTATGATACCATAGAGTCTGTACATCAAAAATAAGCACATTTTGAAACCCCAACATAACCCCTCCAGCTCTCATCCTCCCCCCAATCAGGAGGATGTTTCCTCCATAGAATACAACCCCAGAAATGTTGCAACATTGCATGGGTAGGCCGGCGCAAGGGTAGCATTCCGGGATCTATCACAACCATTGAAAAAAACATGATTTGCAGCCGCAGACGTCTTCCTCCAGACTCTCTGGACTCCAGATTGCAAGCTTAAGATGACTTCACCTTCTGTTTCAGATTTCTTGTTTCAGCTTTTGACAGGGAGGTGACAAGGGCCCTGTGTTATACTAATCATTCCCCATTCACTCAGGCTTAGCCAGACTCAGCCAGTCACACACAAGTGCATTCATGCAGGCAGTACCCAATCAGTCTCACAGGCATGCAATCTTCCCACACCCCCAAGCGGTTCAGGATAAGGCACAAGCCGTGAGATGTAATGTAAGAGACCAACTGGCAAGGGGGTGCTCTTAAAGCCCTCTACAGTCTACACAATCACATTATTGCATGCTTTGTAGATGTAGTGTACATGTAGGAACATTGTAGATTAGATTGTCAGGGGAGTGTTGTGCGCTCAAAGTCAGTCCTTTCAAAAGGAAAATCGTTTTCCTTAACAACATACATACCAGAAATGGCTCCATGAAACGTGAATTATTTTAAACTACCATTTCACACTAAGATGTATCAATAATCTACTCTCTTGGAAGCAATTCTTGATGCCAATGTGGCCTTATGAGAAATGTATAATTCAGTAACAATTATTGGTGTCAGTTTAATCTCAGGCCTTGACAACGACCATGGGTCGAAACACGTGTCGGCTGTTTTTCTTCATTGGATAATAAACACCACATCTTACAATATTTGGACTTTTGCAATGTCTATCTAAAACGATTTTCCTTTTGAAAGGACTGACTTTGAGCGCAAGACACTCCCCCGACAATCTAATTTACAATTTATCTTTCTAGCACAAACTTTGTGGGGGAGGTATTATCTTGCTGCCAGGGTCTACAGATCCACATATAGTTTGGGTTCTAATCTAGCGTGGTCACTAGCGCACTAATCTAGCGTGGTCACTAGCGCACCAACGGGACCGATCCCACAGATCTCATTCTACATCTAGGAACAAACACCATTTTAAATATTAGCAGCCATAGTAATATGCAAGGCCTAAACACGGTGCATTAGCCAGCATCACAGGCTGCGAACATGAGGAAAGGAATAGGTTGTATCCCGGGCACTGATGAGAATGGCCAGAGCTGCAGATATCCATAAAGCCTTCTCTTAAGGTCAGCAGCCTTTGTGCTCTGGGACGAATGTGATTTCGCCACCTTTTTCAGGACGGGTTGGTGCGGGGTCACTTCAGAACCTCCTTATTGCAAGTTTTGTTGCCAGAAAAACATACTGTAGGGACATCGTTCCAGTTCTAAATGCTGTGATTGTGTGAATAGGCAAATGCAACCTTGCAACTCACTGGTTGAGAACATCTCCTCTTGTGCCTATATTAATAATTGGTATTGGGCTACAAACCTTCAGGCATCTGAGCGCTGCATTACCACAGTGTGTAGTGCTCTTTTACCGATCTCGGAAGGATGAAATGGTGAGTTGGTCCTGCCAGGAATCGAACCTGAGTCTGTATGCTCTGCACAGATGTCACAGCGAGCGTTCTACTCGCAGGGCTATCTGACCGCTCAGTGAGTTTATTGTGCCTTGCCCATGAAGTTGTGTATGTAATTCTTCCATCCAACTCCAGTGTTTAAATCTAGTAAAGGAACAGACAGGCTCTTCAATATAGTTCAGATGACCTTCCTGCTCTAAAGCTGGGTTATATGTCAATGTTCCTGCCTGTATGGGCGGAGACCCCACCTCTCTCAAGCATGTTTGCCATTCAAATTATATGGCTGCAATTCTTGACATCATCTAACTACATTACGCTATCAGGGCTGGTGCCTTTCCCTATGCTGATCACCCACCAGCAATCACTATCGGTATGGCAGCTGTTTGCTATTTGATGTAACTCCAGCCAGCACTCGTCGTTATACGAAGGAAAACTACCATGCATGGGAGGTCTTAGCCACATGGTCATTATGCAATTGTTTTCTGGTTCCGTGATTGATGGTGACTTCTTTTCCATTCTTTCATCATTACTATCTTTTTAATGTATTGGATGGGTATCCATGCAGCTTTCTAAATTACCATAAGACTTGTGCTCGCTGTGTACCTGCGTTCATGCACTGGAGCCTGACTGTTGTGTGCTGTGTGCATTCCTCTGTTGTGCACTTCATAGCCGACACGAGAAAGCTGCAAAGAGTATGTGCTGCGCGGACAATATGTATCAGCATTGCTGCTGCACTGCTGGTAATATTCTTGCCACTGAGCCACTTCTGGCTTTTACAGTCTTGGCCTGCGTGGGACCGATCTTATCATATGTCTCTGCGTGTCCCTGGGACAACTGGCAGTTTCGTTTCATTACAAAAGCATTGCTGCGTCGTGCATCTAAATACTCCACTCTCACAATATCGCGTTGGTTCGTTCGTGCATAGTCGCAACACCCCACACCGGCCTTCCCCGGGGGCCTGCATTCGGTTTACCCTGTTACCAATTCATTTTGTCTACCTTGCAGTCTCCCCACACCATTTTCCCTTTGCCATACCCCCCCCCCCAACCCGCCTCAGAAAGAAGACACGGACTCGTGTTGTGGATGTACAGCCCGCAGTTGCTTTATTTAAGTTTAAGCAGGAGGTAGCTTACAGGTGCTCCGTTACTTGTTACTTGGTAATACAGCATCAGGTTATACTGTTCTGAGCTGCACACCCTTACACTCCCCACTTGATGGCGAGCAGTATCCGTTGAGGGGAACTGACGCCGTTAACTTTTCCACTTTTTAATAACTTAGAATTAACTCAAAGTTGATGGCGGGCAGCATCCGTTGTGCGGAGCAGACACCATCACATTTTTCACTTTATTAACTTGTTAACTTGAACTTCGAACACTCCCCCTTTCGGCACCGGCTTTACTTTGGAGCTGGTTCCACTTTTACTACTTTCCCAGGTGCAGGATCGTTAAACCTTTTTCACCACCTGTCGCCTGCCTCCCCCTTGCTCCCCGTTGATCAGGTGTACGTGCTCTAAACTTCCCCTTCACCCAACCCCTTCCTAACCCCAGCCCCCAGGTTACAGGTCCCTATCTTATTCCTCGCCCCCAGGATCCTATTGCTCTCTCGCCTCCTCACCCCTCCCTGTCTAGGTACCTGACCTCTGCCCCTTCCACCCGGTCTCCAGGCCTACTACTCCCTCCCTGTTGCTTGTGTTACTCACCCATTGTTGTTCCCCCATTAGGTTTCCGTTCTCCTTCATTCCACGTTGCACTTACCCCCTTCCCTTACCCCCGTTGCCTGCTCCTCGTTCCCCTGGGGGTTGCTCTCCCTCCCACTCTCCTCCGCCTTTGCTATCCCATGGTACCCGACCACTAGTCCTCTACTAACTCCCCAAGAAGCTGCACCGCTTTCCGTACATTTGTACCCTTCCCATTTTCCCGACTAACTGGATTCCCCTGCGCCCTGTTACCTTGTGCCTGTCAGCCCCTACCCCCAGTTGCTTAGTCCCCTGCCATGACTCTTGGGCGGCTTCCGGCACCAGAGAGTTCCTCCACCTGCCTCTTCGTGGGCCTTTTTGTCAGTCCGGTGTCCGTCTCTTTCCTGCTTGGTGCTCCCATTCCCTCTGCCCAGCTACCTTCCGCTGGTGTTGATGGCCGTTACCCCCCTCCTCCCTTTAACTTTCTTTTGATTGATTGATTGATTGATTTATTTATATAGCGCTTTACACCAAGGCACTGTACAGTGGAACAACAGAATACAAAATAACAACAACATTTAACAATGAGAGCAAAATTTACATCTTGAATCATTCAACAAAACAGTGCAAATAGCAATTAACTTAGGGGGGGTGGAAAGGGGAGAGGGAAGAGGTGGGGGGAGTAGGAGATGGACAGAGCGAGGGAGAATGGAAGGGGAAAAGAGAGGAGTAGGAGAGGGGAGAGAGGAATCAGATGAGGGTAAAAAGAGGGGCGTGGGGGAAGTGAAGAGGGCAGAGGAGAAGTTTTCAAGGAGGAGAATGGATGAGGAGGGATTTAAGGGAAGTGCGAAATGAGGTGAAGGTTGTGGTAGAGTGGATTGTAAGAGGGAGCGAGTTCCAATGCAGGGGTGCAAGGAGTTGGGATGAGCGGAAACGGGAGGAAGCGCAAGGGGAAGGAGGAACAGTGAGAAGGAAATGGTCAGCGGAGCGAAGGGAGCGGGAGGGAGAGTAGAAGGAGAGGAGGGAGGAGAGATAAGGAGGAGCAAGACCATGGAGGTGTCATGATCTCTGCTTCCAAAAGGTCAGGGTTTTCCCAACTCCCTTGGAAGCAGATCCATAACCCAGGTTCCGAGTGCCAACCAGTCCCAATTGGGACCTTTTGGACCCAGTCCTGGCGCCAGTGGCACCAGGCTCATAAATATGCCCAGTCCCAGCGCTGGAAGCGCCGGGCTCATAATGCTTGGGTGGACTTACCTTCAGCAGACCATGCTGCTTACTTGCCTGCCAGTTGAGCCTCTGCTCCTCTTCTGTTTGGAACTACTTTTCCTGTTGGGTGGGGCTGGAGCCACTCCCTAGATTCAGAACACTGGAACTCTTCTGGAAGGCAGGAACTCTTTTCTTACCAGGAACTCTTTTCTTACTTAGGCGTGGCTGTGGAAGGAGACATCTAAGCACTACAGGAGGCTATTTAAACCACACCCGGTGGATGAATCTTGCTTTGCGTTATTCTGCAACCTCTGCAGCAGAACGCTCATCGTGTCTTCTGCATCCGGTCCTGGGCCTAAGGAAAAAGGCTTACCATCCTGAATCCAGTCTTCAGCAACACCTATAAAGACAAGAAAGAACAGGTTAGCATTCCGGCATCTGAAAGGCAAAGGCTTACCATCCTGAATCCAGTCTTCAGCAACACCTATAAAGACAAGAAAGAACAGGTTAGCATTCCGGCATCTGAAAGGCAAAGGCTTACCTACTCTTCGTGCGCTCCGGAGGTCTTCACACTGCATTCCGGCATCTGAAAGACAAAACAAGGTGCGTTTAAAGACATTGGGGAACTTCAATACTCGCGTGCCATTACTCCTTTCCACATCTAATCCAGTGGGTATTCCGGCACCCTGCAGCCGCTCCGAACTCGTACCTGCAAAATAAAAAGACAGTTAGAGCGCATAGTGAAGCAGGCAACAAGCGCTTACTTACGTGCTTCCAGGCGCTTCTATTCATCACACGGGCTCCATCTTCAACTCACTTCAGCCCGTCATCCGCCATCGCCGGAACCCTGCAAAACAAGAGACATCATTACTAAAGACTTTAAAAACATTTGAATGACTCGAAACTTACCGTTCGTGCAGTAAACGACGGACAGCAGTCCTCTGAAGTCAAGAGGCCTGCCCTACCTATCCAGTGAAGAAACTGGTTACAGCACCCTGCCCCGAGGCAGATGGAGAGCTCGGCATTCACTTACCTAAGGTGAGAGCGTTAACCTTTGGGGGTCTACAGGAGAGGAGAAGAGGAAAGAGATAGGGACACCCCAAAAACCCCAGTTCATTAACCCCATATTTTCTATCTGCAGACATCTTACTCTACACGTCAGGCATACAGTGCACAGAGGTCCAGCCCAAAGAGCCAACCGGGTGCTACACATCACCTTTGAAGATACGGTAGTCGCCCAGTCAAGACCGGCGCCTCTGCGAGAATCAGGTGAGCGTTACAGAACGCAAAGCCTACCGCAAAACTCTCGCCCAGGCGCTATGGAAACTTTGGATACTGACCCCCTAGCCCGGTTACTTGGGGAACTAAGGGCAGAAGTGCATGCAGCTCGTCAGGAAACGAATGCTCTAAGAAGGGAACTAATTATTTCCAAGGAGAGAACAGACAATCTTGCTAGACAAGTGCTACAGTCACAAGCCGGACAGACCCCGTTACCCGCATCAGGGGCAAATCTTCCTTCAACATCCTCTATGAATCCAGTGCAGATCAACCTACCTGGGAATGTACCTCTGGCTCCGCCCGAACGATTTTCTGGTGACCCAAAGAGGTTTGCAGTATTTATCAATCAGTGCCGGTTGCACTTCTTATGCCGGCCAGCAGCCTTTCCAACTGATCAAGCAAAAGTAGCTTTTGTACTTTCGTACCTTAGTGGCAATGCGGCAGACTGGTCGATCCCTCTAGTTAATCAAGATGATCCGGTTCTCCATGATTTTCAAGCCTTTCAGCTTAGTATGGAAAAACTGTTCGCAAGACATTCACAGGGGCAGGCCTTGGACAATGAGCTTCCTTCGTTGCGACAGGGTAATCAAGACCTTTTGGCTTATATTGCATCTTTCAATAGACTAATAGTGGAAACTCAATGGCCTGAGGACAAAAGGATTACGCTGTTTTATAGAGGTCTACGTGGAGAGCTCAAAGACGTTTTAGCCCAAGTAGTGAATCCCCCACAAGACTGTTCGGATTATATAGACTTGGTCGTTCAAATAAATCACAGGCTGCAGAACAGGAAGGCCGATCGTTCCAAGTTTGATGCTCGAGTATTTTCCAAACCGCCAACTCCTTCCAAAGGAGTAGACTCCGGGGAACCCATGCAAATAGGGGGTCTGAAAGGTCCTCTAACACAAAGGGAGCGGGAAAGGAGGAAACAGTTGCAATTATGCCTATATTGCGGAAACTCAGGGCACTTTCTTCGAGACTGTCCGGTGAAACCTGCCAAGAAGGCAGTAGGAGCTGCAGTTACCAAAGTTACAAACTCTGAGCAGGGAAACGACCTTGCCCGACAAGAATAGAGGTCCTCTTGCCGAGCGTGAAAACCAGTTCCGTGACCTCGCATTTCGTGATACCTATGGTCCTCATTAGCCCTGATAATCCAGATCGATTACATGCAATTGAAGCTTACGTCGACAGCGGTGCCATCGGCAATTATGTGGATCATGAAATGGTTTTGAGGATGAATCTAACTCTTTGTCCCAAGGCTGTAAAGGACGTCATTACTACGGTGGATGGTACGGAGATAGCCTCCGGGCCAGTAACGCATACCACTCAAGAGGTGACGCTAGTAAGTCAAGATGGACACCATGAGAAGATCGTGTTCGATGTGATCAAGGCCCCTCAGTTTCAGATTATTCTAGGAATACCTTGGTTAGAGAAACACAATCCTCTGATCGATTGGCGAGCAAGAACGGTCCAGTTTCCAGAATGTGTCTCTACTTGTCACCCTCCACCTGGTGTTGCACTGGCCGCAATTTCTTCAGAGACTCCCCAGTTACCTCCCGAATACCTAGAATACCAAGATGTTTTCCGGAAGGATCAGGCTAACTCTCTACCTCCTCATAGGTCTTATGAATGCCAGATAGACCTGATACCTGGATCTACTCCTCCTTGTAGTAGAATTTATGCCCTCACCGAGCCTGAGAACCTTCACCTTCGACAATACCTGGATCAATACCTGGCAAATGGGTTTATTCGTCCTTCCAAGTCCCCTGCTTCTTCAGCTTTGTTCTTCGTTCCAAAAAAGGAAGGAGACCTTAGAACTTGTATCGATTATCGCTCCCTGAACCAGATCACCGTTAAGAATAGATATCCGTTACCTTTGATCCCTGAACTCCTGGACCAAGTCAGAAAAGCATGCATATATACAAAGCTGGATCTTAGAGGAGCTTACCACTTGGTACGAGTAAAAGAGGGCGATGAATGGAAGACGGCCTTCCGCACCAAGTATGGGCTATTTGAATATCAGGTCATGCCCTTCGGACTTTGCAATGCCCCGGCCGCCTTTCAATATTTTATGAACGATGTCCTCAGAGAGCTCATAGATGTATGTGTTGTTGTTTACATTGACGACATCCTCGTTTATTCTTCATCGGAATCTGAACATCGGAAACACGTGAAAATGGTCCTCGTAAGATTGCGTCAACACAAACTTTTCGCTAAGTTGGAAAAATGTGTTTTCAACGTGACTGAAGTTGAATTCTTGGGATTCATATTATCACCTGGCGGAGTGCGTATGGATTCAAAGAAGGTCGATGCAGTTCTCAAATGGCCATCACCATCCTCCGTAAAAGGTGTGCAAAGCATGTTAGGCTTCGCTAACTTTTACCGCAGGTTTATCCCCGAATTCTCTCGAATAGTCCAGCCCATCACTGCCTTGTTAAAGAAAAACAAACGTTTTGAATGGTCTACCGAGGCGGAACAAGCTTTCCAGGATTTGAAGACTAAATTTATCTCTGCACCAATCTTAAAACACCCTCGCCCCGAACTCCCCTACATCGTGGAAACTGATGCTTCAAGCCTTGCCATGGGGGCAGTTCTATCACAAAAGGACCCGGTAACCAATCAGTTGCATCCCGTGGAATTTTGGTCCCGCAAATTCTCGCCTCCTGAAATCAATTACACGATTACTGACAAGGAACTTCTGGCTATCAAGTCTGCCTTTAAGGCTTGGCGGCATTATCTGCTGGGGGCCCGACACACCGTTACTGTGATTACGGATCACCGAAACCTGCAATATTTGAAGACCGCAAAAGCCCAATCCTCTAGACAACTCCGTTGGGCATTATTCTTTGCCGAGTTTGACTTCATAATTACCTATCGACCTGGTACAAAGAACGGTAAAGCCGATGCCCTTTCTCGGATGGGAGTGGAAGAACACTTGGTCAACCCTAAACCTGTACCAATCATTCCCGAACAAAGAATTCTGGGTGTAATCGCCACAGAATCCATAGAGGAAGTTAAGGATAAAGCCAGGCAACTTGTAACTCCAGCAGACATACAGAATTGGCATCTGCAGGGAAAGGACTTTGCAGTAAAGGACAACTTATTGTATTTCCAAGAACGATTATACCTACCCAGCACAGATTTACAGAAAAAAGTAATCTCTTGTTATCACGACTCTTTAATGGAAGGTCATCCCGGTATAGCCAAGACCTCAGAAAAGATCAAGCGCTACTTCTGGTGGCCGTCTTGGAAAAAAGATATCAGAGACTTGATAATGTCCTGGGGAGTATGCGCCCAAAACAAGAGTCAAAAGGAAAGACCAGCAGGCCTCTTACGCCCTATTGACATCCCACCTCGCCCTTGGCATACGCTTTCTATGGACTTCATCACCGATCTACCTCCATGCTCCGGATACAATACGATTCTAGTAATCGTGGACTTATTCTCCAAGATGGCGCATTTCATTCCGCTCAAAGGCTTGCCAACAGCAGCAACTCTGGCCCGAGAATTTCTCGAAAACATCGTCCGACTGCACGGTTTTCCTTCGGTTCTAATTTCGGATCGAGGTAGTCAATTTATTTCTCATTTTTGGCGAAGTTGCTGTCGGTCGGCTCAAATTGATGTGAGACTATCGATCAGTCACCACCCTCAGACCGACGGACAAACCGAGAGGACCAATCAAACTCTGGAACAGTATTTACGGTGCATGCTGCAACAAACTGAAAAAACTTGGAAAGACATCCTTTGGATAGCCGAGTATGCCTACAATAACTCTGTCCATTCGGGAACTGGGAAAACCCCGTTTTTTCTTTTGTACGGCAGTCACCCTCGAACCTCAGAGTTGGATCCCCTCCAAGATCTTGAAACACCAGCAGTAGACTACCTGCATTCTACAATCACCCAAGCCTTTAAGGAAGCTGTTTCTCACCTTCAAAGGGCTAAAGAACAATACAAGAAAGGAGCAGATCAACATCGGAAGGAAGCCCCTCACTATCAAGTAGGGGATCAAGTCTGGTTATCCACCAAATATCTATCTCTAAAAGGGCCACGCACATTCAACCCAAGATACCTTGGTCCCTATTCCATCACTACCATAGTAAACCCAGTAGCGGTCAAGTTGGACTTGCCCCCGCACATGAAGATACATCCGGTCTTCCACGTCTCTCTATTAAAACCCGGGCAACCTCAAACCCGACTAACCAAATCTCCAAAACCTATCCTAGTGGATGGAGAACTCGAGTTTGAAGTCAAAAGCATTCTGGACTCCAAGATCTCCAAATCTAAACTATTCTACCTAATTGACTGGAAAGGCTACGGCCCCCAAGAGACATCCTGGGAACCTGCTGAATATGTCCACGCTCCTTGCCTAATCAAAAGATTTCTCAGAACATTTCCTGACAAGCCAAAACCCCCGGAGACCCCGGTTTGGGAGGGGCCTTGAGGGGGGGTACTGTCATGATCTCTGCTTCCAAAAGGTCAGGGTTTTCCCAACTCCCTTGGAAGCAGATCCATAACCCAGGTTCCGAGTGCCAACCAGTCCCAATTGGGACCTTTTTGACCCAGTCCTGGCGCCAGTGGCACCAGGCTCATAAATATGCCCAGTCCCAGCGCTGGAAGCGCCGGGCTCATAATGCTTGGGTGGACTTACCTTCAGCAGACCATGCTGCTTACTTGCCTGCCAGTTGAGCCTCTGATCCTCTTCTGTTTGGAACTACTTTTCCTGTTGGGTGGGGCTGGAGCCACTCCCTAGATTCAGAACACTGGAACTCTTCTGGAAGGCAGGAACTCTTTTCTTACCAGGAACTCTTTTCTTACTTAGGCGTGGCTGTGGAAGGAGACACCTAAGCACTACAGGAGGCTATTTAAACCACACCCGGTGGATGAATCTTGCTTTGCGTTATTCTGCAACCTCTGCAGCAGAACGCTCATCGTGTCTTCTGCATCCGGTCCTGGGCCTAAGGAAAAAGGCTTACCATCCTGAATCCAGTCTTCAGCAACACCTATAAAGACAAGAAAGAACAGGTCAGCATTCCGGCATCTGAAAGGCAAAGGCTTACCATCCTGAATCCAGTCTTCAGCAACACCTATAAAGACAAGAAAGAACAGGTTAGCATTCCGGCATCTGAAAGGCAAAGGCTTACCTACTCTTCGTGCGCTCTGGAGGTCTTCACACTGCATTCCGGCATCTGAAAGACAAAACAAGGTGCGTTTAAAGACATTGGGGAACTTTAATACTCACGTGCCATTACTCCTTTCCACATCTAATCCAGTGGGTATTCCGGCACCCTGCAGCCGCTCCGAACTCGTACCTGCAAAATAAAAAGACAGTTAGAGCGCATAGTGAAGCAGGCAACAAGCGCTTACTTACGTGCTTCCAGGCGCTTCTATTCATCACACGGGCTCCATCTTCAACTCACTTCAGCCCGTCATCCGCCATCGCCGGAACCCTGCAAAACAAGAGACATCATTACTAAAGACTTTAAAGACATTTGAATGACTCGAAACTTACCGTTCGTGCAGTAAACGACGGACAGCAGTCCTCTGAAGTCAAGAGGCCTGCGCTACCTATCCAGTGAAGAAACTGGTTACAGCACCCTGCCCCGAGGCAGATGGAGAGCTCGGCATTCACTTACCTAAGGTGAGAGCGTTAACCTTTGGGGGTCTACAGGAGAGGAGAAGAGGAAAGAGATAGGGACACCCCAATAACCCCAGTTCATTAACCCCATATTTTCTATCTGCAGACATCTTACTCTACACGTCAGGCATACAGTGCACAGAGGTCCAGCCCAAAGAGCCAACCGGGTGCTACACATCACCTTTGAAGATACGGTAGTCGCCCAGTCAAGACCGGCGCCTCTGCGAGAATCAGGTGAGCGTTACAGGAGGGATTTGAAGACAAGGCAGAGAAAGTAGAACTTTAGTTGTGAGTGGAAAGGTAGCCAGCCAAGGTGAGAGAGCAAGGAAGAGATGGAGTCACGGGAGGTAAGGAGACAAAGGGTACGAACAGCAGAGTGGTATATGGATTTTAGAGGGGCAAGCTGAGATGCGGGAAGTCCAAAGATTAGGGAGGAGCAGTAGAAGAGGCGGGAAAAGATGAGAGAGAGTTTGGTGGCGTGGAATGTGAGGGAGGGGCGGATTTTGCGTATATTGTAGAGGTGGTATCGGCAGGAGCTGGAGGTGAGTAAAATGTGTTGCGAGAAGGTGAGAGAGGAGTCAAAGAGTACGCCTAGATTGCGAGCTTGGGGGGAGATAGAGACCCATTTGCCTATCTCCATTTGGGGGAGATTTGCCACCCCCTCCCTTTTCATCCCTATTTTATTTATGTATTTATTGTTTTTTCTTTTGTTTACAGTACTGTACTTCCTGCACTGCCTCTGTATTTGCACCCCAAACTTTCCTGCGCTTCCCTGATGTCCATTCTCATGATTTCCATTCCTACCCTGGAGAGGTGTGCCCCATCCCTTGCGAAGTATCCAGGTATCCTCAGGGTAATTACCAGGTGTTTTATGGAACCCATGCCCATCCCTGTTAAGAATTTTTGGAATGCTGAGTTCAGCTTCCTCCTTGACTCCTCTCCCCCTCCCTGGCTAAGCACCCCCCTCCAGCTCTGTCGTGGGATAATCTCCGACCACAATAGTTCGGTGTGCGCAAGACAATCCCCAGTCTCACCATCGTGCCTCTCATTTGTTGCAACAGTCCTTTCCTCCCCATCTCCACTAAATCGTTTGCCCCCAGGTCTATGATCAATATGTCTGGTGCCCCGTATCTTTCCATTCCAAGATGAATTTCCCTTTCCAGTTGTCCCCATAACATTCCTACCTTCCCCAACCAGTGCACTTCTGTATTTTCAAGCCCTAGATTACGATTCCACTCTCCTTCACCGGTTCCTCTGGCCGCTCTTGTGATAAAAGAGTGGCCCGTCACCCATACCACTGTCACCCCTGAGGAAAAATTAAGAACTGCATTATTCAACTCGTTCCGCCCTACTCTCATAGTACACATTTTGACTTTTGCTCGGACAAGGCAGCCCATGGCCACTGTGCCGCTGTATCCACCATTGATACAAAAACCTGGCCCTTATTTGTTATTTCCTTAACCCCTTTTTTAAATTTTTTGAATTTCTTTTGTTTGTTATTCATTTCACTCCATCATGCCTGGCCTGATGTATAATTTAAACCTACCGGATTTCCGCTTCCACATGTTCCTTATTTCTTCTTCCCCTGGCCCTCCTTTTTTAAATTTTTTTAACCACTTTATTTGTTGTTTTGAGCAACACACAAAAGACGGAAAAGCAAAGACATCTTACAATCTTAACAATGCAACCAGATTGCAAAAATCATAACATTTCCAAGAGATATACAGTACTATACTCAACTTCATGAACACAAAGAAATTAATAGCAATCACAAAGTACCAATTTACAACATGTTTATCAACTTTTGACGCTTCCATGATGAATTTAAATAAACCTACCCCCCAAATGATGTAGCCCTTCTTTTTGTGTGGTAGTGGCCACCCCGATTCTGAAGGAGTGTGAAGTGTATTTTCCACTGTATTCCTCTGTCTCGGGCAGGGCCATCTGTAGTACATTTTTAAATTGATATTGCGTCAAAGGCATACCATCCCTGTGCAACAAGAAATATCTGCCCTTCCCCGGTCTCACTTCCCCGTACTCCCTGGTCAGGGCTACCGGACAGTACCTATCCGCTCCCAACCTGTTAAACACCAGTTCCCTGCCTTTTCCTGTTTGATCCATTTTGAACTTCCTTATCCTTACTCTGACCACCTCCCCTTCCATTGTGATGTCCTCACCCATCAATGCCCTGCTGCTAAGATCGTTGTTGGATCTAGGTGCCAACTTACTAATCCTTAAAGCTGCGAAAAATGTCAGCGAAAAACAAGCTTTGAACAATATTGTTACAAAAAATTGAATTGCAAACTCCTTCTAATTTGTTCATCAGTACTTGTAATGTTCTGATGGTGATTGGTAGCCTGTTGTCTACTTTCCTAGCGCTCCATGTGTCCCAGCCTCTTACTGCTGCTCTGATATGAAAGCTCTTAGTTGGGTCCACCCTCCCCCCGAGCTTTGCAAGCTATCCTTGCCAAATGGTTTTTTTACCCAACTCTTGGTCTTTCCGTTGTCTTTAGCCCAAACAATGAAGACAGTCACCCTGTTCTCCCACTCTTGTCCGCCCGATTCTGGTGATATTTCCTCAAACAATTTGATGCCATTTTTGTATTCCCCTCTTGTTCCCCATGCCACCGCGTGTTCTGCCATCCTCCTGATTCTTGCTTTCACTTCACCAACTCCCATCGTTTCTCGTCGAACTTCGTCGTTTCCTTCTCTGCCTGAGGCCAAGCCTGTCTGAACCTTCCCATCTGTTAACGAGAAAGAGCGTCAGCTGCTGTATTGTGGATGCCTGGTACATGTCTGGCCCTCAGGTCCATGTTGCACTGGTGTCCTACCCTCACCAAGTGTCTCACCAGTCCTAACGTGGTCTTGCACTAGGCGGATTGGTTATTGATTGCTTGGACCACTGCCATGTTATCTGACCAGACCGTAAGCCTTTTACAAGTCAGTTTATTCGTCCAAGTGCACAATGCTACCAGTACTGGAAACAATTCCAAAACACAGATATTCCTGCACCAGCCCTTTTTCACCCATTTGTTAGGCCAATCCACCCTACACCACGCTTGCCCTAGGATTACCCTGAAATTGTGTCTATCCGCTGCATCGGTGAACAATTTCTCTTGGTTGCAGGAAACCCAGGGCGCCTGCCATATTCGTACCCCATTGAAGTTTTTCAGAAATTCTCCACACATCCTCAAGTCTTCTTCTATGCCCACTTTGAGACGAATCATGTGCCTCCCTTCCATCACCCCTCCTGTGGCTGCCGCTAGAAGGCGTGCAAAGGCCCTTCCCACTGGTATTACTCTGGCTGCGAAGTTCAACCTCCCCAGTAATGTCTGTATCTCCTACAGGTTTGCTTTTTCCTTGCTTACCACGGACATAATGCTCTCGTAGAAAGCCCTGACTTTCTCTGCAGGTAGTCTGATTACCCCTTCTACCGTGTCTATTTCAATACCAAGATATGTCAGTCGTATGCAGGGGCCCTCCGTCGTTTCCCCCGCCAGTGGCACTCCAAGTTCCGCACACAATTCAGTGAAGCCCGCCAGGAGCCTCTTACATGTGTTCGACCGTGCCTCCCCTAAAAATAAGAAGTCATCGAGGTAATGCGTTGTAACCCCCTCACGTATTAGTTGGGACAGTATCCATTTCAGGCAAGAGCTGAATGCTTCAAAGTAGACGCATGATATAGCGCACCCCATTGGCATGCATCTGTCCATAAAGATTTCCTCCCTAATCTTTAAACCCAATAAGTGGAAGCTTTTGGGATGCACCGGAATAAGTCGGAATGCCGCCTCTATGGCTACTTATGCCAGCAGCGCCCCTTTCCTGGTATTACGCTCACCTGATATCCCCGGGGGCGTCTGGAAGGCTCTGAGATCTGGAACCCTGGATGCGTGGTTGCCCAGTGCTGAATAATGAATCTGCAATTACAGAAGGGAGGATTTGTAAAAACTGTCTCTAGTGGGTGAATCTCCCACCTCCCTCTAACCGATCCCCTTCCCACTGAGTCTTTCTCACCTTAGTTATTTGTAGGGTGAGCTATCCGTCCTGCGTTTCTTGTGCAGGGGCACTTCAACTTTTGTTGGCGAGTTGCCCGAGTTGTTTCACTGGTGCAGTGCGCCTTCCTTGGGCCCAGGCCTGCTGTGACCCCGACTCTGCTAATAGGCAGGTAGGTTTGTTTATTGTAAGTCTCTTGTTCTGTTTATGGTTGGAATTCGTTAAAGTCTTTATCTCCTTCTTTCAGGTGTGAAGGTCTTGATGCTGGCGTGCCAGATGGAGAGGCACGTTTTTAGGTAAGAGAAAGCACGGAGCGCGGCACCTTTATTGTCTTTTAAAGCTAACCTGTATTTTACTCTTATTCTCCTCACAGGCAGCTGTGATGCTGCGATTGGATGACAGCGCGATGAACAAACTGGTCCTGGAATCCATTAAGGTAAGTAAAGCGATGTGCGATTGTTCATTATTGCAAGCGAACCTGAACACGTCTCCTTTTCCTTTGCAGGATGTTGCTGTGATGCTCCGGATGGCAGTGCAGCGTAGCACGATGGAATTCAGGTAAGACTAATGGAATTTGTTGTTTTGGAAGCGCGCGCGTTCTGATGTGTTTTGTCCTTTTATCGTTAATGCAGGTCGCGATGTTCGAGCAGCAGCTATGCTTGCGGTTCGCCAGAAGTCCTTATGCTAGTACTCACAGGTGAATGATGTTTCTTCTTCTCTCAGTTTCCACAGATTGCAGCCCTGGTTGAGATGCTGAGTGTTGGATGGTGAATTCTAAGGTAAGGCAGAATAACCCTGTTCTTGCAGGAAGTTGCTGAAGACCAGGAGCTGGACACGGTGGGCGTCACGCTGCTAGATGCAGAATAACGCGAAACATGTTCTGCAGCCTGGGTGTGGTTTATGTAGCCTCAGTAAAATAGTACCAGGTAAAGTAGTTCCAGGCCCCAGCCACACCCAAAACAATAGACCACATGGTTTGGTTCACAGGAACTGAGCCATGCGGGTGCATCCATGTTGGATTTAAAGGCCCATGTAAATAAATGGGACCTAGTTTGAACAGCCCTTCCTTCCTACATATGAGCCTTGTGCCAAAGGCGCCAGGACTGGCTCCAGGAGCCCTTTTGCAGTGGTTTTAAGGCCCTCAGGGTTCTGGTGGGAGCCTGCGTGTCGCACAACTTGTGCTCCCTCACAGTGGTCATGACACCCGGTCCTATGTGCTAAATAGACTGCTTCATCGAATGATTAATACTGGACTGAACAACCCTCTCCTTTCAACTAGTCATTGACTGAGTTCTCTTTAGGGAAAAATAGGTTATGTATCATGCGAAACTTCCCTGTCTCTTTTTTACGGACGACCCCAAGTGGTGGGATGATTACCTTTTTTAATCGGGGTTCGCTGAATGGGCCCACTACCCTCCCCATGACCTGTTCTTTCTTGATCTTCTCGGTTACGACTGCTGACTTCAGGTTTCTTGACCGTAATTCTTGCAGTGCCCCCCATATGGTATTTTAAATCCTGTCAGACATCCGGGGTTATTTAGCCAGCCACCCTAACAGCTTCTCCACATTGATGGGGGATGGTCCTTTAACCGCAGTCCCGCCACTGTTCATGTTGTGGATGACTACGGGCCGCTGAACTTCCTGCTAGCTATCCCCCCTGACAAAGGAAGACAAAACTGTTAATAACTGTTTATTCATGTCAACATAATAAAACAAGCATTTCTTCTTCTACACAACTGTAACACATTTATTTTTTTGATTTGTCCTGTTCCTTAACTTGTTCTGCTTCCCCTTATTGTTGAGACGCCCCCTCAGTTCCTAGCACCACCGGGCGCCTTGTCCTTTCTCTCGTTCCCAACTACTCTGCTACACGTTTTCCTATTGTGTTCTTCCACTCCACATCCACAGTTGGCACACACGTGCAAGAAACGACATGAATGCCCGAATGTGCAATGGCCGTCATTGAAATGTCTTCACCAATTCGGAGACCTCCAAGTCCCTTGAGCTCCTCTCCCCTCTGATCCTGTCTTGCCCAATCTGCCCCCCCCCCCTTGGGTGCTTCCTGCCCCATGTATACTGTATCCCGTCGGTCCTCCCGTAACCCAGCCGCCTTGTCCTGTGGAGCCTTGCCTCATGTGACTCCCAGTGTTTGAGGGAGGGGAAGGCTGTTTGCCCAGACCTTTCCTGTTATACTCTCCCGCTCCAGACATGCTTCCCAGCTTCTCAGTCATTCTCTCGCTTCCCCATGATGTGTTCGTTTTTGGCTCTATGACCTCTGTCCCCAACCTCGGGTCGAACCACTCCTCGACTAGCTTGTGTTCCCATGGCAGGCTAGTGTCAATGGCCATGCGCAACCTGAATCTCTGGTCCCTCAATGGCCCTCCTGAGCCCCCAAACACTATGTATTCCCCTGAGATATAATTCCTGTACCCGTAGAGGGCTGGCCCTTGCTTTGGAAATTTTCAATCGGGACATGCGCTAGTATCTTGAACGCCTCTAAGCCAGTTTCCTAGGTTCTCTGCAGGTCTGACCCACTTCCTCGCTTTTAACATCTCGCTCCCTCTGCTGGTTTGCAAAGTGTACCACCCTTTAGTTTCATGCTCAAGTAGCGAGAATATGTCAATAAATGACCTGTTCCATATTTGATCTTTCACTGCCAAGGGTATGTGCCAACTGACAAAATTGGTATCGGCCCGGGTCGGTGGCAATCCCACCTGATCCCCCTCAGCTTATGGCCTGGAGGTTGCTGTTGATCTGTTATGCAGTCCCAACGTGCTGGTGCCCCCTCGTCCTACATTGCCACTCCTCCTGTCTGCTTTCTTTGTAGCCACAATGTGACCCCAGACGGCTCCCGCCTTCAGGCCCTCAGTACTGACTGCATTGTCACCTGCTGGTGGAGAAGCTTTGCCCCCTTGGCTCGCTTCTGTGCCATCATTCCTTTT